>NC_058115.1:11235000-11542391 GCF_914725855.1 Thunnus albacares | reverse complement strand
TGGGGCATCTTGGGTTCCTCCTGCCTCCAAATTGCGAGTAATGTGGAGGAGATGGTCCAAGACATGTTCATAGATGTTGCTGCTGTGGACCCCTGCTGGCACAAAACAATCCCTTGTTGAGGAAAATTAGGTTTCATTGGAGAATTGAATATCAGACTTGCTTCTTGTTTGCTTTCCTGTTTATCCTCCTCCCTCCCTCTCTGTCTTTGTGATTCACAAGTTGACCCACATGACATAATAATAGTATCTGGGGGGGGAAAATCCTTTTGGTTGCTCTCAAATTGGAAGTACATCTGCAACATCAAGCTGGAATCCACATTGAGCGGTTCTAATGAGGCTGAATCATGCTGCAATATATTCCTTCATCTTTTACTCTGTTTCTGTGTAACTAAACCAATCTTCAGGAAAATTGAGGTAGAAGTGCATGTGCGTGTGTGTGTGTTTGCTCTCTTGCGAATGCTTGCACATGTGTACTGTGAAATTAACAGCTGTGGGCTATGATCATCCACAGTCCAAAGAGACAAAAAAGAAAATCAAGCACATGAAAGAGGGAAAAAAAAGTGAAAAAGAGGATTCAGTTGTGCCCTGACTTTTTTGCCTCAAAGCCAGTGACCCCAATCCCAGTCGCCAAAAGATGGGAAGCGTATCAGTCATACTGACTCTCATTTGTAAGTCCTCATTATGCCTAATTCACTTTAAAATTTCCCCTCACCCTGGACACCACCGCCACCAGTGCCATTTCAGGCTGTATTGATAATGCCAGATTGCAGCCAGTCACAGTAATATTAAAACACACTCCCTAAACTGCTCTTTAGTGACCTTTTTATGTTGTCAAAAGAGTTTGACATTTGGTTGCAATGAACCAGAAGTGGCTGTAGGATGGCAGCATTGACACGACAAATGCAAATGGCACGTGATGACAGTGATGTAAGTGACATGTACAGATATGATTCCTTTTCTAAAGGACAGGAATGCCCTAAAGGAGCACATGAGGGGAAAATGGGAGGAACATGCAGAGGAGGGAGGGAAGGAATTATAGCCATCATTGATATTGCTAGCACTGGGCGTGAGAGTGATGGTATTTGAGAATCGCTCAGGCGTCAGGCCGTTCACCTCGAATGTTGAAGATGATTACACACTAATTGAAATAATCTAGTGCTTCTGCTAATCACGGTTAAAGAGCCCGCCCTTTTATCACCTTGTGACTGGATGTCATGTGAGTTGATGACCCTGGCATATTTAAATCAAGCTGAACAAGTGAAAAAAATTGGATATGACATGATACAATGGGTCAATCCACCACTGCCGAGGGCATTTGGCTCTGAGTCACGTTAAGCCTTTCATACAGACTATAGTGGGTCATTAAGTTGATATATATAATGTTAGAATACAATACAAATGGTTATATTTAGCGGTTCCCTGTACATGTAGGCAGAATTATTAATTGTGAAACCTAAACCACAGCAGGAATCGAGTGTGTTGTGTAAATTAGCAGAGTTGGACAATGATGTCTGAAGATTCCCAGTCATCCAGGTCTTGGTATATCCAGGAGGGCTAAGTCAAGGGCAACTGGACTTGTTTTATATCCTTGAACATGTTTCACCAGCAAGCTAATAATTTATGAAGAAGCTTTTTCTTCAAAAACAATACTTACTATTCTAGCAAGTTAAACTACATGAACTTTCCATGTACAGGGCCAAGCAATTACAGCTTCCAAACCAAAATGAGTTTTAGTTAAAAGCAGTACAAACAGATTTTCATTGCCAACTCGGGGGCAACAAAACAAGCTGTAAACACCACATGACATATTATCACCGTATAAAGTTGATATGGCGAACGTGTTAGCGAACAGTTGGCTTTTTTATGCAGCAGACACTGGATAGCAACATTAGTATTTATTTGGAGTTGTGTTTCTTGCTGCCTGGTGAATGTAGGTCCAATACTCACTCTCCTTTTTAGCTCTGTTTCTCAGTCTTCATCAACTCCTGGGGAGAAATAAGTGGCTCTTTAGCCATTAAATGCTCCAATATGGTCACCAGAAAGTCGTTTGCAGTTTGGTGCTGTGCAGGTAGCATACAGTGGTTTTTATCAGAGCTCTAAAAATAACACCTGCCTGTCTGAAACAAGGTTGATGAGAGCAGTGAGAGTCTACTAAAACAGTGAAGGTGCTAAAATGCTCTGTAGAGCTGAGGGGAGTTACAGATTCGGGTGGATGACTCTTTGTGGCTACGCATGACCCTGTTCACATTACATCGTCATTTGACCCTTCATTATTATAGAAAAATTATTAGTGCAGCTTTAGGACTGTATCAGCTGTTACTAATGTCTAGATGAACATCTTTAGCAGACTATATTGGGATTAAAGTGTTTGTTGTTGTATTTCTGTATATTGTACACAAACCATAAAATGTGGTAGCATTTTCTGTTACGTTATTCCCTTCGCTCTGATGTGATGTTAGTATCCTGAGAATATTTTGACTGTTATTTTCCGGTTACAATAAAGTACCATTTTTTCTCATGGAGCTAATTGGGTGGGGGGAACTCGACTTGAATGCCGGGCCTTAGTTCACATCAGATAAGTGGGGCACTGCTAGATGGGGATTGAGAAATTGTGTGTCTTTTCCACTGTGATGAGGTGCTGTGAGAGCAGGAAATAGGGGTTGCTGGTCAACCTGACTTCTTCACTCACAGTAACCCCAATTCACAATATTATTACAGTTAAGGTCAGACTAGGCAGAAACACAGAATGAAGGAAGAAAGGGGCTGAGGACCAGACAATGAGCATGTGAAAGAGCGAGGTGACGGAAATAAAGAGAGACAAAAGTGAGACCGTATATCAGTGCGTGCCATTCAAGTCATTCAATAACTTTATGGTGACGAAAATTGAATGAAGAGTGTAATGATTCAGACCCTGCTCTTTTAACTGGTTTTGATGTTGTTCTGTGGACCAGAAACCTCCAAGAACAAGACGCTGTCTCTTCTTGTCACAGTGAATATACACCACCTACTTCCAGCCTGCCTGCCATGCTTGTTGCTTCTTACCCCATGTCCTCATGCAGTTTCCAATAGCAACCAGCTGAACTAAAAGAGATTTTTCAGTTGACAGATTATTATGAAAGATATCTTTTCTTCCTTCTACTGCATCTACCTCTGTAGATCATTGTGGAAGATGCTGCACATTCGTACTCTCGAGCTCAGAGTTTCTTAGTGAGAAAAAGAGCTCTGGGGGTGGAGGGGATGGGAGAGGGGAGGGCAGGCTGTTGCACATGTCTGTTGCCATGGGGATTCTGGCGCAGTGACTATGCAGTAATGCGGCTGCGGGAATGGAGGATTTGTTTTCGCAAGGGAGGCTCCAGCAAAGAAATGGAGTGTGCATGAGCTGGAGCCTCAGTCACCAATTATATGGAGAGGGCATTTATTTTAGAAGGAGAGTTAGCGAGGCTTTACTTAGACCGGGAGCAAGGTGCTGCCTCAGAGACCTTTGATGTTTTCATACTACCTCACCGTCCAGATTAAATTAAGGATTGGCCACCACACGAATGGTTAGGAGAAAAATCCATTTCAATAAGGGGAAGACAATGGAGAGCTAATGGAGGCTTCATAATTGCATGTTCCCAAGATAAACGTGTTAATCAAATACAAAGCCTGCATAGAAAACAGTAATTTACTGTTAGAGAAGAGGAGTCTGCTTGGAATATTGCAGATATAATCACCAGCACAGATGAATTAATTTTAATTAATAATAAATAAACTCTGTCCTTAATTTGCATATTATAAAAGTCAACATTCTGGCCGTTGTATTATTGGAAATGGCCTTAACCCGTCTGTATGTGGTACTTCGCACTACACTATTTTAGGAAGAGGCAAGATTTGATAGTAACAACCACTAATATAATTAATGATTTAAGATTTGTTAGGAATATGCAGTTAAATTAAAGCAATTATAATCATTCAGTCTACACTAATGTATATCACGCTGATGCAGCCACAACTTCATTATTGTTGAGCTCACAGTCTGGTCTGGAGAAATTTACGCACATGAAACACTTGATTTGTAATCTTGAATATCTTCTGGCCTTTTGACATTTTCTCTGACCGAGTAATTTTCACTTCTGTGTTAGTCATTTGAAAACTCTTTAATTAGCAGAGAAACTTCGGCTTAAACTTTATGGCGACAGTACACAGTGTTGACACTGAAAATGATAAGTTACAGTTCAGTACTTTTAAAACAATGATGATAGTATGCTTGGTTGTGTTATGTGCAGTGTATCATTTTCTAGTGATTAGTAAACAGTACTGGAAATTAGTAGTCAAGTCTTAAATAATAATTAAGTAAATAGGGACGCATTTACAATTCATGGATATTAAATACTTCCCAGGTTAGTCTTGTTTTATATTATCTCCCCTTTTGGCTACATTTTAAAATTAGCAAATGTGAAGCTGTAGCTGTGTATGAGCCTGCAGGCAAGGCAGGAGCAGGATAATGAATATAATGTAAATATATAAGGGACGGCAGTGGTGTTATTAAATGAGTTTGTCATTATGTTTTGTATGTGGTATAAGTAATGGGAAAGTGATTGTGGTTGTGGTTGTTGTGAGTACGGTGTAGATGCAGTGGTTTCTTTCTCATAATTCATTTGAACATAAGAGCACATGTAAGCATAATACATAATACATTGATATGTCACGGTGGAGAAAAGACTTTCAAACAGAATGCCTCAAGACAAATTCCATAAATCTTAACTTTAATGTACCTTCTTATCTCATCCTGTTGTAAACTGTCTGATGTTACGTTAAGGCAGTCACTTTCTAATGTAAATATAGTCTGATTAGCATGAACAATCATTGGGACACTTTTTTTCTTAAGAAATACTGTAAGGGAATGCTGCAGTTCAAATGCTTTACTTCCTCTGCAGACTAAACACTTAAATCATAATGTTCACTCAAAGGCATCGTTACAAAGATGCAGTTAGACTGCAGTCATCTGAATTTTCAGAACTAATCATGAATACCTGACGAGCTCAAAAGTGCTGTGCATCCACATGTGGCCTGTAAACACGAAGCCTCTCCTATGGCTGCATTTAATTTGAGTCTCTGCACACTTTCTTCTTCTTCTCCTTTTCCACCCACCACTCCCACATGCCTCGTATATTCATTGTGTCTGGTTTTAATCCAGACGAGGTAAAATTCATATCCAAAAGCAAACCCTGCAGAATCTCATAAAAAAAAGAAGAAAAAAAAACATAACCTTTGCATTTGAATGACACTTTTATCTGAAGCGTATTATTGTACACCGCGACTGCAAAATCCAATTTTTGTACACGAACACCTGACTTCTGACACACCTGGCATCTCTCACCATAATGAGAAGATAAAAGCCTCATGTAATTGTCAAGAGCAGCTGAGGTTTAGATTCACTGTTTCTACAGCAGACACACAGCAACAGATTTCCTGCATGCAACATTATAACCTAAAAAAAACTGAGAGAAAAGAAACCAAATAATACAGGATGGTCAAATATACGACATTCAAACCTGTATGAATTCTCTTGTGATGGCACAAGCTATTAGGTTCACCATTTTTGATATGACAGCTGTCACTGAAGAGGGATTTAGTCTGCACATTACCTTCTGAGCAGCCTTGCAGACGCTGAGGGTAAAGAATGGATCTGTAAACACAGAAGCGGTTGCCTACCAGGTCTGCAGTGCAGTGTTATTGCTGTAAACCACTAAGCGCATTTACATATCAAGGAGGCCAAACAGTTAAATAACTAAACGGCTAAATCGCTACCAAAGGAATCAGAAAGGAAACAAGTAGAATCAATATGTGGGCATTTATCCATTTTACAAGTTTAGCTTTTGATTTGAGAAACAACTCAGGAGACACTGAATGTGTCTGTAATGAAGGCAATTAAAACTTTTCATCAAAGTCTCAAAAGAGGCTTTGATACAGAGACAGCTGAGTTAAACACTGTGTTAGATATTGTGAGAATAAATTACAGTGCTTGTGTTTTTGACCTAAAAAGAGCATGCAATTTATTTTTGCTGTCAATCGAACATTATGGACTTAAACAATAAACATATGTCATCCCTATGGAGGTGATCCTTTGGGAGGCCAGGGCTAATTGCCTTCAGAGTTTTACCTCGCTGGGACAGATGTAATAGACTTGGGAATATGAGTTTTGTCCCTGAGACAAAGAGAATCTGTCTGTGAAAGCCAGAGTTTGTAATTGGCTATAGAAATGTACCCTCTGTTTTCTACTGGGAATGACCTAACTCATCATCTTCAATCAAAAAATAATAATGAGCCAGGTCATCACGAGGTATGTCTTGCTTTCCAGCCTCAAGTCATTTCCCGTGCCTTTTGTGGCTTTCATTAACATTCATTAAAATCTTTGGATAATCCATAATGAGAGATATGTAACCTTTCCATCCCTCTGCAACCCTCAGAAATGAAATGTCTCCCAAAACTGCTTAAATACTGGTCTTTAGATCACGTTCAAGATGAAATATGATGAATATGTACTCAAAGCCACTACATCTGTGCCTGACACATCAAATTTGGCCACAATGGATAATTATTAGTAATTGACACAGCTAGAGTTTTACAATAGCAGAAATACTTCATTTCTATAGTCCTCTCACAAACAAAACACAGTTTAATTTGGAAGAATAGGGTTTGTACTATTCAATAACAGAAAGAAAACCATGGCTTTATTATGCAAATGCTTAGTTTCAAATGTGCTTGGAATAGTTAACACGCATTGTAAACTGTGACTCTGTAATGTCACATTTACAGATGAATATTCACATTTGTCGACTCGCAATCTGCAAAAAAACGACTGTTATCAGTATTTACGAGTTAACATTTGTGAGTGCAGGGGAAGAGCCATAACTGTATATAAATATCTTCGGTTTTGGACCTGTTATACTCACGGTGTGTAGAACAATTTCACAGTTACCTTAAACATACAGTTTCCAATTGACACTGTTGTACTTGACATGTTTCTCGCTCTTCCGGTGCACTATAATCTGCACATTTGTGCCAATTAATGGTGAAGGATGAAACAGTGAACACACTGCCAACATTGTTTATATTGGTACTTTTTTATTAAGTAACATTATGCCTACAGTTTCTGCGGTGGAATATTTTCTTAATGTAGTTTTTGCCAGTGTAACTGAATGTTTAGCATCATCATTGTCACTATAAACAAATGATTTAACTTTTAGAGTACTTTACATGGACCAAGTATATCAGTTAGATCTGGAGCGTCATCTTGTCCTGGATAGCCCTTTCAATAAAAGAAAGGGCAGAAGACATGAATAAATCCTCAAACCCCATGAAATCGATATTTACACAGCTAAAATGTGAGGGTTAAGGTCATTTTCCCTTTGTTTGTTTATTTGTTTCTCATCTTTTAGTTGTAACTTCTGAATATCATACTGTAATCTTTCTGCTCTCAATTACATGCTCCTCTATTGTTTTTCTTGTTTTTCTTCCTCCTCTTGTCTGTGTCCCATCTCACTCTGTGACTCAGCCTCTGGTTGCTACCTCGTAACCAGCACACCCACTGATAAAATGAAACCCACATTGCATGATAAACACTAGACGTACAGTATGTATTTAAGACTTATGCATATTCATTCAACACAGCTTAATTGTAACATTTGAGTCTGACAGCCTGACAGTATTGTTGTAGATTAATTAACGGATGTTATAATTACATGTTTGACCTGGATCTGGTATTATATACAGTTTAAGACAATCAGTACTTCAACTCAACACAACAGTTTTGTATATCAGTATTTCTCTGTGTAAATACTGAGTGGTATGACAGGAAATCATAAACAGGTGTGGTGAAGTATTGCAATCCCTAAGGGGCCCTTAGGAATTGCCCTGAGGAGCACTAACAGTGTCTGTATTTACTGCTCCACTGGACATCTCATACGGTCATAACTATGGTAGCCTTATGAAATAAAAGAAAACACTCTGACTCCAGCCATTTAGAGGAATAACATAGGAGTGTTTTACACAGCTTGACATAAGCGCAGTGAACCAGTGCTCTTAGATAATCTCATTTTGAAATCTGGCAACACTTATTAATATCATGCAACATGACCAGCATAATATAAAGTTTATCACACAAAACCTTTTTTATTGTGAGTGTGTTAAAATCTTTTCTTTACACCCTGAATCAATAAAGTATCCCACATAAGGTACGTTATACTAAAAAGTCTTCAGGCTTTTGGGAAATAAAATTACATTTTCCATGCACTTCTGCTGTATAAATAGCAGAAATATAATCTCTAATAAATGCCAAGTTTAATGGTTATTTCTCATGCACAAGGAAATAGAATTTATTACATAAATCACTTTACACAGAATACTGTAAATAAGCCAATTATAAAGTGGAGAAAAGACTTTTTTTTTCTCAAGATAATAGTTGGAAAGAGTGTTTATCTTTGAATCACCATACAGGAGCTGTATGCTCTGATAAATGTGATGGTTTTTTTTTCCCTGTGAGGGCTCCTGGCTTTTAGTGGTGAACTGAAACTTTGCTGATCTGAAAATACAATTTGATTATCTCTGATGAAAGTTGATGGTATCAGTAGCTTCCCGTATGTGACTGGTGCACAGAACTTGTGCAGCTCATTATTTTTAATTAGCTCCTCATTTTTAGTCTGTTACCACCAGATTTAGCTCTACTATTGCCGTGTATTCACAACTGCCAATAACTTTTTAATGCTGCGCCCTTAAACTAGAGACCTGAGTCGTTTGTGTCGCACCAGGTTACACATATCAGGACAAAATTGTTTTCAGACTGTTACAACAGGAAGTATCCCAGTTGTGCTGGTGAGGTTCATGTAGAGCTCGCAGCTCAAAGACAACTATTCAACTGTAATGAGGCATTGTTATTAAATACTTGCCAATAATCAGCCTCCGAAAAACATCTGCAGACAAAAGCTTTGTTTCGGTGGCGCCGGCAGATAATAGAAGACAGTGAGCCAAAAACATGACTTTAAATAAACGACTGAAAACCAGCTCGTTTCAAGGTTGCTACTTGTGTTCTGTGAAGCCCATCACTATAACGACTCATAAAACAAAAACATATCAATTACTTGTTCAGTTTTCTTCCTCCAAAAACTAATGACATCACACAAATGACAAAGGCATAGATGATTAGTTATGTATCCTATTAATGAGAATGTGAGGTTGAACTTAACATGGATATATTACTTTTACCATCAGTTCTTTAAAAGACTACCATGCTGAAAAAGAGATAAGCTTTGCTTGTGCTGGTAAGTCCATCAGGAATATCAATGTAGTTTTAAAAAAAATGTTTGTGGTAGTAACTGCACACTCAGCCCATAAAAGTATTTATGATCAAGGATCTTTAATTAATACAGGCATGAGTGATGTATTTTACTCAGCACTTCATCAGGCTCATGAAAACATACAACAGCCAAGGGCCTCAAGCCCCTGTGTGTAATATTAGCAATGCACGTCAGTACACACACCCTAATTTTCACAGGGATGATCTAATTTTTCTACACACACAAACTCATGTCATTAGAATAACTTAAAAGATTCCAACACACCAGCTCACACACTAATCAGCGGTTGTATCCATGTGTGTATGAACAGACATAATTATATCCGACATACAATAAACGTATTGAAATACAGAAATTACCGACTGTCCCATGTCATTTACCTCCTCATTTATATCATTCATACATGCTTAACTTACAATTCTGGTACTTCTGACAGCACCCTGAAGGCAGCATGAGGCTCATTTGTTAGTTCAAATTTATTCAAAACCCAGTCAGTCTATAATCATTTCAGTTCAGCACATAAAAATACTAGTTAATGAAGGTAAATTGGCTCAGGGAGAATGATGGACGTAAGATGTGGTAAACTTATGCCTGCCAGTCCAGCAGGAATACTCCCACTACTCCAGATGGTCAATCCTCCACTGGCTCTCTGTTTGGATTCTCCCCTCGTTATGACTGAGGCGACGCAACAATTAGCCTCTCCACATAGCTGCTGGTTACATTCACTGGCTGGAAGTAAGTTGGCTGGAAGTACTGGAGCTTCTTGAAATTAAATCCAGCATTCAGAAGCCAAATCCCGTTGAGAGTAACCAGTTGCATGACTGACAAATGTGTCCCTAAGAAGTGAGAACACACGGCAAAACCCAACTTATAAGAGCACGATTGCAGAAGTATTTGTGTATCTTATCGTTTTTCTACCAAACTGGATTGATTAGTCGATTGATTGATTAGTTCAAGATGATAAAAAATTCTGATTATTGATTGAAGTCACTTATCACTTGTGTATAGCACTAGTGTAGTAGATTAAGATGGCGGCACGTAGGGCTGCCTCAGTGTGTCTCATCTATGATTTTTTTTTATCTAACATGGCATGTTACATGAATGCAACTTGTATTATTATTATTATTATTATTATTATTATTATTATTATTATTATTATTATTATTGTTGTTGTTATTAATTACACACTGCATGTTTACAGTATGAACATATGCACATTCCTGGTCAATATTCACAAATTTAACCTTTAGCAGCCCTTCTCACTGAGAATATAGTTTACATATTTTGTATTGTTAATTTCTTTCTTTCTTTTTTATATTATTTAGGATTACTTAATTCTGTGTATATTTTGACTCTTGTACGGTGGCCCTAAAGTGCAAATCACAATGACAAATGGGAAAACACAACGACAAATGAAAAAACACAACAACAAATAACAAAACACAACCGCAAAAGCAGAAAACACAACAACATTAACTTCTACCGGAAAAGGTAGGTACCTGCTATCGACAAGGCTTGTTGCTGATTGGACGCTCTCCTATTGACAATGATCATCGCTGATTGGACGCATGCACTGTCTGTCTTTTTAACAGGAAGGAGGCTCTTGTCTGCCTTTGCGGTTGTGTTTTGTTATTTGTCGTTGTGTTTTGTGATTTGTTGTCGTGCTTTCTCTTTTGTTGTCATTTGTCGTTGTGATTTGCACTTCAGGGCCACCGTACTCTTATGCACTACAACACCAAGGCAAATTCCTTGTACTTGCAAACCTACATGACAATAAACCTGATTCTGATCAAGCAAAAATTCCAAACATTCTTTGCTTCTAGCTTCTCAAATGTTAATATTTCCTCCTTTTCTCCGTTTTATATCATTGTCAAAATTTCTAAAGGGCATTTATTTATTACTGTTTTCTGACATTTTACAGACTAAACAATCAACCAACTAATCAAAAAAAAATGTACACATTATCTAGTAATGAAAATAAACAGCTCCAGCTGCATCACTATAAAATGTGTACAGATCCACAAGATCCACTTAAAAGGCATCTCATAGGTTCAGTCAAGATGTGTCTTACAAGCACTCACTGTGATTGCCTTAAACTGGACATTTAGAGGAATTTCCCTATAAAATGGCAAAAAGTCGTGCACGTGCATTTCTGTTCTAGAGGACATCCCCCCAAACAACTATCCTAATATTAGGAAAGATCAGTAATGCAAAGTAACTGAGGACATGTATTTAAATACCGGTTTTCAATTCTTAATTTAAATTTTTCTGCTACCTTATACTTCTTCTCCACTACATTTCAGAAGAAAATATTGTATTCCACTACATTTATCAGACAGCTAGAGTTGCTACTTATTTTACATACAAACATGCACTCAGCTGATAATATAAGATGTTGCTTACACATTAATGCGTCAGTAATAATACAAATAATAATAATTTCCTAATTTCATGGTGGGGTTAGGCAGAATAATAGGTACTCTACACCTCATTAAAAGGGTAAATGAAAAAGTAAGTACATTACGATTGCAAGAACAACCTACTTGAACACACCATATTGTTTTAATGCCAATGTACAACTTTTTCTACACAGCATGTGGGCAGTTTGATGTACTTTGATGAAGTTTGAAAGCCACGTGAGACAACTAATAGAACTCCAAAGAGGCTGAATTATATGTATTAGTGCACTGGTTAAGAAAATGTTCAATGTGACGAGATTAATACTCTTATGCCAACAATAAACAGTATGCCAAATAAAGAAAGCATAGCGTTCACACACATTATACACCTCCATAGAGTGCATATGGGTTAGATAAATGCTGTTAATTGGCATGCAACCTTTTCACCTATCTTTGAAGTAGTCATTTAAATACTTCAAAGCCTCTTTTATCATAAAGTGTTAACATTATTTTGTCCATCCTCTGTATACTGGAAGACAATTTCCAAGAATTCATCAACTCATTTACAGTGCAGAATATCAAGGGCACTATAGAGGGCCTCCACTTGGGTATGTTATTGATCTATGTGCAAGCAGAGACAACATTAAATTAATCTAGTGAGGTAGTAATCTGTGTGGCAATGACTATGTCCTGAGCAGCAGAAGTAATTTGTATTCCAATATTACAAATTTCATACCCATAGAAGGTTTACAGGTCTTCAAATTTTATACTGGCAGTAAAAAGCCTCTGGTTAAGACTTGGCACCAGAAACAGCATGCGGTACATGCTTTATTGAACATGGTACCCTGGGCCACAGCAAGAAACTCTCATGTAGACTAAACGTTGCCATTTTATCATTAATTCATCCGCAGGCACCCATTTTCTGTAATGCACCCTTTTAGCTGCTGGAGTGAAGCCGTGTCGTTACCATTGTTACCTAAGTGTAATACCAACCTCTCATACAAGCTCTTCACATCCCAGTCATCACGTGTCTAAACTCTAGCTGAACTTCAAGTGTTTCCAGCTTACATACTCTTATCTTTTCAGGCAACTTCAAAACAATGAAACAAGCCCTTTGTCTGAAGAACCACTTCAGTTGATCACTAATATGTATGTCATTACATACAAAACTTCAAATTACAATGTTATCTTAGATTTATATTTTCCATTACACCCAAAAACACACTTTAAATTACAGTATTTGGTTATAAGTATAACATTTTTATCTGGTCTTCCTGTTGTACAACTGGAATAACTTTATATGCCATCTTGTATGTTAATCATTTACACAAACTATGTGAGAAATTATACAGTAAAGCTAAAGTGTTTAACTTGTTGAAAAGTTATCTTGGAACATTTTGTGAGATCTTACTTTTTTGTGGCTTTTATGAATATATGTGTGTGAATGTGAAGAAAGTTCTGAACAACGTACTGCACACAACTTGTAGGCAGGTGGACGGGGTGAACAGTGAGTGTACAGAGACAACAGAGACGAGGATTTGCACTTTGCACTCCTGCGATTAAGTTTAGGGCAAAAAAAAACATTTTTTGTAAAGGCTAGATAAAGATAATTGAAAAAATGTTAGTACAGTAAACATATTGTGTCTCATGCTTTAAGTCACTTTTCAATATTAAATCAACACCACCATTCAGTGGTCACAACGTCAGAACATTTTACTGATATATAAAACCTTTGCTTGCCTGTTACGTTAATTAATCATCAAATTAATTAAATCATTATGTTAATTGCTGCTGCAAATCATATCATTTCTAGAAGACACGGTTGGCTGGTGACCTTCTCTCTGAATAACCTGAAACAAATATTTTAGCATATCAACACTGCTATTGTTACTTTTCAGTCGAGATATATGCCAATACTGATAGAGAATACTGTATCTGTAATAATATATAATAATTACATCAACCTGGTCAATCTGATAATTATATGTACTGATTTTCTACAGGCTACCACTGTTGTGTTTTGGTACTCAGAGGAAAAAACATATTTTTGAGCAATACTGTTGATGTTATTGAAATTGTCAACCTTTTAGAGTCTGTTGAAGGAAATGTTCTCTTCCTTGATCCTTTTTCCAATCCTGCTTATTCTTGATCAGACTGACATTGATGCTGCAGCCTGTCCTCGCATGCACTGAGCAGAAGGCAAAGAAACAGTCTGGAGCACGTCTGGCTGTGACAAAGCAGTGCTTACCAATGAGCAATGATGCTGTCCTAAGAAAATCTTTCCATTTCCCCTTCATGATAATGTCTATCAAAGAGCACCTCCCCGCTTGAGTGGTCACATAAATGCACAAATCCTCTCCTAATTTCAGTAAGTCTTGCCACAAACTGCTCACCGAGACTTTCCCAAAGGAAACATATAAGGAAAGGTGAAAATCTCATGTTGTCTTGTTGACACGTTATGGGTGTCATGTGAATGAAGCAGTGATAAAAATGAGTTATGTTGACCACTAAGGCCTTGCACACTGCCTTCAGCCATCCTTCATAGCCTTATTGATTGTTTTGAAATCTGCATTGTTACTTTCTGTGTTTGCATGTGATTCAAACAGTTTTTCAAACACTGTTATCATTTGAAAATATTGGAAAATTTGTACATAGATATGATATATGCAGGAAGACATATACACAAATAACCTGAATGACTTTTTGTGCTAGGAGCAAGTAAATCAGACTATTTCTCCATTCAATGCTCTTGTGTGTCCTTGTGTGTGCACTTAAAGAGCATAATAGACTAAATATAATTATCTACTACATGATTCTTGATTCATTTATATGCTCCATCCAAAGAGCACAGTAAGCCTAGTTTCAAAGCACTAATGAAAGAGATGAATCCAAGTAGTGTCTCAGACTTCTAGTAAAGTACTTTGGCCCATATACCTGTTCTAAAGTGCTTATTCCCACATAGAAAGACTAAAAGCATGGAGAGGCTAGAAAGTGTCCAGCCGCCCTTCTTCAGAGAAAGGCTCAGTGATGCATGAGGGCAGCAGCGTAGTTTCCTGGATTACAGACTACAAGGACAAGCCGCACTTTGTTTGTGTCGAGAGCAGTGTGTCGGACAGGCAGCAGAGTAGTGCAGCGCTGCCTCAGGACAGTGTTACCTACAGTACCAGTCAAAAGTCTGAGTGTGTAGACCATGACACCGCCTGCTCCATACTTGAGAGAGGGAGAGAGATAAGTCAAAATGCACTCATCCTCTGTGCGTCGCTTGACTCAGACATTTGAAATTTTGGCAGATTAGGCCTTGAGCCCATTGTTTAAATGTCCTGTTTCTGTTGTTTATTTGCTTAATAGAGCGTTGTTTGCCATTTTTTTTGTACCCTTAAGGCCGATCCACATAGAAAGCGTTTTTTTGACGTTCATCACTGGCCCGACTAATAAAACAAAAATGCTTCAATTTATCAAATATATCAATCCACACTGAGAGGCACGTCCCCCCTGGAGCTCAATGTTTTTTTTTTATTCTGAGTCTATTTTTTTCTTCTTGGACATTTAGTGAAGCAAAATCACACAAATATCCTGCTATTTTTAATGTATGTTGTGGACTTATTAACAGTATCTATAATGATTAATCAAGGCTCACAGTGTGACTATAGGTAGATTCTTTCCACCCACAAGGGAATTAAAATCAATGAATTGAGAAAAGAAATGTATTTTTGTTCAGTAGGTTTCTGTTTGCTCCTGCTTCTGAGGTGAGCGACGGCCAAACAGAGGTCAGAGTCAGTATGGATTGAACGGACAGAACGCTTGAATATAGCACTTATGCGCTGCTCATGTCTTGTTTTTAATGTGGTTTCCCATTTACATTCAGCAAAGACAATCTTGAACCTACCTGTATTTATAGGAACGGTTGATATCTAACAAAGACACTTCTACACTTTGGCAGGTGTTCAAAACTACACATTTCAGAGCTTTAGCTGACTCCTTTTTCAGAATGACAATCCTTTGCTTTGGGGGACCATTTCATTGAATTTAACAATACTTCCATTTTAATTTCCAGATCAAAAATGTGAGTGTAATTCACCTGTGGTTACAGCATAAAAAAGCTGGCTTCAAGCAACTCCAGGCTTTCAGTCTTTGTTTGACTGGTAATTCTACTGTTACTTTTAACTTCACTCTCTACACCTGAAGCTTCAGATTCACCTCTGGCTTATGTTTGGAGATTAAACTACCGAGGGATGGATATGTTGTTTCATAGCGGAGGGTTATCAGAGTCTTGTAGCAAGCTTTGCTGGGGATGTGACAAGAACCAGCTGCCTCTTAATGACAGTAAGACCAAGCAAGCAGCTGACACCTGTCATCATCCAGGGGCGAGGAGTTACAGACTGAGCTGTCCTGCAGGTAGCAGGGGTTGAACATTATCTGAACTGGTGTGACGAGGCAAGAAGCAAATGAGAGGGCAGAGTAAAGTGTTGCTCTTGAGGAAGCTGAGGTCTTTCAGTGAAAGCAACAGACTCAACATGGTCTATAAATCAGTTGTACCAGTGAACTTTGTGCTGGTGTGAACAGTGAACTTACACCAACTGAACAAACAGAAGGGTAATATCAGAGGAAAATGTCAGAACAAATATTCACACCTTCCATCATTCCATTTACCAAGTCTAGAGATAGCTTATGTAGTCATGGAGCCTCTTCAGCATCTGCATCTGCTCTGACTGTATGAATTATATTGGACTTTGTTCACATTTCTGCGCTTTGATCTATGCAGAATCTGCTTGCAGAGTTTACGTATGTAAAGTTTAATATTTAAGAACAAAGTAATTAAGAACATGATCGTTCCCTAACCCTAAGCCTAACCAGTTCCATGACCTTAACCACATAGTTATGTTAACCCAAACCACTTACTAACCCTACCAAAGTCATTTTTCTGCCTAAATTTAGTTAAACCTTAACTGTAGCTTTGTCAGATCACAAAACATTTTTATTTGAACTAATTTTTGCAAGGCACTGACAAATGTTCGCATCAGATCAGAAAATGCTTGCATTGTTCAGGTGGTGCAGTTACAATTCATAAATAATGTTGTCATTTAATTTGGAGGACGTGTTTGTTATTTTTTACATCAAAATGTGAAATGCAGGGAATCCTGATGGCCTTAGGTTTTAAAGGCCCAGTGAAATCACAGTTAGAGTATCTTTAGCTTTGATAATGTGATGTTATTCCCATATTTCTTTATTCTTTCACCTGTTGAGTTTGGTTAAAATATGATTGGAACAAAGCAAACATTTAAACGATGAGAAACTAACACTCGTAGCAGCCAACCTCCCTCCATAGAGACATATTCATCATGAGTTCATGCAAACATGAGGTCAATTTTATCAGATTTTGAAAACCACATTTAAGGTTAACTTCAGTATTACTTTCCAAACTTCAACATCAAATCAACATCAGCAGACCCATGTAAGTGTGGTCTTTAGGCTAACATATCAGCTAATACTGTACATCCATGATCGTCTCGCAAAGTGTTCAGTCGGTAGTAAACAAGCTAGTGGAGCTTGCTAACAGAAGTGCTAGCTCAGCTACCCGTGTCGGTCATGGTCACATGATCCTCTTCTTCCAGGTCATGGTTGTCTGTCAAGAGTCTCCTCAATACAGAGTTGCAGAAGGAACAAAAATAATACAAATTTCAAACATACACGTAGCTGCTATATTTGGGTAGAAATTATCCATGAGAAAAATCAAATGTCATCTCCAAAGGAAAGTTTTCATACTTATTGAACCATCTCAGTGCGTTAATACTGTATCTTGTTTTGCTCTTTTCACTAAGGACCTTTTTATGAGTTTTTTTGAAGAAAACATTTCACTTCTTGTTTCTAATATAAAGTCAATCATAAAGTGTAAAGACAAGACTCACATTGAAAACAACTTCATTGTCAAACTGAGATGTAACAGCAGAGGTGTTGCAAATGGAGTTGGAAATCTATTTCCAGACAATGACTCACTACTGTATAGCACTTGGAAAGTTCAGGGCTTTGCATATCAAATCATTTACATACATGAGAGAGTTATAACTATGTATCTAATGTAAATGTACATATAATATGCACAATTTAACAGCATACATATAGAAACTAAAGATATAGTTTATCAAAATGGAGAGATGAGAGAATAACCAGTGAATTAATCGGCGTAGGATGCAAAACTGAGTACTGACACAATTCTCACAGATAGATGTGTGGGTTTGGTGAGTCAAGACACAGTTTGAAGTGTTAATGTAGTCACAGGAAAGAAGAAAAAAAAAAAAAACTCGCCGACAGAGCCTGCTGCAGGTGCGTAGGTTTAAGGCTGACCAGATTTTTTAGCTGAGGTGCTATTGACACAGTACGAGCTTATGAAAGGTTGTGGGAATCATTTTATTTTCCCTTGTCTGTCGTGGATTGTCTGAGCTCCTGTTTCTCTCCTTTCAGAGGAGCTGGGTGGCCAAACCAGTTATCCTGTGCTGGAAGGGACGCCCTCCAGCAAGAAGGTTTACTAAGGATAAACCGTTTTTATTATATGATCTAATTTGTACACTTGGACATATCTTTTATTCATCTGACAAAACATTAATGTAAGAGGAGGTTCACCTCAACTATTTATATTACAATGAACGCAGAGCTGAAATTATTTTTTAGTCGTTGTTGTTAGTCAATCAACAGAAACTTAATCGGCAACAATTTTGATTAGAGTTAGATAAATTGGCCAGACTGATGTATTAAACAATATTATCATTATTATTATTATTATTATTATTATTATTAGTAGTAGTAGTAGTAGTAGTAGTAGTAGTAGTATATATGGGTATCACAGTACAGAAATATCAAAGATACTGTATGTTTTGGGTAATTTAGAAACAGTGTCTTCATTACATAGTTTGTGCATCTTGGTCACAATTCTTAAAAAATAAAAAACAAGTGGCTCAAGATTGTTTATGTTGTTTCTGTAAAGAAAAAAATTATCGGCCGATTTAAATTTCCAAATATCAATGTCAGTATCAGCCTCAAAAACACAATATTTTTTAAGCAAAATGCTGAACAGTCACTGGTTCCATCTCCTCAAATGTGAGGATTTTCTGCTTTTCTCTGTTTTATCATCGTAAAGTAATTATCTTTGGCTTTTGGACTGTTGGTTGGACAAAAAAAAGACGACTGGAGATGTAACCTTGAGCTTTTATAAATTGTCATAGGTATTTATTCTTCAATTTTTTTTAGATATTTCATGAACTAAATGATTAATCGATCAATTGAGAAAATCAAATGGCAAAATTAACTAACACATTAACTGATATTGAAAATAATCATCAGTTGCAGCCATAACTGAATGAGCCAAGAGGTTCTACAGTAGTGATATGAGCATATAAAACTCTTCATATCAAACTGGACTTTACATCTCACATCCCTCATTTAATCCCTGCACTTGTCACTTTCATATATTTCATCAAACTTGACTTCACATTGTACATTGCATTCAACCTCCACTGTTTCATAATTGGATTATTTATTGCACATGTCACATTTAATTTTTGCGCTTGTCACCTTCATATATTTCATGCACTTTATTTCCTTGTGTGTAGCGCAGTCCATTTATTTCTTTGTACAGCCAATATTTCATTTCAGGTTTTATGTCCCATTTTAAAACTACTATTATTCCATACTGTAAAGAGATTTGAAATTTGAAAATTTTCATTTAATTTTAGTATTTTTTTATGCTTATTTCATTATCATTTATTCATTATTACCTTACTCTTGTTCTATTTTTATTCTGCTATGTTGCGTTTGTGGGAGCAAATGCTAAGACACGTTCTTCATATTCTTGCATACTTGGCTAATAAATAGATTCTGATAATCTTATGCAATTCATATCACAAACAAGTTTTGTGAAACTTCATGGAGAATTTGAATAGGTGTATTTCAACCTGACTGTCTTTAAATTACAACCGGAGTTGGCAGGAGGAAGATTGAAGAAATGCTTTTGATGGATCTCCTCAATAAAAAGGTGGCGTTCACTTAGCTTTCAGAAAGAGTGTGGGTTAATCCTACATGTGTCCTTATCAGGGTTTTTCATTTTTGTTACCCTTTTTTGCTCCATTCTTTATCACACTCTCATCCTGTGTCTGCTCCCTTTTATTTCATGAAGGAGGGATTGAAGGAGAGCGAGGGGTTAAAGGGTCAGGTGCTGGCTGCAGAAGCACAGAAAGACTCGGCCTCATGCACCGCAGAGGTAATAAGTGGAATGATGCTGACTTAGCCTGGAGCATCTGTATTCTTATCATCTCATATGGTTATAGCACATGGCTTAGGTGTGCCTGCACACTACCCACCATTAATTAAAATTGTGCTTCTGAAAAATGAGCTGAACATTTTCCATTTGTTCTGATTGTACAATCACATTGAAGTGTTCATCATATTGCATGTCAATAATTGTAACAGGGCTGACTGATTAGATTACACAAAGTATTTCATTCAGCACTGCATGGCTTGAACCTTTAGTTCTCCATGTGACTGATCAAGGATGTCTTAAATCCCCTTCAAACAGTTTTGAAATCATTTTAACTGTTCGTGTCTTTAATAGAAAAGCCGACATGATTAAACTGTAACAAGATGTGACAAGATATTTGGTACAAGTCGTCTCCTGAGCAATGTGTTCACATCAAGTTTCAAAGCTGTTAAACACACAGTCGTGTCAAAGTTGCATAGTTTATGGACCGGTTTCTCCTTGACAACAATTCGTCTCAACATGACGTTAGATGTGTCAGCAAAAACAAGAGCTTGACTTAATTCAGAGACGAGAGATTAAGGAATGGCCTTTGACTGAGTACGGCTTTCACCCCAATGATTAAACACACAAACTGACACCCAGTGTTCGATGAACAATCTATTATTTTTTGAATAAATCTTTCAATACAATAATGATAATGCAGGGGTTCTCAAAGTGGGGACCCCTGGGGTCAGATTCCATTCATAAGTAACCCAATGACAGAATGTATGACCATTTTGGTCATACATTGTTTGTTTCATACACTTTCTTTAATAAAACATCTAAAAGCAAAAACTTATTAGATGGGGGACTCTGGGACAAAATCTTATCAAATGGGGTTCTGTGGTCTAAATTTTGTCAGATTAAGGGTCCTTGATATGAAAAAGTTTGATAACCTACACTATGCTCTATTATCACGACCTAACACTACAACAACTTAAACTTGTGATATTATATTGATTGTAGCTGCTTCATCAATAACAATAATAATATACACTGTGTGAAGAATTAATACTTTAATAAACTAGGTAGTTGGGTAAGTCGGTAGGTAGGTGGATGGATGGATGGATATTTTTTCTTTCCTCTAATGGTGATCCGTTGACAACATACTAAAAATCTCCAATGACCCAGGGGTAGGTCATGACCCAGACTTTGAAAAACACTGGTCCACCCTCTTGCCAGTTCACAACAAAGAAACAAACAAAAGGTCATCTTTCTCGGGGCAAGAGCAACACCTTTGGATCCATGCCACTGCCCACTGCCTAACAATAATTATCTCATCTCCTAATGTTCAAACTTATCCTTAACCACACTGAGATGGCTTACTTTGAAAAAAAGGAAATTAACTTAATCACAGTCGTGTGGTGTTTTCACATTTCAACAGAATTCAGATCTCCATGGAGTCTGACAGTTACCTTAGATACTGTTAACTTTGCTTATATAACCATTTTGTCATCAAACTATACAAGGTTGACTGCAAAGAGAAAGTTTTTGAGTATCAGACAACACCTGTAGGCTTGACAGGAGGCTATTGAAAGTTTGCTGTTGGTTGTTTCATGAAGAACTGCATCTGTGTCAGCTTCAGTTTTGTCAGGCACAGTTTTCCAATAGTGACAAGTTTTCACAGCGGGGAAAAAAGGAATAGAAACTTAGAAAAACTTCTCAAACCACTCCTGCATCTTAATTCAAATTGACCACACCTGCAGGTTTTTTCTGAAGTAGGAAACCTTTTATAGCCAATTTTCAAACCTATAGGGGTTTAGTGTTTGGTACTTCATGATAGCTTTTGGGATGAGTGTCACTTTAAATTGTGGTTCAGTGATGCATAAATTAACTTCATCCTTCACAATTTAACCCATACTGTCAAAAGCACTACTAAGGCTGCCTAGTTTTAAGCTAGCAGCAAGGTGGAGGGCAACGTTAAGAGAATTACTAATATGTACCTAACATGCATTTCTGTACACTCCAGTCAGCCTTACAGGAATTCAAACTCAGGACATTTTTGTTATGAGTCAGCAGTGCTAACCACCCAGGCACTGTGCCACCAGAGCAGGGAAAGTTTGACCTCGAGGTGGCAGTTGAGAAAAGTCAGGTCACAAAAACCGATAGGTTTCTCCCCGTTGGGAGTATGAATGTGTGAAGTACATTTCATGCCAAACTAGCCATTAGTTTTTTATGATGCACAAACAAGAAAACCCACAAATAGTCAGATGAAGGTAATCACATAACATATCACATTGCAGAGGCAAATATGCTAACAGCATGGCTTTCAGTATAGTGCTTTGTGTCACAAAACAATTAATTATCATATCAAATATGTATAGACTTCAGGGATTTTCTACCTTTTCGCTGCAGCTTTTCTTGATGCGAATATGTCAGCTTTGCAGAGTTAAGCTCAAAGGTACCACTTGAGCTGGAGGTTAAGCTTTTAGCTTAGTGGTGTACGTTCTCTCCTTTTGTGGGTTTGGAAGAATGGACTTCTGGTTTAGATTCCTGGTCACTTGAGTGAGGATAAAAGTGGCTTAGAGCCACTGATCAGTGGTGGGCAGATTGACTCTGGAGTTTTTATCTCAAGAAGGCCAGGATAGAAAAGTGAAATAGATTTCAGCCTGCCCATAGTCACAGCTTCGCTCAAGGTAAAAATGAGATTTTATTTTTCTTACAAACATGATTTTCTTGTCCCATTCAGCATCTTGGGTTGTGACATTTGGCTATGATCTTAAAGGTTCTCTTGAGACTTACATTCAGATCTGATTTCCATATATTTTGCATGCTATGTATGGTTCAGTGAATCAGAAACACATGCTGCTTAGCATACTTATACTGTTTGGCACATGGAAGTGGAAGGCTTTTCACCAATCAGACACAAAAAAACATGGTGTTTTTGCTGGCTCTGGTAGCTTTTTGCCCTGAATGCAAGGGGGAAAGAGCAGGATAAATGGCTGGTTAAGATTTGCTCCCTTACACTATTCCTGCCTCAACATCAAAGCAAATCTTAAGGAACCAGGCCATTCTGGGATGTTTTTGATCCACGTATATGTTCTTTAATGCAGGGTAGAGCTATCTAACAATTCCCAGAGCTGAAGGTGATTGGGACATCTGTCTACTTTACTGTAGTTTTTCTTTTATCATCCCACAAGGCTCCCCTTGGGACTTTTCAGATGGAAGCAGATTCAGAGGAGGGCAGTGTCCCAGGGGCATCAGTGAATCTACAATCAGCAGAGGAAGGTATTCACTGCCATCTTTGTAGCGCAATATCAAAGTTCAGAAGTGAAGTATCTTCCATTTACAGTCTAGGGATGTCTTACCCCAACCTTCAAAGGTTTAAGGTATCTTGTCTGATTTTATTGTAAGTGATTGTTTTTGTTACAACATTTCTCTTTTCATTTTCCATGTTTGAAAGGTGTATTGTGAATTTGTATTGATTTGGGTCGGGTATAGATACTAGTTTTCATAGTACATAGACATAGTTTTCATCACACAAAAAGATAGACTCAGAGTATAATTTGATGGTAATAATGAAAACAAATTTCCAGTGACAACGTTAGCATTGTGTAATCGGGGTCAATCTTAGTTTGGATGAGAAGGTGTGAATGGAATTTTTGACCATTTCTCTGAGTGTATTTGGAGTCAAAATTATCACATTTATTATTTTTGTTAAAAGTTAAAGCAAAATTAACTAAAACAATTATGGGCAGTGGAACAAGCAATAAACACATCATTAACATTATCAACTAATAAAGTTGTTGTGGCAAACATTCTAGCAAACGGTTGTTAATTCAGATAATGAGCAACATTTGCATTCATTTTGAATAGTTTCCGACCACATAGCAAATATAAGTCCAGTATTCACATCCCTTTTAGCTCTGTTTTTGGTCCCCACCAACTATAGAAAAGGCTCTTAATAACTGCTCTAAATGTACCCCTAAATGCTCCACTGTGTGCAAGTAGTTTCTAACATTGTCTCTCTGCTGTTGTTGGTGCTGGTCACCTAGCGTGCTGTAGGTTCATCAGAGCTTCAAAATGATGCTTAGAGCGGTGAGACTGACCCAAAACAGTAAAGTTGCGGGCCATAAAGCCAAAACAATAGGCTGAAAGATGCTTAAATGCTCCATTGAGCTGAGAGGAACTACGCAGGTCGGGGATATTTCTGTAGCTTTGTCACTTCGGGGTTAATCTTTCACATTACAGTCATTTGATCCATTGTTAGCAAAAAATATTGTTTAATGCAGCATTAAGAAATTACAATTTGTAATTGGATCACCAAAGGAGGTGAGTCATTGGGTTACTGAGGAGACATGCAATATGAGTAGCAAGCATCTGAAGCAGCAAGCTGTTGTGTATGTTGATTTTTTTTTCCTTTGAAAATATCAACAATAACAGTTACAACTCTTAAAATGATCATTCTTTTTCTTGAAAGCATTGATGTGAGACGCTCAGGTGAAATGCCCTGTGGATGTTGAAACCAGACAAAACAATTGAAAAACAAAAAGTTACCACTTCATGGATCAGCGCAGTTACCCTTGATGTTTACCCATGGCAGGTCACACTCGCTTATAGGGCAGGAAAAGCTCCTTGGGAGATGAGAGCAGCTGTAGGAATCAAAGATGCTGTAGCCCCCTGTGTAACTAATGTATCACTGCATATGCCCAGCGTAATGTGATCTGACAACGCAACACAGTGCTTTTGCAATAGGATAAGTTGTACACCAGAGTCCATGCACAGCAGGGGTATGAGTTTGAAGTCATGCAGCTTGATGTAACTTGACAACATAGGATTGTGTAGGGAAAAATATTGGATGCAAGGGGCAGCATCCAGCAGGTATGTGCCTTAAGATGTCACCCCTTCATATGAATCAACAGTAGAGCAGGAGGGGATGGTGGGATGCATGGTGCCAGGGGGCTACAGAGACCTTATCATCAAAACAGCTAGTGGAGCAATCATGTACCACAAAGTACAGAACAGCCTGTATTATCCATTGCTTGCTCCTGTGTCCTTTGAATTTAACAAGCGATGGAATCACAAGTGATGCTATGTAATTATTTTCAACCAGGCAAATTAAACAACACAACATCAACAGCTGTAACTTTAATCATTGATACAAGGACACACACACAGATTTAATTTTTGCAGGGGGTAACAGCGTAATATATGACACCTTGTCTCAAGGTCAAAAGGGAAATGTATTCAGCAAAAAGTCTGCACTAAGTACCTACATGATATTATGTTTGCTGGATGGTAAAGGACGCTGTCATAAAGGGTGTGTGTAAAACAAATTGCAATCTGTCTGTCAGCTCATGTTAAATGGAGTGCACCATTGATGAGACATGCAATCTGGTGTCTCCTTTTGTTAGAGCCAAGCAGTCGCTTATGAGTCATGGCATTTAATATAGATTTTATACATTGCATACATTTTGGGGATGATGGAAGCAAGGTGAAACATATTGTTCCTGTCATTATTTGATGACATCATGTTTTGTTGACCAGCAAATGTCAGAAATGACCTTCAAGAAGAATGAATATCGTGAAATATTTAATCCCATTTACGCTGATAGATTCATACAGCATATTCAATAAATTACTAAACCTGGAAATATTCCTGAACACAGGCACAAACCACTGAATATAAAAATAGGATTCAAACCATGCAAATCAGTTGAAATGTGTTCCCAGGGAAAAAATTCAGTATTCCAGTTTAACTTTTACCTCTGCTGATTCTGAGGCATTAACCATCAATCCGGTAGTAGCCTTTCTTCATGCTTTTTACATTACATCTACGTGAACGTTTTATGGATTTGCTTTCTAATCCTCACAGTCATGAAATTCCTCAATTTTTATACCAACAAGAGCATTTATTATTCTGCCAGCACTACATTCAAAAGGGCTGGTGTGGCAGAGAGGTCAAACATGAATCAGAGCGGCTTTCTAATATAAAAATATCGCTTTAAAGAAGCCAGCAGCAGAGGCAGTTAAAGATATGGGCAAACGCCAAGAGCGGTGTTTGCAGTATTGCTGCTGGCTGTCGGTGGCTGCGATTGTATGCGCAGTAAAATAGTAATAATATGATCTTAATAAACATTGTCCTTTCAACACAATCAGCATCATTACAAGCTAAAAATCCAGTTCTGTGATTAAAGCCACAGGTGTCTAGCTTCTGGTAAGAATTTCATTATTGCTTCCAGCTATGTAGCCATGTATTACTCCTGTTCTCTCTGATCCTCTGCGTTGTCACCATGAATGAGAATATGTTCTTAGTGAACTCAGCCAGTAAATTAAGGATTAAAAAAAGACTATCCATCATGTTCATTTCGTCAGAGGTTGTTGTCCCACACAACAGATGCATGTGCTCCTTTTAACATCTCACTCGAGAATCACCACCACTTCCCACTGCCACCGCTACGACAAGAAAATCAGGGGGGAAAAAAAAGAATAAAGAGCGAGTGGCATATTGTTTGGATGACAGACTGAGTGTTAAAGCATCAAAGGAAACCTGCCTTTTTGTTAGCATACTTCCCACCTGTGCTTTTTCAGGATAGACGCCATGCCCCACCATGACTCAAGACGGTTGATGCATACTAATCCTGCTTTATACATACACCTCTGCAGCCCACAAACCAGTCAGAAGTGGCAGTCTGCCTCCTTGTGTTGCTACATGGCACCGGTACCACTTACCTCTGCTGCTGTCTGTGCCGCTGTGGCCCCCAGTGGCCTGTGCGCTATGGGGGTGAGAGGTCTTACTGTGCATTTACTTTATAGCTGTGGCTTTATGTCTGAGTCTCAAAGGACTGGACGGAGAGCGCATGAGAGGAATACGTAATTCATTACCAGCAGGGCCCTGTGAGTACATCTTTGTGACACATATAGGAACTGTTAAAAATGAGGCTGCTGGTTTATGTAGCGTTTCCAGGCATCCATGGAGTACTCTGACATCAACACGTGTCATTATTATGCCTTCAGGGAAAAAAAGTTCACATCCATCAGGGTGAAATGTGCTCCTCTCTAAAGTAGCCTTGATGGCTGGTATTCGGTGTCCCTTAACACTTTGCTAATAAATATTTACGCCCTGTAAATATTTGAGGGCTGAGCTACATGCAGTGCAGTTTATTTTAATCATATTGCACCTTTCATTATTTTTCTGAGGCTTACAAAATCAATCTCTGCAGAGTGTGCAAAGATGCATTTAATTTTCCTTCGCTATTAATCTCTAGCCCAATGAGATGATTAATTACAGTTTAATAAAGGCTTGTGGCAGTTTGAACTGTGTCTTTATTCACGAAGGCCTCCACACGGAGCTACATTTACATTTAAATGTGTTCATGGGCGGGATGTTCTTATCTGCTGGGCTTAGGTTGGAGGGCAGGATGGGTTCAAGAGCGGAGACAACAAATGTGGTGGTTTGTCTGACTACTCTGCGGAGGCTGTCGAACCAAACCGGGAATCCTCCATGAATGACTGGTCGGTTGTTTACAAATGGCAGCTCAAATCTCCTGCAACCAGAGGTTTTCAATGTTTGGTGAGAGGAAAGACAAATTTGTCCCATGGCAGTGCAGATAAATGGTTTATTGAAATAAGAGTTGAAAGGGCCAGTAAAAGCATCTTGTCACCTCTTTTATAGTAAATGTGCTGTGTGATTACAGGAGGGGGTGCTGTGGGGTTTGCAATTGTCTGCTAATTGAATTGTGTTTTTAATATGTTTGGAGCATAAAAGATGTGCCTCGTTAGTTGACATTCTTGTTTTGAAAGGTCTAAAGACACCTCACATGTTGAATAAAATGAATGTTGGAAAAAAAAAAGAAAAGTGTTTTGTTCCAGAGGAAATAAATAACTTAACTACTGTTCTTACTTATTCATTTGCATTTATGCAATCCATTCATCTCCACTCAGGGCAATTAAGATGTCATTTGAAATAAGCAGATCTATCCTTGAGAAATGACATCGAAGCAAGGGAATATTTAGGGAGGAGAACTTGAGATTTCTTATACCCTTGGAGTATAGCAATTCATTTGACCTTCAGATGGTTTTAAAGGGAATCTCATTCAGCCATGTAAAGAGAAATGGCTTGTGTTAATGCAGAGGTATGCTGCTTGAATACAGAAGAGACTCAAAATATGTTCGCCTAACGGCTTCCCTACTAATAATGAAGCCCTGCCCATCGGTACTCGAAGAGAGATAAATGGATGCTGTCTGTTCGTATGTCCAGCACTCCAATCCTACATACAGTTCCTCTCTTGCTCTCTTTCTCTCTTTCCCTCTCTCTCTTTATCTCTCCTCCTCTGTCTCTCTCACTCTCTCTCTCTCTCTCTCGAGCATATTTTCTTGCTTGCTCCTTCACTATCACACAAACACGCTTGCACATACCCTTGGAAAAATAAGGGATGGGGGGAAAAAATGAAATGCATGAGTAAAGTTTTAATAAGGGAGAGAGGTAATTTGAAAAGTCTTTGGAGGTGTTTGGAAATTTATCAATAACAACCAGCTGGGATTTAATGCATGGGAGCATTTGGTGTAATTGCCTGCACATCCCTGATAGAGGTTCCTCTTCAATAACAAAAATATGCTCTTTAATGCAAAAAAGACTGACACTACTTACCGACTTTTCCTTTTAGCTCTGTCTAAACAGTTCATGAGATGTGATGGTTGTTGTTGTTTTTGACCACTTAACAGCCTTCTGATTTATTTCATCTAGGTACGCTTTGTGCCAATTCTTGTTGCTTGCAGTTTCATTCATGCAGAAGAAGAAAAAATGATATCCTTAATTTTCTAAGATCGCTGTACTTCAAAGGCATTCATTTGCATTCAGCGGCACAAATTTAAAGCCTCTTTTTGAAACAATAACTTTCCGCCGTGTATCTCATTCCCTCTTCAAGTCTGAGGCAGTTACAGAGGAACACCACTTTTTGTAAAAGTATCACAGGTTATTGGTAATTGCATTGGCTGACAATGTAAGATGTGCTCATGTAAATTATAACCTGTCCTTTGTCCCATTAGTGTGACATGGATTCATTCTCTTATCTACACAGTATCTCAGAAGGGATTCAGCTTGTTTTGAATATCTTAGTGTAGCTGATGATAGTTTAAATAACACATCAGCTAGATCTATTTGAGCAATATAAACATAAGTCAAGCACGAAAAACGTCAATACTACCCTCACCACATGCTTCAAACGTAGCATAGATGGATGCTAAAGGCTTTTAATAAAGAAAAAGCAAAGCTGCTCTCACTGGCAGCTCATATTTCATTAAAAGGTTCCCATTGTTATCAGCCTGGTCAATGAAATAACTCCTGATCCATACAACAAAACATCGACAAGCCCAAATGTTGGGCAAAATTTCAACCGAGGGGCACATTCTGGTTTAAAGAGTAAGCTAAGAGCTTTCTTCAGTAACATCAGACCATGATTTGAAGGTGTTCCAGGTTTTATTCAGCAAAGTTATGTGGATAATTTTGTAAACCTGTTTCTTGGAACCAGCCCCAGATCCACATTGATCTGTTTTTTTTCTTTCATATAGTTTTTGTAAAGCAAAATGATCACCGCCAGCCGTTGAAGGTTTTTGTCCCGTTGTTGTTGACACTAAAAAGAAGCTGGGCCTGACTCTTACCGTCATAAAATGCTGTGTGAATTTCCTCACACAAATTACACATGAATGATAAGGTCATGGTCACTAGCAACGTAATCATCCAAACCGGAGATTGGATGTCTTTTTGTCTGACTGTCAAGAGAGAGTCATGCAGAGGGAAGTGAGTGCTCTCTACTGTGCAGGGAACAAGCTTAGGGCCTCATAGTGTATTACAGAGGGAATAACCCACACTGCCACCCCTGCTATCAAAATTGCTTGGGAGGAGATTGCTGCGGGAGGTTGTGTCTGTCTCCGCATCCCGGTTCTATATTTTGTTCTGTGCCCAAGGTGCTTCACTGATCTCAGGCCAAAAGCTGTGTGAAAAATTCTGCCAACTCATAGAGGATGATAGCTAGAGGAGGGGAAATTCAACAATCCACCAAAGAGCGCTAGTGAAAAGGAGAGTGGAGAAGGGAGAGAGAGAGAGAGAGAGAGAGAGTGTGGGGAATGAAAAATGAACTGGAAAATGAGGACAGAACTCTAGTCTCTTATCTCCTTTTGCTGTGATGTTCTCTGAGATAAGTACCTCGTAAGTATGTTGTCAGGTCCACTGAAACACATTACTGACAGCGCCACAAGTTCCGGGGAGGTCTTGTGGTGCTACTGCTTGGCTAACCTTTTGATCTTGCACACTTTTGGTTGCTTGTTCACTGAGCTAGAAATTCCTTGACCAAGGTTTATGGATGTTGTGGTAGTGGAGAGTCCAAGTGGTAAGAGAGAGACCATCTTTTAACTGAAAGGTCATACAGTCAGTCCTTGCAACAGCCATTATGCATCCATCAGTAGGCATGTGTGCTGTCAAAGCGTGCTGGAGATGCCTGAATGCCTACCTGCTCACTCAGCGTAAGTCACCCTATATAACACTGTCAGCTGCCAAAAATGTAAATAATATATATGGTGTTTGTTAATTAATTAGATGGTGAATTCTTATCCGGTGCTTTTTCCAACAATCATGAGTCAAAAAAAAAAGCTGCTGCATGATCTGATGAACCCATAGCTGCCACTTCTTGTGGTTTCATAGCCATTTTTTATTTACTTTCTGGTGACCTTGTTTTTCTGTACAGTGCCCTTTATATGACTGATGTGGATTCACAGTAAATCAGCTGCACAGTAAAAAGCCATGAACTCAAAGCTTCTCATGGAGATCCTATGAGACTGGACAACTATTATTATACATGGAGTATCTTTCCTCTAAGTGCACGTGCACTTAAAATCTGAAATATACAGGACAACATAAAATTATTGAAGGTGAATGTTATCTTAGACAGCCACAGATGTAAGTACAATGTTTCCTTTCTCATGAGCTATTTTGTCTGGAGTCAGGAATGATTGAAAACCATTTACTTCTATGCAATGCCCTGCTCAAAAAGCTTGCCTTTGCAATATGTCTACATGGCAAAGCTGCCATCACACTACAAGACATCAATGTTTTCCCTGCTATACAAGTGTAGCTTTCTTGTTTCTGGTTGTTTGTTTTCTAAAGTGGAGCCAAGCTTACCTAAGCAAAACTCAATATGGATTATGGGTTCAGTTGTTTCTACACAGAGGTGTGTGTGTGGCATATGTACACTGTATTTCCTCACTACACAGTAATAAAAGAGGTGCCATGTATTGGAAATATTATTGGAAATGTGGGTGAATAAAAATATTGTTCTCATTAAGGAACAAAACCTAAATTAAGAACATGAATGCTACTGTTTGTGAACGCAGTCTTTATCCCTAATATCTGTGTTGAGTTTTTATAATTACAAAAGCATTGAATACCATGCTTAGAATATTAACTGTTAAGAAATAGAGAAAATGAATATGAAAAACAAAAGGCAAACTAAAAGGAACAACATAAAAAACGAATGGAGGTAACTTTAGCCCACAATGCACAATGATGTACACCACAATCACTGGAGTAAGATATACATCAGTTGCAGATTATACCATCAGTCCGGCCCAGTCAGTCTTTAATCAACTGATCTGGATTTTCAACAAATGTAATACTGTCTTCCTGTGGAGCTATTGAGGTCATGTTTTCGACATGGGGGGTCGAGTACACACTAAACTTAGCGCTCAAGTGGTTTAACCCCTGAGAACCACGTTGCCAGGCAACTGACAACAGAAATGTTCGTCACCTTGTTCCCTTTTTTTAAAAAAAAAAAAAAAAAGGTGAATGATTCTGTGTTTTCTGAATTTTAACATCATGCTCATGAACGAGAAAACAGAAGTAGATGACAAAAGGTGAGCGATGACCATGGGCTTTAAAAATGTGAAGATTCCCTCTTACAATGCAGGGAAGTAGGTCATTAATGACTTTTCTTGTTAACACAACCTCATTCAAAGGGAAAAAAATACAAGGGCAATCAAATATTTGAGAATTTCTGAGTATTTGGTAAAGCTCTTAAGGCAGAAAAGATGAGGCTTGAGTCATCCATGTTTAACAGATGATCATTCAAGTTAATGGTCATTTGAAAACAACATATGAGTCACAGTGCAATGATATAAAGCAAGAATTGTCTGATATGAAAATCGACCTTTTTTCTTGTAATGCTTGAATCTGTTCATATTGCTGGTAATAGTTGTGTAACAGACCCTGTAAAAATGAACATTGAACAAAGTGCTTGCAGCCTTTTTAAGTTTTACTTCTATTATTTTAGTTCCAATAAAGTGGCAATGCAAAGGTTTATGCTTTGCTGACCTTGATCAGCCTGCCATTAAAAGAGGAAGTGGCTTTGAAATTGTATTGATCAACAAAAAGTAGAAGTTCTATGTCTTGCTTCAAAGCACCTTTTAAGATCCATCATCTTTTTTTCATTAAGAAGTTTATATAAGAGGCCTTATTTATTTTGGAGGACTAACTGAAGAGAGGCCAAGCCTGTGTAACTATGAGGTTTTATCAATGCTGCGATTTTTCCATTAGCAGGAAAAGGATCAGATGAAACACTAAATGGCTCTGCTTTCTATTTTAATTAGCTTTAACGGAAGTATTTTGTTCTCATTACTTATTCTATGTGGGCAAAAGTGTGTCACCACATCTTATTAAGTAGAATTCCCTTTCATACACACACTGTATATTCACCCTACAAATTGGCGACAGCTTGTTACGGCTCACATGACGTATAAATCAGGTTTAGGCTGCCATATGTAATGAGCAATAGTTCAGATAGTAGTGTTTCTTACAAACACACAGCATAATTGGCCATTCTGTACCTGTTTCTGGTATAAATCAACCAGCTTATCTTTGAAGCAAATTGCCTGGGAACAAGCAGTGTGTTATTAATGGTGACCAACTTCTCAGGTCCACTTTACATACAGTGGTTTGCCCTATTCAAATTTATGGAGACAAGGAGACTAAACTAAAAATGTAAACATTGTTCAGAAGCACAGAGCCCATAGTTCAGCTCAGTCATTACATCTCAGTGAGTGGATAATTTCAACTGTCTCATATCTTACATGTTGACTGCAATCACATTTGTACAAATTTATCAACAATGCTTGACGCAACTGCATCAACTGCAGGATTCCCATCTCATTTTGAACCCTAGCCAGGACAAGCAAATTGCTGCGTGCAATATCAAGCTGCATTGATAAATGGGTCCCTCCTACCAGTGGGCTGTGTATTTGCATTTGCACAATTACCTTTCATTGGCAAGTGCTTGCACGCAGGTTTTCATCAGATTAGAAATTTGACATGCCTCAACATGTGTCGGAGAATAAAGAAGGCCTTTAGTAGGGATCCCAAAGGACCATTTCACACTCTCATGTTCTTCCCCAAAACAAGTGGCGGAGGCATTTGAATTACAGGAAAGACAGGGTGATACATCAGGCCCTGATCAAAGCATTCTATTGGAGTCAGCACTATCGGGCTGTATTTCTCAGAGATGATAGAGAAGGAGAGTGAAACCTTTTGAAAACAAATTTGTCACAGGGGATTATTTTTATCTTTATGATGACCTTGCAGTAAAAGAAACAAGCAGCAAAACATCATATTAGCGAACCTTTCAACTGCTTCCCACTGCTTGGGTTCCTGCTACAGAGTAGATGATACATTCTGATTCACTGGACCCCCCTGGCTCATGAATCTGGACGGATATGAAAAATGTATCAAAAAGATTGAAATTATAGCAGAACTGTATATTTTTATTTAGTGAAAGTTTTCCAATGAAAGTATTCAATACACAGCTCATGTTTACTTGCAGAAATTTTGACCTATTTAAGCCCCAGCTACAAATCAACAAATTATGTTTTTCCCAATAAAGACAAATCCAAAAAGACAGCGTGTAATTCACAAAGCACCCGCAAAGAGTGAAATGCACGCAAACTGTGCTGCCAAGCAAATAGCGTCATGGTGCACCTGTGGCATTTGCATGTATGTAAATTAGGTAATATTCATACATTCGGTGCAAAATTGGCCCCTTTCTATGTAAATAGCCAAAAACAGGCTAATTCACAAAGACAAATGCTAATTGCCACATGCAATTAGGGTGGAGTTATTAGCGTAGCTGATGTGAACTGCGCACGCACTCACTCCTCACTCACCCTCTCTCTCTCTCTCTCTCTCTCTCTTCAAATCTTCAAGCTTGTGAGACTTGAATTGATATTGAATGATATCAAAGCTTCAGCCATACATTGGGGGGATCAAGTGGGTATGGGATGGTAGGCTTATTTCAGACTTTCAGACACTTAGAAATAAAAATGTCTTGACAATGCTAATGGAGCTCAGGATTCATCCATAAGGGCTGCTTTATTACAAACAATTCTGCCATATAAACCTGGAATCTGTGCTGAATTGTGTAGAACATTAATTACTGTATTACTGTACCGGATTGATCTGGTGTTAATGAAGTTACTGCTGCTGTACTGCTGTGCTGCTGTACTGCGTGCGTAAATGCGCATAGCCTCTTTCTCAGTTAGGAGATGCACTTATCATTTCAGATGCTGTGTGATGCTGCAGCCAGCTGTGACACACAGCTGGCTACAAAATCCCAGATACATTCAGTGACACTTGAACAACATTAGTGTAAGATTCAGACATTAATTTAACATGTTTCAGACCTGCCAGAATCACATTAATAGCTGTATTTTGACATTTGACATTTCAGTAGATTATGTTACAGATGTGAAAGTAAAAGAAGCAGAATACATGAAAGTTGGTTTGTGATTGTGGAGAGCTCTGTGTGTGCACACCTTTGCTAATTAAAGACACACAAATTGAGGTTTTTGGGCTCTCTGCAGAAATGTGGAGAAAAGCCTGAAACACTAGAAGCTGCTCCGCTCACTCAAACAGATGCAAAACAAGGGCAAACACTCAGCTGCAAAACTTTATGGGCATGTTTGTCCCAGCATATTAGTGCAAAATCTTTTGTGAATAAAAAAGATGGGGCAGATTGCGGGTGCACATGCTGTGTAATTCACTGTGCTATTAGCAGGTGCAATCCATTCTTTGTGGATTTAGCCCAAAGTATCCATGGAAGTTATGTTTGTTAAACATTCTGTTGTATTCTGAGAGAGTTTAGAAGACAAACCATTAAGCAAAATGGGATTTATTTGCACTTCTCCAGCCCAGTGCTCTCTCTTGTACTGCAGTCTGATGGATTTGACTTTGGCCAAGAGTCTGAGTGTGATTTATGATCAAACAAACAGCACCTGAACCTGGGATTTATTATCCATTACTGCTGTCCATCAGGCAACATTACATTACACTCCACTGTTCATCAATCAATCAATCAAGTTTATTTGTCACATGTAATCATATCAGGTACAATCACAGTGAAATGTAATCCCACCCGTTCCTTCAATTTTTGCATTAAAAAGAGACGGCCAAGATGGCTGCCTAGGAGAGGACAGGCCCCACATTTCCTCAAGTCCCCTTAAAGATTCGGTTTTTTGTCATTACTTTAGTGAAATGTTGATGTAAGAAGCTTTTGCAACTCAGGATGAGTCAGAAAAGTCATTGTTTTACTTGCAACCCACCTCATAATTACAAGGCAAACCATCACCTGACTCCCAGGAAACACCCAAGATGGCGGGGGCATCTGCTACATCAGAGAGTCCTCCTAATGAGAACGTGGTGGCTGAGTTAACATCTGAACCATTCTCAATAATCTGGCCAAAGATACGAATAGTGTGAAAAATGGTATCGAGTCTCTGAACGAAACTGTGAATAATCTTGGCGTTAGAATCACTGAAGCAGAAACATGAATCTCCAGGTTGGAAGATGAGGAGGTAGAGGCAAGTCCAATTATGGAGAACCTGGTGAAACAGAATCAGCGACTACTGGAAAAACTGACAGCACTGGAAGGATTCTCCCAGCGCCAGACTGTCAGAATCTCTGAGGGCTGAGATCTGGAAGGATTTCTGAAAACTGTTGAGTGAGGCACTGGATGTAAAAGCTGATGACTGGTATGAGATAGACTCCATCGTGTAGGCTCTGCACCTGCAAGCGACTCAAGACCAAGACGTATCATCATCCACTTTCTGCATGACAAAGCCAAGTCGGCTGTTCAAGCTGCAGCAAAAAAAAAAGAAACAGATCACCTGGAAGGACATAAGGATCTGCTTCTTCCAAGATTTATTCCAAAGATGTACAGAAAAAAATGCAAGAAATTTGATGATGTGAGGCACATGCTAAAACAATGCAAAATTGATTATACTTAGCTTTATCCTGCTGTTATGACCTTCACGCTTGATAACTAGTGACACCAGTTCTCCAGCCCTGCAGAGGTGAAGCAGTTTCTTTGTGGCCGAGGAATTGCTGACGAGGGAGGACAGATGCTCTTAAACCCGGGTGAAGATGGATAAATCTTCCTGTCACGGATCAGTCTAATTAAACAAAGGTACAGTCTGATCTCCTGCTTATAGTGTAAAAGGATCAGTGGACAAGATCAATAGATGAACAGTGACTGTTTGAATTTCAATCGAGTGCATTTTTTTTCTACTCATAGCCCACTGGTGCACTTATCAATGAACAAATAAAACAGACTGGAAATATTGACGATGTATTTGACACTATACTCCTTTTTGTTTGCTTTCCATTGAACGGGTAAGATCTGATTTACTTTTCATATCTGTTAAAGTCCAGCCCAGTTTTGGTTATTTTGTGTTTGAGAAGGAACCGACCGGGGTTGTCATAGTGGTGCCCTTGACACAATCTTGCTATATATATTCCATCAGAATAAAATAGTACCGATTTGATTTACACATAGACCAGCATTAGTTCTTCCACGACTTGTTTTCTTTACGAGTAATCTTAAGTTATGTAACTATACATTGGAAGTTGCAAGTTGTAACTATATGACTCTATGTTTTCTAAGTGTAAAGCGAGGGGTGGGGAAGGGCAAGTCAGTAAGTGAGCCATAAGTGGGATCATCAAGTGCAGCTGACCCGTGGAAGTTGAGTTTTTCTGGGGGCTGTTATGCCCAACTGTTCACTGTGTTTTTCTGTTTTACTTGTTTTATGTTTGTCTAATCCAATATGCCTTCAGTTTTACACAGTTCAGACTAGACTGGTCACTGTATTTAACCCAGAAACCAATCAGAATTTAAAATGGACAGAACAGGCATGACTTAGGTGGGGTGGTTGCATATTTACATATAATTCAGGGTATTCAGGGATGGAGCCCAAGGCCATGTGCCCAACTATAAACACTAAACACCACTTCATTTTTTTTATCATTACATTCTGGCAACCACACTCTTTTAATAATTCATTCATTCATTTCCAAAAAATGTAGTAAGTTTAATGTTTAAACATTAAACTTAAACACACAGCTTAAACAAGTAACCCTGTACGGTACAGTGTTGTCTCTAAGTAACATACCCATTTTTGGCCTTTTTACATCCACACAGTACATCCTCAATTATGATGCAATACTTTAAAAAAGAGGCAGGGCCCTAAGGAAACCAATAGCAGTGTTTTAATTTGTCTCATGACTCTCTGGAGGCCATTTTGAATCCCTTTTTTGTAGCCTTCGTCACATAGTTCAGCTCCATCATCTCTCTCCACAAAATTGGCCTGAAAAGGTATTTTTCTGTCATTTTACAATCTGGAAAACTGGATTCACAACAATAAATGAGTAAAGTTTAATATTTAATTGTTTAAGGGAACTTAATTTGATAATGTTAAAATCCAAATGTTGCACTGAAGCAACGCCATACCACTATGAATTCCCACCATAAAATTCTTTGGTATTGTGTATTTAGGTTTATAGACTGTTCAAAAGCATAACAGTCATCGTTATTTTCTTTTTATCTCTACAAATTAACCTAGATAAATTTGATAAAGTTAGATGTCATAAAGTTCAGGCTATTACACTGTATAGTCTACTATAACAGTGCACTTTGTGAGTCCTCTCTGCAGAGCATATGTTTATATTTTACACACATTTTTCTTCTATTTAGAGAATGAACACAACAACAATTTACAGCTCTTCGAAGATGAAGAAGGTAAAATTAGCACTCTCAGTTAATATTAGTGAGGATGAAATAGAGTTTAGTAGTGAGGAAGACAACGAGCTGCAAGGAGAAAGTGAGGGTGAGAATGAGCCTGAGAGCGAGGATGAGGATGAGGACAGTGAGGGTGAAAGTGCAGCGACAGGTATTACCAGTGTAAGATAGAGTGTAAAATGCATTGCTAACTATTTTTCCTGTTTTTAATGTAATGCATTTTATTGATATTTTTTAATAGCATGCTTAGGATGGCAGCAGCCAAAGATGGTGGCAACATGTGTCAGGAAAGACACACACAAGGAAACTGAAAATAAGTATTTAAATGTAACACAAATGATCAAACACTGAAATGTGATTCACTATCTTGTTTTGAAGGGGGTTGATGTAAAGTTTTCTGAAATATATTTACACTCTTTAACTCATTCATTCCTATAGGCTGTTCCACAATGGTACATGGTTGTCTGAGGGTAACGTTCAGTCAAACAAGCTTATGAATGAGTTTATTTTTAATGTTTCTCAGTTTCAAGTGGAATTCATTAAACTGGTGAGGAAGTTTGTTTTTTTGTTTTTTTTCCCATGAGTATTGTAATAAATTTTATTCAATTTTTTAACAATAACTCTTTTTTTTCCATTCCTCACCATTTTGGTACTATGCTTTAATGTAACGCACCCTAAAGTGTACCTCAAAAATATTTTTTCTTGAAAATTTCTTTAAATTATGTCTACTTTGTCTATTTTATGACAAAAAAGCATTACAAACATTTTTTTTTACCAACTGTCATCATAATGCGTACCATAGAGGGTTAAACATTATACTCACAAGAAGGTAGATGGGTAATCTTGGATGCTGTCATGGAGGGTCAGAGATATGTATGCACCTAACCCGTCACAACCAGAATATTTCCATGAAGTTTGTAATGTAATAAGAAATATAGGAAATGATAACATCATCATTGGAGGAGACTTTAACCATGTTAACCAAGGATTTATACTTGGATAAATCTTCTTGACCTAGGCAAATCAATGATCTGTCTTACGTTGGAGAAGATGTAATGTCAGAGAAATTGGGATTAGTTGATATGTGGAGGTTATTTCATCCTCAAGAAAATTATTATACTTTCTTTCTTTTTTCTTTCTATACATTCTTCTTACCCTAGAATTTCTCGTTCTGCTCAACCAGATTCTTAGTGCTACAATCGGTAACATAGTTTTAAGTGACCACACCCCAGTAGACATAACTAACTCATGTTCACTGAAGCGGTACTCAAATAATTCATTACTAAATAATGAAGGCTACTGTGAATATATCAGAACAGTAATAAAGGAATTTAGGGAATTTAATGAGGGTTCTATTGATGATGTCGTAATAATAATAATAAGCTTTTTTATAAGAGGCTGTCTTATTCAATATAGCTCTCTGATTAAATTATTGAAGTTAGAGCAAGATATCAAAGAACTTGAGAAACAACACTGATGTCATCCTGAACAAGATTTATGGAATAGGCTAAAGAAATTAAGATATGAGATGAACAACATTTTACAAAAAAAAAGTTGAATTTGCATTATTCTGTACTATGTAAACATTATGATAAGGGTTAGAGCGCAGGTAAAGTTTTAGCATGTAGGGTGAAACAGATGTGAACTTGTAATATCACTCCCTCTATATCTGATAGAAACAACAAACTGATTACAAATAAAAGAGATATTAATGAAGTATTAATGAAGACATTTTATCAGGAACTATGCACATCTCAAGGAAAGTTGGAGGAAGAAGGAATTTTTTTTATTTCTTCTATTAAAATTCATACTCGGAGGAACAAAGAAACTCATTAGAAGGAGAGATTACATTAGCAGAAGTTAAACAGGCAATTTATAGGTTATGTAAGGCAACGATGGATTTCCACCAGATTTCTATAAAACATTTGTGGAAGATCTTGATCCAAGACTAATAGCTGTTTACCAGGACACCTTAGAGAAAAGTATGAGATCAGCTGTTATTACCATACTCCATAAAAAAGGAAGAGACTAACAATATTGTGGAAACTACAGGCCAATTTTGTTGATTAATGTGGATGAAAAAATCATTTTCAAGGTACTTGCAGCTAGATTAGAGAGGGTACTTCCTAGTCTGGTACATGCGGGCCAGGTTGGATTTGTCGAGAATATTCAGGTGAATATTCAGAATGTTCAGCTGACAATCTACCCAGGTTATTACATATTATGTGGAAGAGTAGGAATAATGTTGATCCCATCCCAGTTGCTTTGTCCTGCAGAGAAGGCATTTGATAAAGTTGAGTTCCCTTTCCTTTTTTATACATTGAAGTAATTTGAATTTGGCCCCTCCTTTATGCATTGGATACAGCTAGTTTATACAGAACTGATGGCAACAGTTTTTACCAATGGAGTTATGTCAACCCCATTTAACCTTAGTCATGGCACTAGGCAGTGTTCACCATTGTCACCACAGATATCTGCCCTGTTTTTAGAACTTTTGGCAATTGCATTGAGTGAAAGATATCAAAGGGGTTCAAATGGGCCAGGAGGAACACAAGCTCTTTTTGAATGCCAACCATATTCTTTTGGCTTCAAGTAATCCACGCACAGCGGCATCTCAGATCTCTTCAATTATTAATTCATTTTCTGAAAACTATTATGTGGGAGAAATGAGCCAGATCTGGAATCCATCTTCTTGGTGACTTGTATGGGAAAATGGAATGAGGTGATTTGATGAAATTAAGAGTGAATATAATCTCAGTCAAGAGGATTTTTGGAAATTTTTACAGATCAGGGACTTTGTTCTAACCCAACTGGGATTCAGGAATTGTTCCACATAACTTAGCATAAAAAGGTGGTTCTAAATTCTACGGGCTTATTCAAGATGTAAATTTACCCTGATTGGAAGGTTTGAGAATAAGTTGAGAAAAAGATGTGGGTGAAAAAATTGCATGAGACAGATGGAAAAAGTTTGTTCCCTCTTGGCAAACGTGTTCACATGACGCACAATCTCAACTTATTCAGTATAAACTGTTAAATAGAAGCTACTGGACACCTCCTGGGGGGAGGGGAGGATCTGTCATAGTTCGTAGACCTTGCCACATCCCTCTGGGACTGCCCTCCTGGAATTGTAGTTCCACTTTCTTCCTGTACTCCCTTTTTGCCTCCTTTACTGCTCTTCTTACATTGTAGGCTGCTGCTTTATAATTGTCCATGTTTCCAGACTGCAGCCCTAGTGCATGTGTTTATGGCATCCTGTTTCACAAATTCAATCCACCACAGACTCTGTGAATCCATTGATGTCATCAGTGGCATCATGTAGTGCAAACTTTAGGGTGGCCTCTGATTGGCCTGACCATTTCCTGACCTCTCACTTCACTGGCGCCATGCATTGTAATTTGCTTACATATTTTGACCTCAGCAAGATGGCCGCATGGTCCAATTTTCAAAACACGAGTAGCGATTCGGCTTTGTAGCAGAATGGCATGTAGCAGTGATCTAGAGTGTTTATTCCCCTTGTGGCACAGTCAATACGTTGATGGAAGTCAGGCATAATATTCTTACATTTAGCCTGATTGAAGTCTCCTGCTACAATGAGCGCAGCATCAGGATTACTGGTCTGTCAGCAGTTTAAGTCTTTGCAAACATCCGACAGGGCAGCCTTTGTACTCGCCTGTGGTGGGACTTAGACCGCTGTGATAATGACCGATGTAAACTCCGTCTGTAGAAAGTGCAGTCTGCATTTGATTGACACTAACTCCAGATTAGGTGAGCAGGAACGGGATAGCATTTTAATATTCCCACAGTCACACCAAGCCTTATTCACCATTAAGCATACGTATCCTCCTTTTTTCTTGCCAGAGTCCTCTGTACTGTCCGCAGCTCCTCCATGTTTTCCTTGGTGTTTCCTCCGATGTTGAAACGGATGCAGAGATGGACGCAGAGATGGTCTTACTTGTCTATTTGGTTGGGATCATAGCTGGTGTTTATCCCCTCTACCTTTTCCTCTTTGGTGGGGAGCAAATAGAGAGGTGACTGGATAGGTCCGTGCCTTCTACTGGTACTAGTTTCATCTCAGTTTGCTGAGCAGCAATGCACCACCAGAAAGAACTATGACCTAGTTTAACACATGCAAAACATCAAGTGACATTGCAGTGTCTAAGGAGGTGTTTCCCCACCTCTCCCAGCCTCCACAGCCTTTTCTTCTCTTTTTAGAGTGTCTTGTTTACCACTGGTTTGCACTTACAGTACTGTATTGCCTTGTCGTTACTCTCTCCTTTCTTTTTGATGTATTTTATATCTTATGTTTGAATTCATTGATTGTACTATTTTAAGCTTTTAACAGCAAATGTAAAGTCCACAGTCGGAAACCTGCAAATTATTTTTGATCCACACCTAAATTTCAATCAGCACATTAAAAGCCTTGTACAATCCTGCTTTTTCTGTAACCAAGAAACACTGCTAAATTTAGAACAATGCTGCCTAGAAATATAGTCAAGAAATTATCCATGCTTTTGTTTCCCTCTGCTGCAACTATTTATATGTCTGAATGGTTCAGCAACTGCGCATTACCTACTGGTTCAGAATGCGGCAAGGCTTCTGAGCAACACCAGAAGCAGTGAAAGTGCTGCGTCTGTCCTGCTGCATTGCATTGACTTCCAATTTTAGAATTTAATTTAAATATTTCACCAAAAACAGTCACCACCTGTAGGTTAAAAGGTGGCTCTGAAAAGTTTGCAGTCAGCTTGGATTCACAACAGTTTCAAGATTTCTAATGGTGACCTAATTTCATGGGAAAAATACGGCATCAAAATGTCCTTACTGTAGAAACATCTCAAATGACTCCTGCAGCATAACCTACTTCTCCACTGGCATCCATATGTTCAGTACTTTCCAAATACTTTTATTTTTGCTTGCTGGCAGAAGCATCTTGCTCTATTTCATCTGTTGGCACAATTTGTCCGAATCAAGCAGGTCCTGGTGTAATGACACTGAAAGTTTTGATTTTAGAGAAGAAAAGACAAAAGTTATAGAAGCAGCAAAGAGAATAAAGACAATATTTTCTTTAGTTATACTTAGTCATGACATGATGAAATCATTTTCATCCAGTTTCCATTTAAGACTGGTTCACCAGATAGAACATTTTATATAATGTAACTCTGTTTGGGCCTTCTTGATAATCCCAGTCCTAATTGTTCCAGGACTTTTGATAAGATAATTTAAAATCATGGTGCAGGGTGTGTTAACTATAAACACAGGTTTTGCTACATAATTTTTTTGTCAGCTCGGAAGTCAAAGTTTTGATATGCAATCTTTCAGAGCTGCGCCTCGCTAATTCCAAGCTCACAATGTGCCAAATGAAAATAGTCTTCCTTAGAGCACACCTTCCTTCTCTGATCCTCATAATCTTTCCCAGTATTAAAATGGGTTATTCTGCTCACACTGATTCTGGCATTGTATTTCATTTGGCTGAAATCACACATAGCAGATAGTTAATAAGGTATGACCAGACGGTCTGCATATCCAATTATTTGTTACGGATATTGAGTTCTCTGGATATGGCTACTGTATAACTACTAGATTGGGCTGATTATAAACTGATAAATTTGAAAATGATGGTCAAAAAAGTCATATAGGTGGACTAAACATTTCTCGTTGAATGGAGTCACCGCTTAAATGTTACAGAGTAAGCCTTTTAAGAGAGTATCGAATTAGGATTATTTCTAGCTTTAATTTTGCTTTTTAATTTTGCTTTTTAATTTTGCTATCTGTGTGTCTATTAGAGTTTAAGTTATTTCGTTATCTGGTCATTCATGTTACATGTTTTGCTGCCAAAGAATTTAATTATCCAAAGGAAAATGGCAGTTCAATAAATGGAATATGATGTTACAGAATACCACATCAGAAAATAATGAGCCAAAAAGACAGTCGGAAATATGCTAACAGCCAAACTGAAGTCTTTGCAAGTGCCTCCAAGAGCTTGACAGGAGAGTGTGTACTGTACCTGTGGTTTTGTATATTTATCCCCCTCTACTGTATTTGGTTTGAAAAGTTTGTCAGTGTGGTGCCTTCTTGTGCTGGTGGACAGCTCTGACATCCGAGACATGAGCGTTGGCTGCACAAGAGCCAATTTATCTTACGATAAGTTTTTATCTCAAGAAGCCACCAAGCTCACAGTCTCCTGTTCACAACATCAGTGTTTGTTTTTATTTTCAGTCAGCATTGCTCATTAATTGAATGTCATTCAGGAGCAGACTCCATGACAGCTGGGGATCGGCTTCTGGACAGATCTGAACCCTGTCTGCAACGTACGTTTGTTGGCTCCGACGTAGAGGATACCAAAGTGTTTGTGTGTGTCACTTCAAAATTTCTCCACACTTGTTACCAGGACAACCTGCTCCTTCAGTGTGCCCTTTAAGTAAATACTGGGGAGGATGGGCGGAAAGGAAAGAAGGGATCTAGTCTTTGAGATCTCCTGGGAACCCTCGGAGAGACGGCAGGAGCAGATGTTGAGGAGGAGCCCTTCTATTCTTGGCTCGTTTCTGGAGGTGTGTTTGGTCATTAGCAAATATTCCATGCGAGTGGAGAAATGGCAAAGGATCAACATTTTCATAAGGCAGAATGTAATTCACTGCTCTAGAAAATGCATGGCTCTTGTCTGCCAAGATTGTGGGACTTCTGAGTGTCTGTTTTTTTCCTCTGATCAAACATGCATGACAGCTCGCCTTCAAAGCCAAGACAATATGTGAGCAAGCCATGCTGGCAGAGACATACGAACACTGCGTCCAGAGGACACACACACCCTCACAGATTACGGTTGACAGTCCTGCTTCTTTCATCCAGCTACAAAGATGTCCCATCACTCTATAAGTAGTTAATAGAGGTTAGGATAATACCAAGGTTGTTATATACTTATTTATCAGTAATGAAATGCCAAGTCAGTCCTGCGACAGCCTCACTGACCTGTGTGTCATCTGCTGGTGTTCATAATATCACTGAAGCCTTTTGAGTTTCCCATCAGTCTAAAACGATTCATCTCCATCTGTACATCTGTTCAAGTCTCCTCTAGAAAGGAGAGGAACAAACAGTTGACACTTTAATTGCTTAAAGGCAAACAACACAAAACGCTCATTTCCCTGCAACCATCTAGTGTTGGCATCTGATTACTCAAACGTTGCCGGTTTAGATGAACACAAATATTCAGACCCTATTCGCCAATATTTTCAGAAGAACAACAGTGCGGCAGCTGTAGTCTTGACAGTGCTGTAAACAAGCTACAGCAGCTTTAAATCTCACATAATGGAGACAGACAGAAATAACAACTGTGTGCACTTCCCCCTGAGGCAATTTTCCCTGAGGCAACTTTCCATGAGGTGAACAGATTTGCCAGCGCACACTTGAATGTGGACGTAGTGACCGACATTGAGATTACTCTTCATGGGAATAGGATATGCACCACGCTGCAGGTCGCCAGGGATCTGCAGTGAAGACATAAAAATCCTTTGAGCCTGCAATCATTGTACCAGAACATTGTTTCATTTAGCTGAAAAACACCTCAGGTAATGCACAGAGGCATCTTGAACTACATACAGTCAAAGATCAATTTTTAATAAAAATTCTAGGGCCAGATATTTTTCACACATCAAAGGCACATCTAAAGACAGCAACAAAACTGGACACAGCTCCCTGTTGCCATAATTCAACAAATTATACACTGTAGGAGACAATATTTTATCTCGTAAAAAAAAAACCATCCATATTTGAGACTTTCTTGGCACTGTGTATGCATTTGCATCCCCTCTAATTTGATACAGGCAGCAATTATGTATGACTAATTGTGGATAGGAAGCTTCGGTATTCACTGTTGATATTTCACAACAGTGCTAATTTAAACTGTTGATCTATGTATTGGAACAACTGTGATTAAAACATGTTATTAACATAAATGCATTATTTGGATTCTAAAACACTATTTGTATGTGGATGGCATGCAAAGTGTCTTCTTTTGTTTTGTTCTGTGTGTGTGTGTGTGTGTGTGCGTGTGTGTGTTCATTTAGTACTGAGCCACTATCACACTATCACACTCCTCAAGCACAAAATGGAAAACAAATCCTGGTCTATCGTTTGGATAGACTCCATGCAGAGGACAGGAGAGTCAATGACTCGGGTGTTGTTAGGCGGGTTAAACTTTGTGTCTATCCAGTTTCACTTTGATCATGAAAAGAGTATTAATTAGAGGAACCTTTTAAGGCTTAAGTGGGAGGATCTGAGGTCCAACTGTTTTCCACAGCTTTCTATTGCAATTGTACTCAAAGTACCCCAGAGAAAGGGGCGGTTGCTATGGTAAAATGAATTGATAAAGCAGTACTTTGATCCTGTGCATACTGAGACTCGACCTTTTATAAGCAGTGTTTATTAGATTATTTTATTATGACTGATTATTTAGACTGGTAAATGCATATATGAAATGACATGAAAAGATCTCAGTGTCTTCTTCAACTGAAGATGGCTCCCCATTCAGGGACATTTTACTTTATGTAATTATGCTCTAATGTATATTCCTTTTCAATGATGGTCAGACAATGACATTGATTTGTCATACTGAAAGTGCTTATTCATACTGTCTGTACTGTGCCATACCGACTTTTACATTCAGGCATGTTGCATTAATTTATTAATTTCAGTAATAAGATATTAACACTCACTATAACCGCATTAAAACAACAAGGATAAAATATGAAAATATTTTTACAGTGAAGCGGCACATCAGTGAGAAAGGCAGAAATTATACACATTTAGATTCTCTAATGGATTCTATTCATCAAGTGTAGGTAATGTTTATGTTGCTGTACAAATGATAGACATTAATACGAACCTGATTCCCTGAACCTTGAGCCTTTGATTAGAAGTTCACCTTCTCTCTGACTGGCTCAGATTTTCAAGATTTATCTGATAAAGAACTTTATAATCATTAAAGGCCAGACATTTGTGCTTCACTTGAATAACCCTGCAGGACATTGTGATCTTGTGTCTGAGCTTGAAAGGTACCTCTTACTGTCTGTGACCTTTTACATGATGTATTTTTCTGTGTGCGAGTGTTGATAGTTGGCACAAAATATTTAGTCTTCAACCTTTTCTAATAAGTGCTGTAAATTCTGTACATTCTGTTCATGACAAGTTATAATATTGAACCATTTATTAACATATTGACAGTGTGTAATTTGCTTGACCATTTGAGCTCAAGTGTTTTTTGGCGTTTCTTTAGGATGTGCTCATATAATCTTAATTAAAATGCATGACCAATTTTTATTAATGCCCAACCTAATTGCAAGGGCAGGGATTAATTACTCACCATATGCAGATTGTAATCTGCTCATGCGAGCATTTACAGTTGCATTTATTTCTAGCCCAGAAAACATGAATAAATGTATTAATGTCAAAGTTAAGTGTTAGTTCGACAGAAGTTCGTGCATTAACTCACATTTATTATACTGATACCCAAACAAGGTTTAGTTCAAGTCTTTATCAGCAGATGTTTTATCACTGGGCTGAGAAAGTGTAATGACTGGGGTTAATGTAGGGATTGTAATCATGATGACAAAAACTTTAGATAATCTCGATTTTACAGTAACTTCATAAAGCCCCAGACGTCTGAAACCAAAATATACTTTTAGGCACATCAAAAATGACAAATGATATTGAAGTTGCCTTTCTAAAAAAATGCACTCTTAGATTGATCTAACACCACTTCATAATTTCATTAAAATGTTTCCTGCTTTAAAAGATAAGCCCTTACTTTTCATATTGCAGATTACAAAGTGCCATTATTATCAGTTTAATTATTCTCTGACTGTGATTAGAGGCTTTAATGAATAAAATGTCTACATACTGTAATAGTAGTGATTTAATTCTCATTTAATGACGACTAAATCTCCTCACTGAGAAACACTTCCCATGTCTTGGTGCAGACGTATAAAATCCACAAGAAAATGGGTTTGAACTTCAGAAAAATAGCTGTCTTGCATTTAATCATGGGCTTTTACTTTAGATAAAGAAAGTGGTTTTAAAAAGTACAGAACTTATCAACTGTATGTATTCCCATAGTGTATTCTTGTAGAATAAACATCAGTGTAATCTTGTGGAAAATATACAACACAAAAACACTACAAATCAGTGTAGTGAAGTGGTCAGTAGCATAGGAGAGAGAGCTACTCCAGTTGCTGCTCATCTCTACAAACAATTACATTTTTGTTCATTTATTTATTTATTTGTATGTAGAATGTAGATGTCATTTTTGGCTTTAGTCGAGCTGAACAAGACCACTCAATCAAATATAACAAAAAATCACTGAGTTCCTTAAGGCTACAATGTGCAACTTTTCACCTTGAGGCAACAAAGTGCATTGTGAGTCCTTTATTTGTCCCCTCAGGTGTGCAGGTTAGGCCAGCAATTGTCACTCAATTTGATGGGTTGTTGAGAGGACATTCAGCCTGCGGCTGTGGTAGCATAAAGCTACCACAGGCACTGAAGACATGGACAGAAGCTAATCTGAACATGAAGCACACACAAACCACACCAGTGTAATAAATACCCACAGAAAATGTCTGCGGCCCAAAATTTCCTTAAAGGACAGGTTCACAATTTTCAAGTCCATCTTAAAACAATAGTCAGGTGCCTTAACATTGAAACAGGTTTTTCTTACCATAATCTTTCCTCCTGTTCATACTGACCATTAGAAGATCCCTTCATGATGCACTTACAATGTAAGTGATGGAGGGCAAAATTCACAACTTCCTTCTGTGCAAAAATGTATTTAAAAGTTTATCTGAAGCTAATATAAAGCTTCAAAGTTCCTCTTTTTGTTACTATACTTCCACCACAGGGAAACACTGTCCGAGGAAACACAAAGAGGGAATTTGATACTAAAAAGACTGTAAATGTGTCAGATATCCACTTGATATGACTAACTCAGACTGCTGAAGCCTCATATGAACTTCAGATAAACTCTTAAATACATTTTTGTACAAATGACTGTGAACAATGAATGATTACAGCAGAGAACCCTCTTCCTGTGTTCATCCTTTTAGGCTCTAACATAGCCAACTTCAGACAAAAAGCACACAAGGTCACAGGCAAACAGTATGATTGTTTTCTTTGTTTTTTGAACTGTGAAAAGATTCATAATTCAAATCCAATATAGAGAAATGCTGCAAGTCAACACAACAAAACAAACATTTCTTGGGACACTAAAAACTGATTAATATGTTGTTCGCCCTTCAATTAGTTTTCCGAATGCTGACAATGTTTACTTTTAGTTATTGGCGAGTGGCTGGATCAGCTTTTAGTGCTCCTCTGAAACTTTGCTTGTGTTCTAACTTAGGAACTTATTTTCTGTGCATTTTGCAGCATGTTTTCTGTATTTGCAGCACCTGCTTCTTATGTTTACTCAAGCACCATAGAAAACATATTTTTCAAAGATATAATGCCTTAAAACAAGTGACAAATAGTGTAGTACTAATTTCATTGATGTGTCTATGCAGCTGACCAATACAACTGCTTTAATTACCAAACCCAAGTACATCAGCTTTGCATACAAACCTCCAAGTAATGGCCATCATTCAGGCATAAATAAAAACAAACAAGCAAACAAAAACCTCTGTCAGTGTATCTTCCTCTCATTCCCTTTTCAATACACTCACACTCAACTCTCGCACACATGCACACGCATGCACACACACCCACACACACACACAGAGCTTTTCATGAATGCCATTCTGCAATTATTTCAAATAGCTTGCTTAAAGACATTTGAAATGACTTAGATAAAAAGATGCATTCAATACCACAAAGCTGTAAGGCAGATACAGGCTGTCACAGCAAGATGCACGATTCTGGTTTGACACTGTGCTGATTACAGTATAATTTATAGAAAGCAACTGATTTCTCACTGCAATACACATACAATCAGCTGAAAATAACTACTCAGTTGTGTCTGACTGAGCTCTGGTCAATATTATCAATAGCTAAGTAGCTGGAACTACCATAGTGAGATGGTTTTTGGCCTGGTCTGCAACTTCTCTCCCCCTAATTGCTTTACTTAAGCTAATTTATTGTGTTCGACTATGTATTTGTGTTTCAGTGACTCTCTGTGGTTTGTACATACAAACATTAACATCTTTCTCTTGCAAATATGCACACTGCAGAAATGTCTGTGCAGATGTTGGTGGATGTGCTGTTTTAGTCTTGAAAAGATTCACCTGCACTCATCCAAGAGTCTTCATCAGCTCAACTGACAGCTGGCGAGTTCTCAGGTAGAGAAATCTTTTGAGTCATTCACACAATTATGTCACATGAAGGTCTCCCAATGTTAAACGCGAGATGTTAAAGGGAAATTCTGCCATGTTTTATGTGGATGTCCAATCAATGTTGATGGTAAATATAGTCAATTGAAGCAATAAATTCCTCAGTGCGTGATATTGACCGAGAAAGATGAGTTTTCCTGCTCACGGAGCTGTGCCCGCAGTGCCTACATGTACCAGGATGCATTGCACCGCTGCATTTCTTCAGCTGTATACTCTGATACTCTGGCTCGAATAAATACGGCTAAATATCTGAGTCAGCCTAAGGACTGTAAAATGTATCCTCGTCCAAAACACCCTCTGCACTCATATTTTGGGATGCCATTTCCCTGTTGGAAGCATAGCTAGTTTGCAATACAAGCGAGGAGAACAAGGAACTTTTGTTTCTGAGCGGCATCTAGAGAATGCCCCCTGGCTACCTACAGGCTGAGACTGGAAATCCAAGCTGAAATACGTAGCTTGTAGTTCTTTCTTGCCCCCAACTACGTTACTGTACATGTTAAATGGTGGTGCCGGAAGAACAACAGATTTTGCAGCTGTGCCCCAGAGACACAGAGAACATCGGCGACTACTGCAGGCGTATTCCACACTATATCCATGATTTGGATAGCTAGAGATAAGGTAGAAAATCGGCAAAACGGTCCTTTAAGGTCACATGAATTAGAGTGCAGAGAATTAGTGTCAAAGTGCCTTGGAAGGGTTGTCAGTATGACATTGTAACTATCTGGCAAGTGGTCACAGTGCCCTGGTTGTTCCAGTTTGACATAGATGGTTGTTAAAGTTTGGTACACTCACAAAAAAACATCAGAAATCAGTTTTTAGCCAATTCCACACCATCAGAGGTTTACTGTTCATTTTTCTTTATCCCTTAACCTTACGAGGGGAACCAGGTTTCAGGGAAATCATCAGATTGCTTGAGTGCATGTTAACACAGTGGAGAGCATTGATTGTGTGTGATTCAATGTTAATGTACCCTTTAAGACATTGTAATAATTAGAAAAATCAGACGACTCAAACAAGGTGCAACCTTATCAAACCTTCACCTTGAATGCCATCATTAAAATACTTTTTTTATGGCAATTCACTAAAACATTTAGTTAAGCACATATTATTATTGCATACACACATAATTTCTAATAAATGAGACTGAATTTTCTGATTCTTTTCAGTTTCATTTCACTGTACTTAACATCCACTAAACACAGTGTGTGTGTAGTGTTTTTTTCCACTAAAGGTTTATCGGTTTCACCAAAAGTCATTTAGTCTCTAATGTCTACACCCACCTCTAATGAAGCATTCTGTCTGAAGATTAAGAAAACAATAGTATTATTTATGAGCAATTGCCTCACATTATCATCATTTCTTGAATAACATCTCTGATGGAAAAAATCATCCCGAGACAATATTTGTTTTCCATAATGCTGCCCCTTTTAACCTATTTACATCACATTTCAATTGCAGTATAATAAATCAGTGTTTAGTGTTCTCAATGCCCGACCTTTTCATCCAATACTGTAGATAAATAAGCATTCTGCTCTAAACCTTTTGTCTTGTCTACACGTTGAGATTCAAGACTTTCACATCCATGATTGTAAAACATATTGAAAACAAAAAATGAACACTTGTTACATGATGTGTCAAGACCTCAATGCAGATAAGTATTGACAAATACTCAGGTAGTTGTCACTTTATTAGTGGACTAATACTCATACTCTGTGTTTTAAGTCTTATCATCAGCGCAGGTTATGGCAGCTGTAAGCATTTAGTTTTAAAAAGATTAAACCCTTTTTGTATGAACAGATATGCTTACACACACAAGCACATGTATACATGCATGTACCCTGGCATAGCCAATCTCAGAACATCAAAGAGCGATTCATTAGTTTTTCATTCAGATGTGGATTTCATAGTATAATTGCAGCAAAATGTTCTAACGTTGGGGGGCATTTGCAATTCAGTCACATAGAGTATGTAGTCATGAAGACACCGGCATGTGAATATTTAATCGTACAGACAGATAAATACGTCTTAGATCTATTTCTGTGTCTGTTGAACTGTTAATCTCAGACGTCTTCAACAAATAAATGCCAGATTCACAAATGAAATGAGAAAAAAATAACGCAAACGCAGATGTGGTTTGGATGTTAGACACTGAGTTTGAAGGTTATGATGCTGCTTTCTGATGATAAGACCAAAAACCTGTCCGGTGTTAATATAGTTACTTAAATTACAAACAGCGGCCGTTAAATTTAAAGTTCAAACAAAGCATATGAAACGGACATCTTGGAAAGGAACCAACCACGGCAAGTAAATGTCAATTTATGTATGTTTAAATGTAAGAATCCAAGTGAAAGGATAGGTTCAGAGTTTTTTCAAGTCTGTAATAATACAGTGCCCACACATCCATATGTACATTGACAGAGTTATTTTTACGTGAGATCCTTTCCTAGTGTGATATCAATGAGACACTTAGGGGACAAAATCTAAATCTACATTAATATGAGGCTTCAGCAAGCTAAATCTTACCAATTGAGCTGGTATTTTCCACACTTGGTCTTTTTAGCATGAAATTCACTCTTCATGTTTCCTTGCTGAGCTGCAGTGGAGGGATAATAAAAGACATTTCACAAAGCCTCTATCAAATACCTCAAAAAAATGTAAAATCTTAATTCATACCTAGTATTCTCACACATAGAAAGGATCTCTTTAGGGCCAGTAATGACAAGAGAAATGATAATAGTGAGCATGAGCATGAAAGTATTATATTATAGTAAGACTCACTTGAGAAATTCTGAGCCTTTCCTTTAAAAATGTGACTTATATTTGTGTTACTACAATACACATAAATATACAGTTTGGATCAGTAAAGGTAATTTAACACACAGTCTTTATAGTTTGTCATTGTGGAGTCATTAATAGATGGAATTGTCCTGGTCCTAATTAAAGTAAGTATTTTATTAGTGTTCTCCATTCAGAAAAAACAAAACACGGAGATATCATTATGTGGTTTAATAAACCGAGCTATCAGTCAGCCAGATGCAAAACGACACTTGTAGAAGGTCTAGGACAGATGGGGGGCATGGTGTTAGATCTGAGAGCGTGACCGTGAAGCACAGACTCGGTGTATAACCCTTGAACCCTACATGATGGATTGCTTCCATCAACAAGCTGCTGGTGATGTTGTGTTGAGTCCAAGATGTGCAAGTGCACGCTGCAGGTGAAATGGAAGATATTCTTCAAAACATACAGAGACGGAGGAGTTGACAGAGGCCATGAAAGACATTAACGACTAGGGGTAAATAAATAAAAATTACAGCATTTTCCTTTTTACAGCATTAAATTTACACTTTACTGTTTTTCTTTTGTCACTTAAGACTCGGACAGTAAAGAAGAGTATGGCAGATGCCTTTGAATTCCACTATGCCCTAGTTCAAAGATGTACAGACCCTGAGCTAAATTCTATACTAGATTCAGACCCATACAAAAACTTCAGTACAGTTTGCTCAATCACCCATTCAGTGACTCACTGACTCTTATGGGCATATGTAGAGCGTTCCCACCCAGCGGCTAATCTCTAGTTCCCTGTGCTAGATTTCCTGCTTGAATGCACTGTAATGACATTTATATCATTTTTAGAGTAGCCTACTCATATTCCTTATAATTCCACCCACTCACAAATGTGCATTACATTATGTTGTATATGGAAGAAACATTGTGATGATTACAGAATAAATTGTAAATTGGAGAGAATCTCTCATGAATTGCCCATCACTGCTCTTCTGCACTGTGTTCTGCTACTTGGCTGGTTATCATTAATTTTCATGTGGCGTATGCTTTAAATATGAATTCTCCCATAAAGCGTTTAATCAACAGTGCATGTGCTTGGGGTGATTCTAGAGGCCCAGAAGGTGTTAAATGAATCATGGATTGCAGCTAGTCCTCTGGTACGGGAGCTTGCAAGGTCATATCTGACTGAAAGGGCAGAGGGCTAATAAACTGCTTTCCCAAATTACTTTCTCTAACTGTAAGAGTAATGTCCACATATTATCAAAGGATGTCATTTTTATAGCCCCTGGACCTGGTGTTTCATTCCTCTTTTAATTAGGATTTGCTGTGATTCTGGTCAAACTGGTGACACACACGGTTCTCAGCTGTCTGCCAGTTTTGTGCCCAGGAAAAAGCTCATGATTTTGGTGGGCTGACAGAGCAGAAAGACACCAAAACATAGTTCTGAAATATTTTAGTCAACTTGTCAAGTTGTTGGGTATTTGTTCACATGTACGTTACATGTAGATCTAACAGATACTGAGCGACATTACTATCTCATAGGAGTCGTGTTTGTGGCCACCAAATTTAAGTCCAATATTCACTGGCCTTGTAGTTCTTATTTTATTTTCTGAGAAAAATCTCTGGTTGTTTACTTGACTTTCTTCACCAGTAACTATTAGCTTCGATTCTCTGACGTCTTGTGCTGAACATGTAGTTTACTCTTGGCTTTACCTGTTTGGTAGAAACAGCCGCCTGCTGTTTTACGTCAGACGTTAGATGAGACTCTTTCATATTTATGTGCAGGTCAGAGAATCAAAAAAAGAAACTAAATACTCAGTGGGGGTCATCATGAATGGATTTATAGCAGAAAAGTTTGGATATAACCTGCGTTGCAGTGAGATATATTGATGTGATTCTGTATTCTAAAGCTGCACTTCTAAGAATTCAAAAAACTACAATATAAAAAGTTGATCACAAAACAAAATAACTCTTAATGCAGCTTTAAAGTTTGCCTTGTTTGTTTGTACTAATAGCCATCAATAGGGTGCTCCTTAATTTCCATATCAGACTCTACAGTATTAATTAACATCAGCCGAAGTGCACACTTCATGGTGACAGAGACACAGCATCACTGCCTCTGTTATTTCAATCCAAGCCTGATTTTTTTTTTTTTCTCATACCAGACACTCCAGGGAAGATAAGGGAAAAACAACGCCTTTTTGGTTTCAGCTTCTGAATTAAACACTACCATTTCAGTATTGATAAAACATGTTTTTAAAATTCCTTTTACTTTTACAGCAATATATTTTTTTTCTTTTCTCGCAAGACTTGGTAAGACGATGACCATGTATGTATAGTACATCAGTATAGTATAGTACACATTTTTGCACATAGTGTACAATATTGTACCAGAAAAAATCGGTTTATTGTGTTCTAATACTCTTAAATGTCTCTGATGTGGTAATGTGGTAAATGTCTCTTCACAAATGCGGTCAACTGCCACTGGGAGCCTGCTGCAGTAATAAATGTTACGATACACTAATTTTTATCCACCTGAGTTAAGTGATCTGACAACTTATAAAGACTCACTGTAGACCATGGCTTTATATAGTGTTACTTCTCCTTTAACTCACAGGAAAAAAAGCAGATGTATTGCTTATCCTGTCGACACTAATATCCTTTGGAGATTAATTTTCCAAACTTGTTCATGTGGAGACTGCTGGCTGCTCATCTAATAATCTATTCACCATCTGTTTGACTTTGGAGACACAGTAACCGGGTTATTGCTCTCTTTAGTCTTGGGTGTTTGTACTGTTTTGAACTTTTACTACTACAGGTTTTTGACAAGAGAGCTTGTTTAGTTTGCTGGTTTGTACAGCGCGATGCCACAGTCAGTTTTGGTGAGTGAAGAGATGCATTTAGTGTTGCACTCATGGCAAGCTGTGGCTTGTTCACAGAGATTAGTGTCAACACACACACATACACACTCTCATGAATACACACACTCACATTGTGTAGTAGCAGATGATGCTATCCTGCTCACTGCATAAGCGCTCAAGTGGCACCTTGCATTAAAAACATGCCTGGCTCTGCCAGTAAGTGTTGTCAAATGCTCCATAAACTGGAAAAGTTAAAATTCCCCAAGGGCACATCAGAAAAGCTTCACAAGCCTACAGTAAGTCGTTTCCTGGGATCTTAACATTCTCAATACAGACACAGTGTTTCTGCAGTAAGTTCTGAAGTACGGAGAAAACTTTCATCTCACATCCATCCAATAGCAGCGGTGTTATTAGGTGAAATGATGAGCATACTGAAACAAAATTGTCTGTCACAGTGCATACACTCTGCGCTCTCTGTTCACTTCAAAAGGCCCATTGAACCTTAACAACCATGGACAGTGAATGTTGGCTTTAAACCCCCACCCCCCCACAAAATCCCTGGAGCAAATACTGTTTGCAGAGTGCGTCTGTATGTACAATGGTGTCAGATGTTGGAATAAAAGTACACACACATTTTCCACCGACCCCAAACAAATCCTAGAGCTAAACAACACTACAGCTACTGTATCTGCTATTCTCTGTTTTAAAACAGCGGATTCAAATATCTTTACTTGCATACTGTAGACATTTACCGCTGTCAGTAACTATTCAACTAAAAGAAGCACATGTTCCAGTATAATCACCTCATCAGCAGGAATTTCACAAACATTGCGATAGAAAATAACAGAAGCTGGAGGCAGTGTACTGTTTCCAGATCCATGTCTCCCCCCCTTTTAGCTCGGCTCCACAGGGAGTGGAAGTGTGACAACATTCTGTTTGCTGTTCCTCCCCACCGTACTGCCTACATGAGCTTCCTATGTTACTCTTGGGAGGTTTAGCAGGCTGTTTTAACTTTAGCAGACTTTATTTTACTTTAATTGTCCTGTCCCTGAGCACAGAAAATGTATCCTTTCTTCTCCCAGATGCACTCTCAGTTGGTTTTATAGTTGTTTTGCTATGTGTAGGCTACAGTAGTTCCCTCTGCAGTAGATGATTAAAGAAAACACTGTCTTGGAAAAGCAGTTTGACACTCTGTCTGACAGCACATCGTCTTTTTGATAGAGCAGCTGAATATCATTAATTTAAGCGGTTTTACCTAATTGACGCTGTATGTTACGGAAGTATGGAAAACTATGAAATGTACCCAGAGGGATCAGAATATCTTCTACGGGAAGTCTGATGGGATGCGACCTGCTAGCCTGCAACAATTTTAACATGCAAATAAGTATGAACAACATGTACTTGGCTCAAACCAGAAAGCCTCTCGTGGGATTTTACAATCTTTGCATAAATATACACTTTGGTGCCTCCAGTAAGTGTTGAAATAAAACTGCCTCATTCAGCTGTTTACTGTATGTCTCCCATATATCCTTAGCGGGTGAATGGTGCATGTAAAAGGCCAATTGTCTCTTTCATCCTCCAGACTCAGCACACAGTCAAAGTTTAGCCATCTGTTTCCACACGTGACCTTTCTTTTTAATTGCCTAAATTAGAGGAGAATGAGGAAGACTGGCTGGATGCTCACTCCTGTCCAATTTTAATATTGAAGAAACAATTGTTATTTATACTGACAAATAGCGCGGGGGAGCTATGTCTGTGTCAGCTGCTTTCCACCTGGCCATGTTGAACACCTGCCCAGAGCCAGTTTGGTTCACTGCAGATGGCTAAAGTGAGCTTCCTATCCTCAACAACCTTTCCTGCAGGCGGCACCTTGTGCACAGAGAGAGCTGCACAATCCAGCCAGTGCAATATCATGTTAATTCATGCTCTCTGATATTAACTTCTTGCAACATTGAATATGAAAAGCTGCAGAGACGAAGGAGAAAACAGAATGTGTTGATGAATGGAGGATGATAGATAATCAACAGCACAATCACGTACATGTATGCTTGTAACACAGGGTTTGATCTCCTTGAATGTTGCTCACAGAATAATGTAAAGGAACACACGGTCTTATAGAAACATGTTTGGAAACCTACTTTTATATAAATCAGGCATTTGTGTGTGTTTCCATAGAGATTGCTTGCACTCTCTATGCGGTTAATCATGTGGTTTTGTGTTAGAAACTAGATTATGCTCCAGTTCTCAGTGTGACTTCTGTGCTTGAATAGGTATTAAGGATAATGCTATCATAGAGAAAATCATTTGGCATCTTTCAGTCCCCTAATTAAGACTTGTCAGGGTGGCAATAATACACAAAACAGATAGGCAGCTATTTATTATAAACTATTCATCTGATAAGCTTGTTACTGTACACAAGATATTTCATCACGGTGATCATTCTTTTTAACCAGAAATTTGTTTTTCAGTGGAACTTAGCAACACCAAACACACTTACAAAGTACAGTAATTACATATCCTGGGAACAGTTTCCATTATTGACCTTTTCTCTAGATGCAACATATTGTAGAATTACTAATTAAAAGTTGCTCCCAGTAGTTGATCTACAGCACTGATTAATCCATTAGTATTTAATTAATCTGTTACTAAAATGAATCGATGAAAATGAAGATTTATCATCTTTTCAAAGTTTAAATGAGTTGATGGATGTGCAGGTCAGCCATCCTCAAAGCTAACTAGGTTGGAATGAAGGTGAGCACATGAAATACAATTATTTATATATGTAGGCTTCACTTTGTAATTCCTGTATCCATTTTCAGTTCAATGTATTTCCATAGTGTTTGAAGACAGAGGAATCAAGCACAAAGCTAAAACCGACTCGGTAACAAAGCAGAACATCTCGTGTGTGTCTTCTTGTTGTTCTCTTTTCAATGAAAACAAGCTGAAGGAGACTTATGACAGGCTGCCATGGTGATCTATAAAAAATTAAGACTTGTAAAATAACACAGGCACTTTCTACTAAGCTTTGTAAAAAATTTAAAGTCAAGAGGAAAAAGAGCTGCAACCAAAATTCCAACCTCATTATTTATTGCCAACAAAATGTATTGGCCTCAGTGGAGGTCAGACCATTGTTGTGACTATGGTAGGGGACTTAGCTAGCGGACGTATGTGTGGCTAGTGGGCAGAGGTTTCAGGGTCACGCACTGACATGCCTCAAGGAAGCTGTGTAATGAAGCATTAGACACAGCTGGTGCTTGCCAGGGCTGGCCCCAAGTTACAACAATGAATGAAAGGTCATTTTGTGACCAAAACTGTATTAGATTAAATGAGTGTATTTGTGGTGCTGCAGAGGAGGTGTGGGCACTGTAGGTATGCTGTGGGTCAACCTTGGTTTGGGGTGGCACACAGGATAACCTAAAGACTAAGAAAAGATGACAAATGACATTGAAAGCGTGCACCAAACCCCTTTGACCACAAAACCCCTTTGTCAATGTATCCATGCACAGCTCCAAAGAGTAATGCAGGGGAAAGCGCGGCAAAGCAGATCTCATCAAGTAATGTATAGCGGCAATACAATGAACGACGAAGGGTAGCCCAGGGGTAATCGATAATTTGAGCCACCAATCTGTTCCAGGTGCTTTATGATGTGACTGAGGTAATTATCACCAGATCAATAAAAGAGTTTGTTGTGCAGAGGAATGGGTGAGGGGAGGGGGGTAATTGGTTTCTGCTGCTGAACTGATTTTATGTATGTATTTTTCCAACCCGGGGATAGGGGTTAAAAATGATTCTCTCCAGAAGTAGTAAAAGTCTGTTTGTCCAGCGCTGTTCATTCCCTCTGGGTTCAGGACCAATATTCTGAGATGTCCATGGGTTTATTTGCATTTGCATGCATCATTAAACTCTCACAAAGGAAGATTTGGTGAGTCTTGGAGCAAAGAAGAATGTACCGAGGTCGGGACTAAAATGAGAATGAAAAAGAAAAAAGGGTGGCCAACTTCAGAAGAGAGTTCATTTGGGAGAGTAAAGAATAAAACTATTTCTTTTTACTTGCAAGAAAAAAATGTTCATAAAACTGATGATCAAAACACACCAACACCATTGTTGTGGAATTGCTGCAAAAACACTGGACACAAACACAGAAATAAAAGCACAGACACTGGTTGATCTGAAGATTAATGAAATTATTATTGACCAATAAGGAGACAGAACTCACACAAAGCGACTCATTCCTCTGTCTCTCTATACAAAGCAAAACTGACCTTTTTATAGTCTTTAGAGACAAAGAAATGATCATCGATTGGTCAAATCATACAAACTTATGGATTACAGCCAATGGCAAACAGCCACGAGATACGTTTATATGCACATGTATGTTAACTAGGAGCCACATCACCTAAAGACACAATCAAGCAAGAGCCTCGAACCACATGTGGCCTTCTACTCCTCAACATGTCCTGTTTACTGCAAGACACAGAATGGCACCTTATTTGGGCCTAAGGCAGGATAGAAAGTGAGGAGTGTGGGCCTCCTAAAGCACATTCCCTCTCTCAGGAACATGCACACATTAGCAAAGGAGAGAAGTAATGATCATCCTTACACATCTCTGCACATTAAAATGATGAGACAATCCTTTGATCTTTGATTACCTTTACACCATCCTTAAACTCTGCCATGTGGGTTGTTTAGTGAGACAGAGACAAGCTACAGAAAACAAGAAGAAACCATTTCTAGTTTACATTTTATAAGATGAGTTCAGGTGAAAAAGAATATGTGGCCACCCAGCTTGGGAGCCCACTTCAGTTCTTAATCCTTCCACTTTCCGCCTCTTTAGCCCTATTTGCACGGGAGTAGTATTATCTGGGGACCTGGTGTGATTTAGAAATGCCCCCCCCCCCAATATTGTTTGTGCTCAGCAGGTTCATCTGGGAGCCCTGAAGCTCTGTCAAACACCTCAAGGGAAAATGATGCAGAGGATGATCCATCCAGTCAAGGCTTGGGCTCCAAAGCACCACCTCCACCTGCTGCTGCTGCTGCTGAACCAAAGCCAAAAGGTGGGCTCTCATATTTAGTAATGTTTTTATCAATTCAGTAAGAATCACTTTATAAAAAAGATGATATGGTCACCTATAGGTTCTTCATTGTCAAAGTTTCTGTGTACTCGGAACACTAAATCCTCATTCCTGTGTAAACAACAGTACATGTTGTAAAAAATCATCATTAATTATTTTGTTTTGATTGATCTCTTTGGAAGTGGAAATTCAATTGCATCATTCCATTAAATTGGAATCAAATTTATTGGAAATAACATGTATGTAATGAGTTTATAAACTAATGAAAATAGTTAACTAAAAAGTTGATTTAAGGATTTAATTGCATACATTCAGTTATTGCTAAATGAATTTGCTGATTGAATCAGTTCAGTCATATTCATACCATACCTGAAATAAACAGAACTGATCATAAAATATGTAAGCTTTGATGCATCAAATTGTTGCTGAAGGAATGGAAATTGAATTCAATCACTGTTGCATTGAATTTTCCCACTATTTTTTACCAATAGAATTTGCTCAACAACAAAAAAAAGTTATGTTTTTGTAGCGCATCGCCAAAGAAAGGGGTGAAAAACCCACATAATGGAGGCACTGGACTTGGAGGCACTTGACTGTCTCATACAAAATGACAACACTCATGACTACAAGAAGGAGCAGCTTGAATGGGAGAAAGAGGTGGGGAGAAATAGAGCTGGAGAAGAAACGTCTTGATTTTGAATTGAAGAGGATGGAAACCGAGGATAGAAGAGCAAAAGAGAACAAGTAGTTAATGCTCCAGATATTTCAGTGCTTTAGGCCCCCGCCCCACCTTCCACCTTTTATGGCCCCTCATCACTACCCTTTGCAGGAAAGCATTATTTGTTCTTGTTATGCATTTTAGATATTAGATATTCCATTGACTGTTTAAATGCAAGAGTCATAAGTTGTGGCAGGTCATAACTTGATGTTATTTGTTTTTCAGTTGGAAAGTAGTGATGCAACTATGCCACTTTTTCACTGTAAATTACAAGTCCTAAACTTTCAGAATCAGCCAATACATACAGAGTACTGAACTGATCCATTGATTTCACTGAATATTATAGATTTAGACCATCAGTTTTGGGTCATTGGATAAAAATGATTGATCAAAGTTTCTCCATTACAGAGGTCTAACAGGCTTTTGTGCATCAAAATTGGAGCAAATCAAGTCACTTTGGTTTTAGAACAAAGTATTTCATTTTATGTAAAGCGGGAAAAGGTGAAACAACCAAGTTATTGTATAACAGAGTTGAAACTGAATGTCAATTGCAAAATTCAGAAATGTGCCTTTTTAATTTAAACCTGCAGTGCAGAACTTTTACATATAAATAAATGTCTGTTACATTCAAGCCCTTACCAAAGAAGTTCACACAATGCTAATTAAGCCAATCTCTCTGTATTTCATAGTATACCAGAGTTTTTAATCTAGTGTTGGGTTTGACATTCCTGCACTGGCCAGTTAAAGGCATACTGCGCATGCTCTATGAGCAGAGCATGCACCCTACAGACTTCCACTGGCCGAGCTGGCTAACTTCCAGTTAGCTCTCTGCTAACTTGAACAAGTTGCCAACTCTCACACTTCAGGCATGTGACACACGCTTGCACCTTCAGTTTCATGTTCTCACGCTTTCCAGATAATTCTCCCGCTAAACCACTGCAACAGCAACTTTTATTTTTACAGTTATACACAGGACTGTATATGAGACTAAACGCACCTAAACACCGTTTACCCTATTAACATGATAGTTTCTTAAGCTGTTAAAAGGAGCAATTACCTCAGTAATTGGACTTAAGCATTGGTCATGGTGGGAAAAATTATGTTAACCATGCTTGTAAGACCGAGCTAAGACTAAGTTTTACATTTAGCCAAAGAATTAGAACATGAACCAAACATAGTTATGTAATAACTATAAAAATGTCAAACAATACAATCAAAATGCTGAAAACAGATGAAAAGATCCATGAGGTAAGCCTGTGCTGGTTGAAATAATATTTCTGTTTTATCTCAATGTATTCAATATCTTATGCCTACACCGACATTTTACCAAAATAATCAATATAAAAATAACTACAGGGTATACGTTTAAAGTCAAATTACCAGTGTTTTATCAAATTAATGTAAACGATGGAAGAAACAAAACACAGCACTCAGACAAACACATTCAAGTACATGAATGCTCTTTGTAAGATTTTGCATACATTCTAGTCAAGTCAGGTCAGTTTTATTTATATTGCACCAAATCACAACAGAAGTTATCTCAGGGCACTTTTCATATAGAACTGGTCTATGTGGTTTGTCCATTTGGTGTTGCTGTACCTAGCTGTCAGAGATGGTGGACCCACTCAACCAATTATATTTAGGGATACAATGGTAACTGGGTCCGCCCACTTACTGCCAAAAAGAAAAACCACTGGCAAGTGAGCAGGTGAAAGTTTTGTGAGCAGGAGAGTAATGATAGTAGTTGACAGTCATGCGCTCCTTCGGATTCTGTGCGCACTCAAAGCATGGTTTTGTACTTGCACTTGCAGGCAACAATATTGCTCATGTGAGCAGAGATATTCTGCGTGCAAGTGCTGTCAAAGCAATCGCAAAAATAATATGCATGTGTGGCTGTTTGAGTTGCGCGCGTGTATATCTGCATGTGTGGATCTCATGCACTATTTTGGGGAAATATTGACTGTAAAGTGTCTGGTTGCCAGCTATAGGCCTAACATTACTGGTCCACCTGAGCCTGGTCAGTTTAGGCTAACGTGTTGTCGCTTACTTCAGGGCTTGGTCTTGAGAAGCTGCAGCATTTATTAACTGACACACTGTAGCCTGTACTGTACATTTACTGCCATATTGACAACATCACCTCGCATTCACCGTCACTTTTCTGCCACTCGCTTAATTGAAGAATGAGGAGAGGGAGGATGACTCAAAACAATTCCACGGTAATGTAGGGTGTTATGGTGCTCGCACAGTGTGTGAGTGAAAATCATTAGTAGTCCATTGATATTAATGAACGTGTGAAATTTTAACAGCAGTGCTCATAATTTTGATTAGATTATTTGAGTGCCACTGCTAAAATTGATTATGGGGGAAATACTGCTTTTATAATTTCCACCGCACCCTCCACAATTCTCGACTGGGAAAGAGGCAGAAAAAAACACGGAGAAAACAAAAAACCTTTGGCGAAATATGGTAGGTAATTTGCGGTGGAATCTTTACTTTACAAATTACAGACATGGCAGATTCACATGGGATCCAACCCAGTAGAGAGATCCACCCCAGTATCACAGCAGTTCATGAAATAGTCACGAAATTTAATCTATAGATTTGTGTACATGGACACAATTTTTTCTTTTTTTCCGAAACAAAAACATGATTCTTATTTTCAGGTGATTATACACTAATTAAAACATGCTTCTGAATATTCCAGGGTCAGACTGGGACAAAAAAACAGCCCTTTTCTTAGATGCCACTAAATTCTACACACTGCACCTTTAAGCTTTGAGCAGCACACAACAAAATTTCTGCAGTCTTTTTTTATTAACTTAGAAATATTTCCAAAATACAATCTCTTTTATCTTTCAAACCATTTAACACACCTTCATCTCCTCCTGCCTCGACTATTGCAACAGCCTCTTCACCTGCCTCAACCAAAAATCTATTAATCGGCTCCAGATTATATGGAACTCAGCTGCCAGGCTTTTAACAAGATCCAAGAGGAGTGACTATATTACACCTGTTTTAGCCTCCTTGCACTGGCTCCCCGTATGTTTTAGAATTGATTTTAAGATCCAACTGTTGACTTTTAAGGCTCTTCATGGCCTCTCCCTGTACTATATATCTGACCTCTTAGTGACATATGAGCCAGTACGTAGCCTGAGATCCTGGGGCAGAGGTCTTTTATCTGTTCCTGAGACGCAGCTGAAAACTAGAAGTGACAGAGCATTTGCAGTCAGAGCCCCAAAGCCATGAAACGAGCTGCCTGAGGAAATCAGGTCAGCAGAATCAGTGACCTCTTTTAAATCTCTTCTTAATACATACTTTTATTGGAGAGCTTTTCCTGATTTTACTTGATTTTTATTGACTGCCCCTTTGCATGGCGACACTGCAATTGGTTTTATTTATTTGCTTATTTTGCTTTTGTGATCTGCTTTCTGTTTTTATTATCTATTTCTGTTTTTATGATCTGTTTCTGTTTTTATGATTTGCTTATTTTGTTTTTATGATCTGCTTATTTTGTTTTTATGATCTGCTTATTTTGTTTTTATGATCTGCTTGTTTTGAAATTGTTGCCTCGTGTGAAGCACTTTGTAACGTGGGTTTAGAAAAGTGCTCTATAAATAAAGATTATTATTATTATTATTTACACATATAATATAATTTGATATGGCATACAAGTATTGTACTGTATGGCAGCACATTAAAGTCCACGCTCACACATCTTATTCAACAGAATTCGTGGTGTTGACTTCAGGTCGACGGTTCAGACGCGACATTGCAGACTGAACCGGTTCAAGAACTCATTCATTCCATCCTCCATCAAGATATTAAATATCAACAAGTAGTTGTACTATATGATTTTGTTTAGGGACTAAGATATAATGATTTGATTATTTATTATCTGGTTTGATTATAACTGGCTTTATTATTCGAAACTATTATCTTTTTCTTCAACATTCAGCAGGAGTGTATGTATGTGTGATCTATGTACTATGCGTATATGTGCACTGTGACATTTTTGGCAAGTCTGTTGTATGATGCAGCGGCTTGGAGCCCAAGACAAATTTCCCTGCAGGACAATAATTTATATCTTATCTCATTAGTGTTCATTTGGAGTTTCTGGGCACACAACTATACGTCACATATTCGTTCTCCTTCCAGCCTTGTTTTGGTCTCCACCAACTCCTGAGAAAAATATCTGGCTCTCAAATGGCTACTGAATGCTCCACAATATCCACCAACTAATCGCAAACTTTGTCTGCTATTAGAACATTTTCCCTAGAAAAAGCTGCCTGCTGCTTCTAGAGACATTCTGAAGGAGACTGGGAGGGAGACTGAACCAAAAAAGTGTAGTTCCCGGCCGTAAAACCAAAACAATGAGCCGAAAAATGATATAGAACTCAATAGAGCTGAGAGAAACTGCAGCATCAGATGATAATAGTCTCTGGGTTCATCAGAATGAGTGACCCCTTTCACATTAAACACAGTCATTTGATCCTTGTTAACATAAAAATATTGATTAGTGCAGCTTTAAAGTTTTTAGTTAAGAGGGATTGAAATCTGGTTCCTACAAAACATGTTTCATTACAAAATATCTAAAGCTTAGTGCTGTGTGTTGAACAAAAGATTTAAGCTCAGATGCAATTCTCAAGCAATCATACTATCAGCTTAAAATATTTTTTATACCGTAAAGCTGTGACGTTTTACAACTGTGGAATTGGTGAAATCGGGACTGCAGGTGAGGAGGACAGGGTGGGAAGAAAGTTGGAAGGGAGCCATGATGAGTGTGAATTCAAGGTGGGGGATGTTGGTAATAGAGGTCCCACTAGGTGACCAGGGGTGGGGGAGGATTTTATGTCAACCCCTCTGCAGAACAGGTTTTCAAACGGGTAAAAACTCATTCAAACTGTTCATGTGCATTTCCACCTCTGGCTGGCCCTTTGTGCCTTGAGCTAATAATCTTTCTGATGCCACTCCACACCTGCCTCACTCCTCTTTCTTGCAGACGATTCTCCTCACACTCTTTATTTTACTGTTCAGCTCCCTGTGGGTAGATTTAACCTCCTGTCTGTCCTTAGCCCTTCTTACCCTCCAACTTATTTGAGGGATTTAATGTCTTTAGTTATCTGCGGTTTGCTTTTGTTTTATAAATTGTTGAGTCTGCCCATTGTAGTAACAGTAACAGCAGCAAACTCAATTTGGCATAAGCCTAACTATGCAGCAGGAGACATCCAAAGTATCCACCATGTGCTCTACAGAGCAGATTTCACTCCACACTAAACTGTCTAGTTCAGCACACATGAGACAACGATTTCACAGCTGTGGGGGCAACGGACTCCTGATAGACAATGGACACACCTGAATACTCTGAGACAGATTGTGGAGTGTAGAGAAGAAAAATGCCAGTCTAGCATTTGTATTTGCACACAGCAAATTCTGTCTTAAGCCAGGATTACATTGTTGTTTTTGGTGCAGATTTTGTGTTTGGACGCAGCTAGTCTCATGATACCAGACAAGTCTGGGGATTTCTAAATGCACGGTGGTTGTTTGAACAGTGACAAGAACAGCCACTAACAAACCCTTACATTTTGTCAAAGACACACCTTACCAGAAAGGATGCTCTCCCCCCCATTCTCCTCCGTATTGAACTGCATGTCACTGCCTAAAGACTTTGGATTGATTCTGCAAATTCTCCAATTGTTTCCACTGAGTTTTAACAACAAAACCTGGGAGATTTGTCCTCAGTCTCTATGAACAAAGTGTTTAGAGGCTGACCTGTGAGTCAAGGATGCAGCAGATACAAACAAAAAGCTGAATACATTCACATGTTGATGACACTTTATTTGAACTCTCTCTCAATCTGTGATTTGTTGTGGCTTTTCTGCTCAGTATTATAGTGTTAGGATAATCCCTCATTTCATTTTTTTTTTCATATGTAGAGCAAGGGTGCACAGCAGACATGTACTGTTGCTTGTGTTGTGTGTAGTGTCTTCTTGTTCCTGTGGAGAGAGTTTTTTTTGTAGTGTTTCTTAAAAAATAAACCAACAAATAGTCCAGTATATAACACCCTGTAAAACGGCAAATTGTTGTTTCTATAAATAGAGAAACAAATTAGATATGATGTGTTAATTAATGAGCTTTAGAGAATTTTGTTACCTTTGAACAGAGCCAGGCTAGCTGTTTCCCCCTGTTTCCAGTCTTTATGCTAAACTAACTTAATTGCCTGCTGGCTCCAGCTACATATTTACTGTACAGATGCTAGTGTTAACGGTCTCTTCATCTAATTCTCGGCAAGAAAGCAAATAAGCATACTTCCCAAAAAGAATCATGAGATTAGAGCAAAAGTCTCTCTGAAATATACAATATGTTGTCATGTTTGTCCCAATTTTAACCATGCTATTGACACAGCTCTAGTGATGGTCTGTCAGTTGGTCCACCACTTTGGTCCAGACTGAAATAGCTTAACAACTATCTGATGGATCGCAATGAAATTTTGTACAGACATTCATGATTCACAGAGGATGAATCCTAAAAGTGTTGGCGATCTCCTGAATTTTCCTCGAGCGCCACCATGAAGTTGACATTTGTGGTTCAGAGTGAAATATCTCTACAGATATCAGATGGACTGACATGAAATTTACAACAGATATTCAAGGTTCCCAGAGGATCTATTCCTATGACTTTGCTGATCCTCTGACCTTTCCTCCAGCACCACCAGCAGGTCAAATTTTCACTTATACTGTGATATACAATAGCTCCACATCAGCTTGATGGATTGGCACAAAATTTGGTCTAATTCAATGAAAAAAGGTAACGCCTGCACACTTATTCCAAACTTTTAAACAAAAGTTTAATGAGAACTTTTCGATCCTACTGAGATCTTTGTCGTTTTATTCAAATTTGTGTGTCAAGGCCTAAAAATATACAAAATGCATATGTACATATGCATATGCATATATATATATATATATATATATAGAGAGAGAGAGAGAGAGAGAGAGAGGGGGGGGGGGGGGGGGGGGACCCATCATAACACTACCACTATTTTTTACTTATAATTTAGAGAAAATGTTTGATCTTGTACTCTTAATTCAGAGATCTCTAGGTGTGAGAGTCTGAAGAGTGAAAATATAAAAACTTTCTCTTTGGAGTAAGAAGGTGTTTAAATCGACTCCTCTTTTCTGAGATCTAACGTACTCAATGCCAATATATCTGAGAGGGGCCACGGGGTGGTTTGCCTCTCTGAAATGCACTGCCACTGGGTTACGCTGGTCCTGGGTTGGATGTAGCTTCTGTGCTCTGCTATCCTGTTTTTAGTGCTCTTTGTGTTTTTCCTACATATGCTAAACCACATGGGCATTTGATAAGATAGATCACATTTCTTGTAGAACAAGATATAGTGCCTCTTACTTTCATTGTTTTTCCTGTTATCGGGTGGGTGTAGGTGGTACTTATATGTAAAATTGCACTGGGTGCATGAACCACACTGATAATTAGCTGGTGGAGGATTAAGGAAAGTTGTGTTTTTAGCAGGGATGAGATCAGATTTCACCAGCATTCATCTCAAGTTAGGGGGACATTTTTACACTTCTTTTGGTTGATCTTTGAATTAATTTGTAAGTAGTGGATCCGAGCTCAAAATGTGCCGGTGTTTTTGAATAATTTTTTCAAAATCTTTGCCCAGAGCTGAATATTTTAAAAAGCACTTAGGACCATTATTTGGTGGAGGTTTTTCTTTTTTGATAAGGCACTCTTCCTGTTTTACAGTGCTGAACCTGTCTCAGGCAGCTTTTATCCAATTTTCATTATACCCTCTTTCCTTGAATCTGTATTCTAATTCATCTGCTTGTTTGTTATAGGCAATTTGTTTTGTGCAGATTCTCCTGATACGGCTGAACTGGCTAATGGGGAGGCTTTTTCAGATGGGCTGGATGAAAAGACTGTTCATGTAAAAAAGAACAAAAAAAACAACTTTTCTATAAAGGTCTGTTACCAATATCCTGCCCTCACATTATACTAAAATATCCGAAAAACTGATTTGTTGTACATCATGATTAATGGTAAAAAATGGCAATGATTGACATACTCAAAAAAATGCAATAAGCTATCAAAAGGACCATCGCAGATCATGACAATGTCATCCACATAATGCTTCTATAGTTTGATGTAGTTGTGGAGGAGATTTTCAGAGGAGATGACATAATCATTATCAAAACAGGCTATATATAGGGAACTGAAGTTAGGAGACATTTTGCTGCCCATGGCAGTCCCTTTGCATTGTCTATATTGTATAAAGAAGACATTTTTAGAACAAGAACAATCTCAGTCAGGTCCCTCATACAATGAGTACTTGGTAAAGTCCCAGGTGGTCTTTCATCCAAAAATTGGGTCAGAACATTTCAGCCAACCTAGTGGTCGACATTGGTAAATAAATTCTTTATGTCCATTGTCACTAAGTGCATCAATACTTCAATCTTCAACTTTCAGATGTTAATCATGTCCATTGAATCAGGCACATAGGATGAAAGGGAAATGACAAAGGGCTTCATAAAAAGTCAGCATAGCTGGAAATGTTTTCAGTTAATGGCAGAAACAATTGGTCTACCAGGTGGATTTTCAAGACTTTTGTGAATTTTTGGTATGGTATAACTAACTAAGTGATAGGATGTGACACCTACATGAATTCACACTCTTTTTTTTGTAATTTCTCCTGCTTCCAAAAAGACCCTAAGTTTCTTGTCAAGCTCTTTTTCATGATTGAGAGTTGGATCTTTTTCTAATTTTTCATAATAGATGGGATCTGACAAGTATTGTTCAACTTCTTTGATGTTATCTGCACATTTGAGTATGCAAATTGCACCACCTTTATCAGCAGGTTTCATAACAATGCTGGTGTCATTCTTCAGTTCTGCCAAAGCCTCACGTTCCTTTTTGGATAAATTGTTATACACTTTATACTCTCTTTTCTTATTCAAAATACTCAATATATCTTTTTCCACATGTCTTCTGTAGATATAAGTGGAAGTGTCTCTAAATTTTAGGGGGCAAAAGGTGGACTTAGCCCGAAATGGAGTGGAAACCTTGTTAGGGATAATGTCTTGTTCAGAGTGGGGCAAGAATAGAAGAATTTTTGTTAATAACACTAGATTCAGTATGCGTGTCACATGCATTTATTGAGCTTTCATTACAAACCTTTTTGCATGAAAAAAACTCTCAGACTTTGAAAGGGCCACAGTGTGTAGTGGGGACATAATTAAGGTCCTTACAAAGGGCAGTTTCACATTCTGGGGATATTTGTCTCTTATTTGGATATTTGTCACTTAAGAAATCTTGCTGTGGGTGTTTTATTATGTTTTGTCTTTGGTCTTCTCTTACCCCGCTGGCACTTTTTCTAGGCTGGGGGCCATTCTCCACCTGACTGCCCATCCTCCCCTTCGACCTTTGCCTAAAAAAGCAGGGGAGCTTTCTCATGAGCTTCGGCTGCCATCTCATTTGCCATCCAGTGATGATGCGCTGGAGGTGGCAGGCTGTCTGGAAGGATCTCCTCTGACATTGGATCAGGGATCCCCTTTGTTCTCTGCATGACTTTTCCCACTGCGCCAGGGGTAGACTTTCTGTAGTTTGTTGTCATCCGAATCCCTTTTGAACTTAATTTTGTTAGATTTTATCTATTTTTATCTTTTCTATCTGAGCAGATTGTTTTCAGTAGCTGAGAGTCTTTCCTTATGTGAGGTTTCAGCTTCCAGCTCAGTTTTTACAGTTTGTATGTCTTCACGTATCTTAGACAGTTGATCAGTAGCTCCTTAGATTATTAGTGCCATTAGGTCTAGTGAACATTTGTTTGAGACTTGGCAACATTTGTTACAAAACGTCTCATTTTCCTGTCCAATAGTAGGTAAAAGTTTTGCAATTCAATTATTTTGTACTTAATTGAATTGTTAATAGTTTTGGTTTTATCACCTTGGGTGGTTTGGATGGTTAACCACACCTGCCATCATAGAGCTTGTCAGCCTATTGGTGTGCATGATGTATAAATATGGGCATGTCAGGTCAAACATTTTGACCTGACAAAGATCCAAGTAGGATCGAAATGTTGTCATTAAACTTTTGTGGCTCAGAGTAAGTGTGCAGGCGTTATCTTTTTTCATTGATGTGGTTTTCCTGATAGCCTCACACCTAGGCTACGTGATATGTGTATAATTACTCTCCTTCAACAAAACATTTGGTCCAGACAGTCATGGTTCCCAGACGATGTGACGTTGATGATCCTCTGATTTTTCCTCTAACACCACCATGAGGTTGACTTCTGGTCAAATTTTCCAATACTTTGGTTTATGATCAAATACCTGCAAAACAACTTATGAGATTTCCATCAGCCACAGCAGTACTGTGTTTAGTGCTAATTAGCAAATGTTAGCATGCTATCCTATTAAAGCACCACGGTGGAGATGGTAAACATTATACCTTCAGTGTGCTAGTATTATCATTGTGAGCATTTTGCTCTAGTACAGCCTCACAGAGCTGCTAGCATGGCTGAAGGCTCTCTGTCTTGTTTATCAGCGCTTGAAGACTCATGTATAAAAAGTCATAGCAGACTCAAGTTGACAAGTAAAATTGAAAATGTCCTTTTTTCATTGTTGGTCAAGTGCTAATATATTGTAAATAAGTCTGTGATCTAATTTGTGGACAATCTGTCTAATCAAATGAAATGACTGATTTTCATTTTATTAATCTTTTTAATTTGAATCTGCACTCAATTACATGTTTTTGTATCTTTCCCAGCACCACACACAACAGTATAATTTGTTTGTTGTGGTGGGTCCATCTTGGTTTGCTCTGCATCATAAGCATTTGCAGCAGTCCTTGTAATTCACTGTAAATGTGATTGATGCTTGCAAAAACACTCCAAGACAGAACTGTAATCGATTATGTTTGATTTATTGTCTTTGCAGTATCAGTATGCATTGTGTAGCCATTGTAACAACAGAAACTTTCTGTGCAGCCTCACTCACAGAACCATAATCATTCTTATCCCAACCCTCTATTTGATGTAGAATCAACGCTCCCAAGCTGTGCTCATCATATTTCATTACTGTAATTCACAGTGAAGGTCATTTTTATGAATTGACTGAGGAAAGACCAGTTTTTGTCCAAACTTAATTAAAACTCAAGCATAGCTTTCTGGCCAAGGCTTTTTTTCTTCCTTCATGATTCAATAATCAACAGAAGTAAATCATCTACAGTCTATTGAATCAGTTGCCAGCAGGCTGGAACAAATGCAAAAAATAAATAGACCTACTCTGGCATGCCCTGAGTTACTGGCAGGAGCTGCAAGGTTACTCTGTGAAGCACTCAGAGGCACCTTTAGACCACATGGCTGCAATTATCATAGTCAGACACTGTTCAAAGCACTGTGCCATGATTTATGGAGTGCTGATCAGCTGTGATATCAACTATATATGTTATTTTATCCTGTGATCTACTGCAATCACAATATATCCTCAGTGCTGCTGGTGCCACTATAGCTTCACTAATTACTAATGGTGATTTAATGTAACACCGTGACCATTTCCCCTCCTGTGCAGGCCCCATCCCTGCACTGTTGTCCTTGTAAATTAGGTGTGCACCACTGATTAATGGTTAACAGCCACTATTCCAAGAGAAGCATCATCAGCAAAGCATTTAATTAAATGGTTGTCTCAATTACTTAGCAAACTAATGTAGCTTAAACAGAAGCTAACTTTATTAAACCATATGAAATGTCACCCTCTCAGCTGAGGTTTTACACAAACATTCAAAGACTAATCTAAATGTTATACAGGTGTTATTTTAAAATTAGAGATTACAAAGGCAATAGAGGACATCAGAGACTTATTTTTTAGTTATTTATCTCCCCTAAAACAATTTAAGAAAAAAAGACTGGAAGGCCATGTACTTTTAGATGCCACAGCAATGGTACAATTTGCAGGATATTTTTAGAACCTGTGTATTTCCTAAATCAAAAACATTTCCCCCTCAAATTAATTGCTTCTATCAACTGGTTCAATTCCTGAGCTGCCCTGCAAAAGACAAAGTGCCGAGCCAAACATGGTGCCCCGTGCCATCAATCATTGCTCTGTATTAACTACCCCACCTCCCATTGCAAAGAAAAGAATTAAAGTTAAACTAGTTGATTTGTTATGGTAGACCATAAATCACACTGGTATGTGAAACCTACCATCTCCTGGGGCCCCTTTTCGTGTTCCTCGATCAGTAGGCTGAGGTTAGAAAGTACTGCTTTGAACTAGTCCGATGGTACTCATTTATTTATTTGCTTGTTTGTTTTTAATGAAATGATAGTTGCCTCAGTCACAGTAAAATATGCTTAATTAAAGCTCTTTATGTGAGCCTATAAGCACTGCACATGTACATATAGATAAAGCGCTTGCATTATTTGGAAAGAAAAGGGGAAACACTTTTCAGAGGGGGAGAGATACAGAAGTCTTGAAGATTATGCTGTCTGTATGGCTTTATGTTTCTTCTGACTTCAATACAGCGACAGGAGAGAAGTGTTGTCTTTTTGTCTCAGCTGGATGTCATTTTGAAACGTACAGTGACATATTGTTTTGAACAGCCCCAACAGCTAATGAGCTGTTCTCTTCTCATAATGTTCCATCTTTTCAGGACTGGCTATTGTTATTTTTTGCCCCTACATTTAGTCAATTTTTGTTTTTGTTTTGACAATACAAAAATAACAAATGAAGTTGTCAGCACTCACAAATAAGTGCATATCATTAAAACAGACACGTTTTAGCCCTAGGCTTTAATGCTGAGGAAAGGAAAACATGTCAGTTTTTTTGCTACTGTGCATCACTAAAAAAGTGATTTACACGTAGTTGTGAGTGGTGATGACTTCATTTGTTATTTTTGTGATTTTGGGGTTAGCACCAATTACACTCTAAAGACTGTGAGTTGAGCATGCCAGTTCTTTTGTTTGACAATACAAACATACTATGTGACAAGGGATGTCCCACGAAACCCGGTTCTGAATTGGAACCAGTTCTAAATTGTTACGAACCCGGGGTATTTTTAAGGTTGGGTTCTTTTATCCATATTTTTATACGTTTTGATGTAACTCATGGTACTACAGGCACCTTCTCTTCTTGGTCCTCTCCTCTGCTCTGTTTTGGTTTGACTGAGGGCAGGGCTCAGCAAAGCAGGGAAGCCGCAGCGGAGACAGTTGCTGCCTTTAGATGGAATTCGTGAGCTCATGGTTACGACATGAGAAGTCATGTACACGATATGCTTGGTGTTCAAATGGTTAAGTCATGAGAACACCACTGCCAGGCAACACGGATGCCAAAAGGCTCTTATTAGCGTTACCGTCAGCGTCTAGAAGCCGAGACTAACAATTCAGCTAACTAGCGAGCAGGTACTGTAATGCAGGAAATGCACAAGCATAATGAGGCTGTTGGGAATATCAACATTTTCCTCAACATATTTTAAAATTGCTAAGAAAAACTCTATATGACTAAAATTAAAATTATATTAATTTATATTATATGAACCTCCATGGCCTCCGCAATTTCTGAAAATGTTAACAACACATCACAACTCGTGAATTCAGAGCTTTCAGAAAATTTCCACTTCCAAATGTTCCATGAAGAGAGAGGGGGGCATTTATATGGACTCTTCTCGTGACACGGTAAACACGACCCCATTTGAAGGCAGCAAGTGAATCAGAAGATAACGTAGGCCTGCTTGAGTTAAAGACAACTATGCTCATTACTGTGACTGCAATAAAACCTTCACAGGTAAAAAGCCAGCAAGACTAATTCATCAAAACACCTGTTCAACAAGCATAGATGTGGAAAAGCGTTGTTTTGCCCACATTCTCCCATCCACCGCTGGCATGTTTTACACAACCACAGTGCACTGGTTAGGCTAACAGCTAATTGTTTTAGCTAAAACAAGCTAAAATGAAAGCCATCTGTATGTAGCCTAACTGTTTAGCTTAATTTGTAACATATATTAAATGGTGGCATATTCTTGTAAACTCAGCTGCTAGCTGAGACGGCAGCCTTCCCTCCAAACCAGCCCTTCCTCTCTACCAGCGGTACCTGCAGGCAGGTCTTCTTTCTACTCAGTATTTTGATGTCAGGGATATTAGTTATTTTATATTTCCTACATTTTAGATTTGTTTCCAGTGAGATATTACTGGGTTTATCTAGACTTCCTGAGGTAAACATTACTGTTTCTGCTCTAGAAACATTTACTTATGTTTAAAATATGAATTCTAATCCTGTTCTGAACTTATTATTTTTTTATAAAAACATATTTTTTAAGAAGAACAATTCTTTAGTTATGAAAAAGAACCAATAAGAGTACTAATAAAGAACTGAACCTAAAAGTAGTATGAGTAAGAGTAACAGTATCAATAAAATCCTAACAAAACCCATCCCTACATGTGACTGAGACTTTTCCATCAGTCTTGGCCACTTCTCAGAAAGCTATTCTGGTACTGGTGGTGCCTTCGTCTGCCAGCATAAAAGAGGTGGGCATTGTGATAATGTCTGGACTTTGAACAGCTGACTAGGAGTGAGTCACGATTTCCAAGGCTTTGTCTTGAAACATCCACAACACTAAATGTTTACTCCTTGGCAGCTTCCAGTCATTGTAAGCATTTGGCCACTGCTACTCGGTGTATACTCCATTTTTTAACAGAGGAAATGAGAGGGACCCCTTACCATGCAGCATAACTGGCAGGCTCATATCCCATATCCAGTGACATTCAGGGATCATGCAGAGAGCACTGAAATCCTCAGCATGCTACGTTATAGGACAGAGGAGTAAGAAGGGCCAATTTGATAATGAGATACAGCACAAGGGCTGTCTGTGGCCACTCGGCTTCAGCAGCACAGGAGACCTTGTTATTGTCCAGGGCAGGCCACGGGTCAGACAGTTCCTGTCTAAAAATTTTATGGATGGAAATCTGTCTGAAGAATATCAAGTACATTGTGTCTGCACAAGTAATGAGACCTCAACACATCATCAACTGAAGACACATCAAAATCTGCAGACAGAAGCCTCACCTTGTTAAATTGCACGACAAATTAAGTTAAGACAGCAAATTACAGGACTCCACAGTTTCTGGACGAATTACCATATCTTGTTAAAATCAAGCCACAACACTATTGTCTTAACTTTGATGTCAACAGTTTATGTAGTCTCTTATGGAATTCCCTTTTATCCAGTAATTGAATAAAAATAATATGCTTATCACCGTTTTTTGTACGCAAAGCTAATCTATTACTGGCATGGTTAGCTCTCGGTGGCTGGAAAAGCAAATTAAGTTGTTGACACAGGATATTCATGACAGCCAACCGTTTAAAAAACGTCACTTGTGTGGATTATAATTGTTTTGCTGGTGTCTATTAATCGTAAGGTTCACATTTGAAATAAATTAGATTCTGTGTAACAAATCTATTTGTGCTGAGAGGAAAACAAGATAGGAAAGTCAAATCCATTAAACAGCCATTCATACTGCTGTTCCACCTAATTGAGAAAGCAGTACTGTTTTCTGTTTACATAACTTTACAGTGGGCACAATATCTACAGAATGACTTCCATGGGTACTGGCAAAATCTCATCTCTCAACAATGCATTATTCACGCTTTACCAAAGGAGCAGTGTTGTACAGAGTAGTGGAGTTCACAATGTCGAGAATACTCAAGCGACCCAGAGGTCACAGAGACGGTGAGAAATTCTCCCTATCATCACTCAGAGAGAGACATGTAGGGTACATTTACAAAGCTATGTAAAGCTGGAAAATATACTTAAAGGATATCAGTATGGATTACATTCTCCCATACATACTCTACATCTACAGTGAATCTTGCCAGTTTAGCTGGAAGCTCTTACAATTAGGCGTTGAGCAGAGACACATTATTCATATCTAAGCCAACTATCATGGTGTGAACACACATACTGTATAGCCTGTTGCCAGTAAAGTCACATTGGCTGGTCCTGACTTTGATTTTTGGCACGTTTTCAGAGCTCCGGCTCTGTCTGGCTGAGGCAGCTTAGTTAATGAGCTAACCATGAGAAGTGTAAAAGCCTACCTGCTGGCTTTCAACTAAAAGGCAGGACAGCTAAGAGCCCTGCCAAAATGCATTTCTTTCAATTAGACTTTGAAGAAGCCCCGACTTGCTTCCACTCAGGCTCGCTTAGTTCACATGGCTTGGCTCAAAAGGATTCCTGGTTAATATTATAAATAACCACAGGTTTGATGTTTTGTAGATGACAAAACAAAACTGAGTAGGTTTTTGTTTGAGGACTTTGATTTGTTCAGCACTTACTCTGTGCTCTGAATCATTAGCAGCTAGCAGTATTTGTGTGCCAGCATCACTGCAGCTTCATCAGTTGTACATCAAATTAAGTGCTTTGTTTGCTTCAGATTTTACAGAAAGTAAAATCCTAATGACCAACTTCTTGAAGTTTTAGAGCTCTACAACCAATTTAGATCAGAAAATGTGTTGATATAAAGCCATAAAGCTTTGATTTGTGGTGAGACATTGGCACAATCTTTATGTACTTTTGGCTCATTGATTCACTATGCTGCAGGGGTCTGCAGAGAATGTCGACTATTTGGAGCTGCTCAGCACTACACAATAATAAGGACTGACTGAGAGAGATTTGTGCGAACAGTTCTGTTGGTTCTGGGAGTCTGTTTGAGCTGGGCACATTCAAACAGTGTTACCCAGAAGGCTTTTTTTTGTCTCAGTGCAAGCTACAAATCACAGCATAGTATATCTGCTGCAATTTTAGTAAAGAGAAGAGGAGGAGGATGGTGGGGGGAGGGCAGGAGGGGAAGCAGGGAATGTAGCCTCTTCTGTCAGACATGGGGTGAACTCAAAGAGGGTCATTTCACAGTGAGGATAGAGAAACCGCAAAGTAAGTATGATGAACTTGAAACTTTGATTTTTCTCGCATCTCTTCTCTGACATAGCTGACAGATACGTCTAAATCACCTCCTGCTTTAGGGCTCCCTTTACGGAGTGAATGTTGTACAATGTTGTGGCATAACTTTTTTTTGTTTGTTTGTTTGTTTTTTGAGGAATATCTGTCTGTTGACCACAGTCTCCTCAGTAATATCTAATTCAACTTAAATTGCATATAATTGCAGCAAATGCTACGGACAAGGAAAGCTGCATTTTTGGTAAATGTGGTAAATTATGTTTGCTTTGTGGCATATTGTTGTACAAGAGCCTCCTACTCATAAGGCTGGACTCTGGATAAGCTGCAGGGAGCAGAGCAGCTCTGCTACAGATTTATACAAGAGATTATACTTGTCTGCTGGAGAGTACCTATACTACCTCTTAACCATCCCCTCTAAATATGTGTGTGTGTGCATGCGTGCGTGCGTGCGTGCGTGCGTGTGTGTGCGTGCGTGCGTGCGTGTGTGTGTGGTCTATTCATAGATACACTTGTTGGTGCATAATTCTATATGTGTGAGTGAGGAACAGACTAAATGTATGTTTACACTGTAGGAATAGCTAGTCACTTGCTAGCAAGAGTAAAAAAAGCAACAAAAATTATACATAATTTACAATGAGGTAGTTAAGTTATATCAAGTTCTAAAGCAGATGTGATGCTGATTGATTGATTACATTTGCTAACATCAAGGTTGTTTAAATGTCTATTTTCTTCACAGCATCCACTGCACAGTAGGTGATGTCAGATTCCCATTGTATTTGAAGCAAAAGTCTGTTAATTTATTTTTCATGATGAAGAGGTGTATAAAATCAATCAGAACACATACTGGAGCCATACAGAAAGAAATCTCTCCTATCCAACATCTCAATATGGAGGCTGTTTCAAATGCACTTTGTGATTCATTAATTTGAGCTGACGCTTTCTTCTTCCATCCCAGAAGGAAGCACAGTGATAACCTGAAAATAATGTGTCAATGCTCTTGTCTAAGCCCCACACCATTTGGGTATAGGCCTGTGTATTGGCAGGAAACCATGCTTTGACAAAATAATCCGTCTCTGCATAGCGGACATTATCCACCTCTGATGCTTTCACCCGTTGAGCCGTATTCTGGGACTCTTCCATGTTAACCACCGTGCAGGATTGCCCCTCTCACAATTTTCTGGGATTCCTTTCTTTGCAAATTGAGCATTGCATGTGGTTAATGATCATTTATATATCATGAATGACTAATATTCCTTTTCTGTTTTATTGTGGAAATAGATTGATGATTGATCACTGTGTATCAAATCGCCAGTTACAGATTAGTGAAAGTATCCCATTAATTAAGTGACAAGCCCATAGTGAGTTTGTCTAAATTAGCGGAGGAGTTAAGTCTGCAAATGACTTATCCTGTCTTGTTCTTAATTACATGAACTATTGTATACATTATAAATTATCCTGATAACTAGACCCCAAACTGCTGATACCACAGATCTGTCTCCAGAGTGGTGAAACAGCATAAGATATGTGGATGAAATTATCACCCACTCCTGTTAGAAATCTAATCCCTGAAAGATATTTGAGAAATCTAGATATTCGCAATGGATCGTGGTGGAATGAAGCGTGTGGTTTAAAATTAATTATCTGTGTGTTCTTGGGGCATGAAGCCATAAGCTATGAAAGTGATATGATATAACTCAGTCATTAAGAAATAACTGCTTCATGCAACCTATCTCCTTGGTCTGCCCCCTTGGTGGTAATTTCTCCAGTCAAGGTCGTGGCCATCAGCAATCAAGCAGCCATCAGTCATTTCCTGACAAAGTAATACATATAAGGGCTAATCATTCATTACTATCTCTTGACATGGCCTGCTTTTTTGTTATAATTTGTGACAAAGGAGAAATCAATAATGTTTCAATGAAATAAATTGGGGACTGTAGGTATAGCTGACAGTTCGTTTGCACAAAGGAAAGTCACATCAAACTTTAAAGTGGCTCTATTTATCCACAGGCTAGGTGATTGAATATGATTTGCCCACTCCATCCCAGCGTTTTGCTGTTCTTTCACTTAATCCCTGGAGTGCAGATGTTGTCAACTCGATTACAACTCCTGGCATGAATGAATACACATGGCACGGTGACATTTTTTAGATAAATATCTGTGTACTTGAGAAGACACTTTTAAGCCTGGGGCTCCAACAAGATTAAATGGCCAGGCAATCGCTTGTGAATCTGCAAATGATTTGAAATAAAAGCAAAAAATGATGAAATATTTCTGTCCTCATCTTGTCCTTCCGAAGAGAGAGGTGGATTCATTCGGGGGAAAAGATTGGATCACGGAGCTCTTCTTTAATGTCTCTCAAAATATACAGCACATTTCATATTTCTGACAACTTAACATAAATGTATTCCCTTAATTTGATGGCCAGTTATCTTTTCAGAGCTACCCAAGGATTAAACACACTGAGCGAACAAGAATCTGTGGAATGACTGATGAGCTGACGTCAAACTCACTATCGCTCGCTGGAAAATCGCAGGAAGAAAAAAAAAAAGAAGAATGTCCTGTGTCATCAGACTCCCATTATTTTTTTTTTCCATCTAACAGCAACCTGATAATTCTCTTGTGTGGATAGCCCTACTAATTATACCCTGCTGCAATATGAAAATGCAATGGATGAGAAATAGGTGCAACAGAAAGAAGGTCAGAAGCTTCCCGTGCCTTGTTGCTAATGTGTGTACATTTTATTTCATGTGGTTTTGGGTGAAAAAAGGAGGGAGTGGAGGGTTCAGTATCGATTAAAAATCCAGAACAAATAGTGGCAGACGGACGACAGAAAAGAGCATGAGGGATGACGAAGAAAGAGGGAGTGAAGGAGAGAAAATGGGTGTCCACCAAAAGTGAAATGGTGGAGCAAGAGGAGGAAGAACTTGAGAGAGGGTGTGTGAGAGAGATGAGAGAGAGCAAAGAGGAGAAGCGGTGATGAGAGAGCGTATTAGTACGAGAAAGAGAGGGAGGAAGAGTGAGGAGTGATAGAGTCACAGAACAAAAGGAAGACAGAAAATGGGGAGGGAAAGCTGAGGGAAAAGTAGAGATGGAGGGAAGAGAGGGACGGACGACGGGGAAAGTGCTGGAGTGCCCCCCACAGGCTTGCTGACGTACCGCCATGGCAACACACACTGATCCATGTATCATTGCAATGCATTGCCTGTGTAAATTGAAACATTACACAGTGATCACCTGAATGGTTGCAGTCATTTCCTAATAAGTGCAGTGAATGAAATGAATGCAATTGCTTTCTTTCTGACAGACTTGTTTTCTCATTACATAAACTACTTCAAATTTATATCCAGCCAGAGAAAATGGGGAAACGCAAACACCGACAGTCGATGGCTTTCTATCACAGACAGTGAAAACTGTTGCTGTGCAGACATCCAGAGACTTACCTTGCTGCTAAATTCATGTGGGAAAGGAAACTCCACATACCCAAGGTCAATCAGCACATCACATCCTACTTGTGTTACCATGAGAACAAGAGGCCTAGCAGTCTTATTTATATTCACAGTCACACAGATGGACATTTGCAATAGCAATTAAATGCCATTTTGCCTTTGTAGGCAGAAACAAAAACATAGACGGGGTGATTACAAAACCTTTGTGATGCATCTGCAGCAAATTGTGATTTTATTTTAAGTAACTTGGCTTTTCATAGATTTTTCATGCAACCCTTAGAATACACATTTTAAGTTGTTGTGATAATGCAAGTTTCATAACTGCCATTCATTTCCACCAAAAAGTGCAGTCAAATTGAAATTGAAAGTGGGTGTTTAAATGCCAAGAGCACATTTTAAATAATTTTATGAGTGAACACAACTTGAATCAAGCTAAAAGCTAAGGAAGCTATTTTTTGAGTGTGCAAGCACTAAGTCCCCTCCATCTCTGCTCCTTGTGTGTGTGAAGTTTGCTCAGCACAGTGGGGTCACTGCAAAAACCTGAATATATGGATGGTAAGGTTCAACCCTGAGGGTTCAATCAGAGGCAGAAACACAAACATAACCCTCTGTTTGTGCTGCAGTCTCAACTGCGAAGGAACGGTGCCAGGAGCTGGAGGACCTTCAGGGAAAAAAAAGGTGTATTTGAAAGAGGGACAGGAGAAGAATGTGATGAAACGCTGATGAGAGATAAAGGTGAAGGTTACAAGGACACATTTTAGAATCCACATTTTTTCCTCACCTCATTTAAAAATTTCACTCCCCTCATTCTACTGCTGCTGCTGTGAGGTCAAAAAATATGATAGAAGCATGTTTGCAATGCTCAATTCAGTAGGCTCTGATTTAAAGGGTCAGGAGTTTCATGACTAAACATGCTAAGGCGCTCTATAAATAGTGCCGAGCAAATGCTTATAATGGCCTTGCAGAGCTGGGGAAGCATGACTGACATTTAGCATGTCCATATATAACATAAAACTCCCAGACCTGCCCGTAAGTTGTGCTCATCCTGTGGGTAGCATGGCAGAGTACTTATTGATCTGCAATCGCCTCATAAAGGCATTTCTCAGCAAATAAGGGACAAGGCGCAAATGGCCATGCATTTATTCATCCTCCTCATGACCCCACTCACCCAGAGAGGAGTGAAAAGAGAGCATTTGACCAAGCAATCAGAAAGAAAGTAGACAGAAATTTGTTATGCGTACTTGGTACAACTTGAATGTTGATCTTTTCTACTTAAATATTCTTCATAACCCTGAGTTGAGGTTTTCCATCATGCAGCTTTTTATTGAAGAGTAAAATGTAATGCACCAAAGCAACAATGTTAGTGTTTTCCACAATGCCTATGAGTTTGGCAGCTTAACATGATTGATAAGTATGTGCAAGCATCGTTTAACATAAAGCATCAATGCATTAAAATGTCCAATCAATCATTAGTAATAATGAGTAGAAAAATAAATCGAGTTTCAAAGTAGCTACTGCTTCACAACCCGATGATTAACTCTGCAAAAAATAGCACCACCGTGCCTGTGCAGCCACTGCCCCGGCAAGGACTTGGACAACAAAAGCCCACCTGGACTCTGCCATTCCAACTCAATGTAATCAAACGCTGTGTGCTCAGAAAATGCAGACATGTTAAAATCTGAAAGGATGACATTAAGGATGAGAGATGAACAGGATGACAGAGGGCTGTGTGAGACAATAAAATCAAGGCCATCCAAGAACCAAGATGGATTGATGAGTCCATTGAGTGGAGATGGCAGGCAGCCAGCTAGCACAGAGGTCAGTGCAGAAGGATATCTCTTGGAAGAAATGATGCATTTAAGAGGGCCAAGGCTGCTAGGGTGGGCTCACTGGCGGGGAGAGAAAGCGAGAGATATGAAGTGAGCGATGGATGAGGAGGCGGAGAGAGGAGGCTGGTATGTAGATGAAGTGGGGACGTGAGAAATATTTAAAATGAGAACAAGAAATGATGGAGAGTGAGAGAGCGATCGATTTAACAGGATACAGGTAAGTGGACAATGGGAGGGGAAATATGGAAGCGGGAGTGAAGAAGAGTGATGAAGGGTTACGACTCGATGACAAAAGGCGACAGGTGGAGAAAACATGATGTGACGAGCCAAGTTAATTTGAATTAAAGCTGTGAGAATTACTGATAAATTTGTCACATTAGCTGTAACAATGTCAGAGGATAAAGAACAATAAGAATTCATCCAACACATGAACACATACTGTACTAGAGAGACCCGCTTTTTCCATTGAGACACAAGGTTTCATACCACAGCGGGTGCCAGAAACATTATACCCAGGGAGACTGGTTTTATTAATCAAACTGATTATTCAGTGAGTCAGCCACTCACACAAACAAGGAAAAATAATGGGTTTGAGCCTTAGCCACCAAAAATGAAAAATATCACCCATCTGCCCATTGTGATTTGCTGCGATGGATCCGGCTAAGTGTCTGCTAACACCCCGGCTGGCTAATTGTGTTAGGGTTTATAACGGTGAGGTCCACAATGAAATTCATGCAACCCATCTGCCACATAAATAAACAATGCAGATGGAGATGAAGTGAATCAGTCGGAAGTGAACTGTATGACTTTTCAAAAGGTCTCCGCTCTATTCACTGTTTGGCATGCCATCTCAAGACCTTGACTTTATTCCCCTCCACTCTCCCCTTCTTTCAAATTCCACCCTTGACATTCCCCCCTTAGACAAATAGCTGCAGAAATCCATCCTGTAATGTGGACAGCCGTGGAGGTTGTCTCCCTTCATATTTTCTCTCTCCTCACTTGTCTGACAAGGAGCTAAATGCTGCACGAGGTATTAGTTGACTATGGCCTGATTGATATCCCATATGGAGGTGCTAAAATGCAACCCTTCACTTCCTGTTACAATTCAAGGTCACCAGACTAATAAATAGAAGTATTTCCACGGGGAAGTAAAGCAGAAAGCTTTCATAGATTTGTGATAATGCTGATTTAATATCCTTGTTAAAGTGAAACATGAGATCTTAAGAAGAAAGAAAGACAATGATCATTTGATGGAGGACAGTCACATCAAAAGGTACCATGAATGAATTCACTGGAAGGGTTTCAACAAAACTTCAAATCAGAGAGGTAGACATAAAGAGCTTAACTCTGCTTTTAACTTACCACGATAATGTTTGATGTGTCAGCTCATTGCATTTCCTTCTATTTAGAAATGCAGTCAAAGAATGAAATGAATCCCCTTAAGATGTCCCCAAGGGAAGTTCTTCAGATTTTTTTTTCCCTCCTCCATCTGTCAAAATCATACTTTCACTCCAATACACAGCCCGCGGAATATATAAAACGAGAAGGTTGTCGTAAATGTATATTAAGCATTTTAGAAGCACAGTTGACAACTACCGAGGGCTAAATCGCTCAGTTGAAGCAGAACCTGTTCTCAGGCAAAACATAGCATCCTCATAATCCAGGTCATATATATAGAGAGCTCTCCAAGCCACGGGAGTATCATACATACATGCATGTGCACATATTAGGAAAAGATAAAAAAGGAATTTGCTCTCAGGCGAAACTGGGTAGGTTAAACTACAAATGATACTTTAGCAGATACAAGTAACTTTTTACATTAAGGGAGTTCTATTCCCTTACCAAGAAAATACATACTGTTGCAGATGAAAAGAATTTGATTTAGCCAAAATGTAAAAACTTGTGACACATTGATCAGTTTTTTTTTCTAGCATTGTACAGCTCTGTGATGAAGTTTCTACACTGCAGGAATATTACTAGATTGAGTTTGGTTTCTGTTGCTGACCTTTGTTACTGCAGGTGCTCTGCTGTGCTTGGATGCTAGCTGCAAGCCAGCAATGTCATTTTGTATGACTCGCCAGGCAGGCAGCACTAGTAAGTTTAGGCAGCTTGTGTTCAGGTTGTTACTTCAACCTCTCCTCATTGGGCACACTCTCCATCTGCCTGCTCTGTGTCAGCTTGGCAAATGTCCAACAAGCTGTGGGTAACCCCTCCTTTCACTGCCACTGCATCCACATGGGAAAGAAATACCTACAGCAGTGCTTTGATATTTTTTTCTAAAGCACCGAACAGCGCAGCTGGCATTCTCTGGATGAGCGGTATGAGTGTGGTGATGCACAAAGAGCTAGCTCCCCTTGTAGTGAATTGTTGGACAAGTTAGACTCACCTCTTTTGACCACAGTAGCCTCTGTGCAGCCCTCAGCCTGTTTTCACTGTGACAGCTAAGTCCCATCCCATTTCAGCTGACAGGACCTGCTTGTACCAGGTTGTGATCCCTTTGACAAAAGAGCTTTAACCTACCTCAAGAAATATCAGAGTCCAGATAAGTTGCAGCTCAGCCCCCATCTTATAATTGTGCTGCAAAGGTGTGATTTCCCTCGAGGTAGCTCGGCTTGTTGCACCGTCGTGCGCAGCAGCAAACATGACTTGCGCTCACTCATTCCTCTCGTAGCTTCACTCTTTGTTGAACTCTGCAAAATTCCAACTTCCTGCTATATTTCATGCCCTAGTGTTGTCATTTTAGAAACCTGTCAACTTTTACCATCACAGCTAAAGAAAACTTACCATGTTAAAGTACTCATTGCCTCAGTCCTGAAAGGCATACCAGGCTTCTTGACATATAGAGACAGTCTGGGAACAGACTCCTGCTCAGCACACTATTAAATCAAGATGTAGAAATAAACACTATAAATTTTACATGCTATTCGTGACTCAACATTAGAAAATAATATAAAAATAATAAATAATATAAAAAATCTTTTTATTCAGCAGCTATCTGTGTTTACATCATTGGTATTGATTGTCACCGAGGGCACATCCTGGATGAAAGGTGCACATTGGTTAACACTAGTCTTGGGCGGTATCTACCTTTTCATATCTTCATACCTTCCTACATTTCACCGGGGTATACAGTATATTTGTATTTAAAAAAAACCTGTAAAAGCTGAGCTGCTGGTGAAAGAAGTCACTATAGTGTATTATTTCACATGTGTGTTTAGTGTTTTCAGACAATTTCCACAACAGTAGCATGTATGACATTGTCTATTGGATGCGCGGGTCAGAGGTTTTTTAATTCTTGCACCCACCTGACCCGTTATGAGAGCCAATCCGCACTGCCCGACCTGCAAAAATCAACCACTCAAATCTGACCTGACCCAGCGCCACTCTGCTGTTGCAATCCACATTGTGGTCAGAGGGGGGATTACATGCTGCCTTCAAGTGCTCCTTGTAAACTCCAGGTATACTCAGAGTTTGAATTTTTGAGGGTATTGAAAATCATACCTTCATGATTTCTAAATACCCTGACATACTGTAATACTGTGATACCGCCAAAGGTTACTTGACACCAGTTCAGTGTTATAGTTCTCTGCTGGGATCTGCCCTTATTGGTAGATGCACAATATGAGCCCCCTTATGAACTACAGGATTCAGCAGGTCTTCTTGTGGTATCTTAAACTGCCCTGTTCTTCACTCTCTGCTTGCTAAGATAATATTTGACTTTCATGCACTGTCGGTTCATTCCCTCTGTACTAACTCAACAGTAAATGTTATCATATATACTAATTTTGTATGTACTCACAAAGCTTTTGGCCTGTCTAACAAAGTTGTTGCTATTAATACAGATGTCTTCTTCACTCTTGTGCTTCTAAGGAGCAGAGGAGACTGACTGCCCTCTGCATACATTGCACTCACATACCCGGCTCTCGACTCATGCAATCAGCTGTTTGGTTGCTGTTTAAATCCAGCTCAGGGCGAGCACTGTCGAAACAGTCTTTGTGCATACTATTACCAGATCCTTCACTGCTAGGAGGGTTGATTGCTTGGCAACACTCAAATTCGCTCTCTCCCAGGAGTAAAAATGCATCTTGGAATTATTTAAATGACTTTCATTGAGAGATGTCATTGATGATAACTGTGTTTCACCCTAACACATCTATTAGACACTAGCATATTATGAGGGGTCCATATTATGCGTGGAGACTGCAACTTGTTTTTTTTTTCCTTTTAGCTGAACTGCAAGGGTTTGTCAGGGAATTACTTATATCCTCCACCCAGCTGGTGTTACACTGGATGAACCGACCAAAGTGGAACGCAAGCTTATCTGCATAACCCCACTTTCCTGAGAGAAAAGAAGTAAGATTGGCCTTACAGCATCCCTTAGGACTTGGTGAAGTGCAGAATTAAACTCTGGTAGTAAGCATGTTACATGAAATAATTATGCACTCCAAAAGGACACACATATATTTATCCCTCCTAAGGATGTTCTCCCACTCACACTGGACTTAAATCCTCTGGGACACAGAAATCCCAGATGATTTAACTTGTACCTTGTACCTGACAAGTACAATATCAGTGATATTATGCTATAAATAACCTCATGTACCATCTTTGGTATTTATGTAGTAAAAGAAAAATACCTTGAACAAGCAATAATTGAAGAAGATAAATGTTTTGTGTAGAAGTAACACTATGAAATGGAATAAATAAAACCATGAGGTAGTTTCCGGCCCATTCTAAAGCATTTATTTGGCGTCATAGCGTAGTAGTCAGGTTGTGTCAGGTTTCAAGGATTATTAGGTGATTATTTGTGCTGTCAGGGACGTGCTGTACTCAGGCTGTTATAAATGGTGTGTTTCACTCAGGGACCAAGTATCCTATCAATCTAACACTTTAGAGTATCATCAGTAGACCTTGGTGTGCTCTGCAGCTCAAGAGAATTGACTATCTTTTCAACAGGCTAAGTCATATTAATGCGTCTTTTAATTTTTTATTAGTTCACCAGCAGTTAGTTATAATTATGTACATGGAATCTGTTGCTTTGCCATATGTTTTCCCAGTATAGCCATTGTGGAATAACTCGTGTAATTTAACAGTAATGCCATGCATTGCTTAATGTCTTAATTTATTATACGAAATTTCCACGCTGGCATTCACAGATGCTTTACACTTGTGTTTGTTGCTGTTGAATCTGTTTACTGTTGGATCTCAAAATAAATATTTCCTTTGAAATGCAAATCATGGCATGCACAAAAGATAAAGAAATGTGTATAGCCGTGTTTTCTGCTTCTCTCCTCTTGCTGAGGAGCATGTAGTGTGTATCCTGAGCTTAAACATAGGGTTGTGAAGATGCTGTCATCATTTGCTATGATGTCAAGCTGTTTGCTCCTGGGAAATAGACAGAACGCTATGTGAAAGAGTATCTCATGATTTTCTAGCATCTTCTGACCACTTCCTTCATCTTCTGCCACTTAAAAAAACAGCATTTGCATCATTATTGCAAGTCTGAATAATAAATAAATTATGCTCAGCATTTCAGGATGAAATAGATAAATGCTAAAATCTGACTGTTTTTACTTGTATAAAAATGAATCCACTGTCCATAAGGAAGGATCCCTGCATAGCTTTATCAGCTTATTGAGACTTTTGATCTTCCAGCTGAGCTTTGAGCTGGTATCTCTTTGTACAATGACACTTGAGAACCTATTCATCTTTGGTGCTCGACGTTTCAGATGCCTTTTTGAGTGTTAAAAAGATGTCCTCTGAGTGTTCATCAGAAGAGCGCCTGATCAATTGTGAGAGAAATGTAATAAAACATGTATAAATGTGGTAAGGGGATCCTCACATTGGCTACCGCACTTCGTATCTCCCTGCAGATTGATTTCTGTCCTGCGCAGCAGCAGAGTCAACTAAATATGTAATAGGCTGGCTATCTGCTCAAGCTCAGGAAATTACGAATGGATATTTAATGAACTGGGTGGACTTCAATATATCACTTCAACATGTGCACATACTGTATGTGGGAGGAAGAAAAGGATGTGGAAGGCAAATTCTGTTGGTCAAGAAATGAATGTGCTTTATCTCATCATCGCAGTCTTAAATTAGACCATCGAGTCTATGATGTCAACTCCTGCGAGGAATTTCGTGCAAAAGTACTATACATCTTACATTTTATCAGACATTACCATGGAGGGTGAGATTAATGTCATGCTGCTACAGTCTGCAGAGATGCAAAGATAAGATTGTTCATTTGTTGTGGAATACTAAATGCATGGACACGTTCTAAATGACATTATTCTAAAAGTGGAAAATAAACAACCCATTTCAACCAAGATTCACATAATTTTATACACTGTAGGCTAAATTTAGACATCTCTATTCCTAGCCAGAGGCAAAAGAGTCGAGATTCTCTTGAAAATGTCAGCGAGATGACTCTGAGGACTGGTAGCAACAGTGACAGCTGACAATGAATGGATGGCTGACATTGTGCACAAAATACCAGTATCTCATATTGTGATGATGGAAAATGAAAATAAAGATCTCGGGGAAAAAAAAAAACTATGATTCATCACCGTGAATCTACATTTCACTTGTTTCACCAGTTTTGTCTCTTGGTGATGTGACAGAATTGTGCCGCAAGATTTTGTTCTATAGCTTTTGGACTAAATTGCTCATAAACATTGATTATGTGTCTGAGATCACAATTGCAACCCATTTTTTGCTTTAGAGAGCTTTAGCTAAAGCTGAGCTGCATTACTGTCGTTGAATGGATGGCAGCATTAGGAGTGTTGAAAGCAAGACTATGTTAAGGAATGGCATCAAACAAACAAGGCTATGCCAAGAGAGAAGATTAATGCCTCTGCAGCTTCATGTACACATAATGTACATTTCACTCAGTGCAGTACATGAAACAAACTGTTCCTGCTTTAAGTAACACTAAGCCTGATTGATGAATCATAAACTTAGTTGCCACTAGATGCTGTAACTCCCTAAAGATTCAGTTCTTTGTTATATTCACAACAGTCTATGGACTGCGCTCCGTCACTGGCAAAGGTCCGACAGAAAACAAAAAATATCAAAGGCAGACCAGAGTGTTTTATGAATTCCTCCTCCACACTCAAGTGCTTTCCCTTGTTGCTGAATAGAAATGCTTTTGATCTAAAACTTGAGGCCACTGTGTTCTCAGATGACAATGAATATTACATGGAAACAGCCTTGAGATGCAATTCTGCTTCCTGTCCTCGACAATGATGTAGCGTTTGTCAACAGGAGCTAGACCACAAGCAGGACTGCAGAAAAAAGAAAAAAAAAAAAACAGCCCGAGACTCTCCGCAGACTTTCACAGGATTAGTAGCGCAAATAGTTTAACTAGCCTCGGTGACAGCTGCTGTCACCTAATTGAATTCTGTAATTCATCATTCATTCTTGTTTACTGTCAACACAACAGGTGACAGACTGATGAGACATCTCCGAAGAATTTAATGATGAATGAGACCTACTGCTACTATCAGCGTGTGTTGCGGGCTCGCTGCCTACCAAATGACAGGACGTCTGTTTATTCCGTTACATCAAAGTCAGCATGGTAGTTTTCAGCTGAAATCGTGCTATTCTTTTGAAACTGGTAAACACCTTATCATGTCCTTTTTATGCAGTGCTCTATTATCTCCCACATTGCAAGAGAAAGGGTAAGGAGTAAGACATAACCATTATAAAATGCAATTATAAGTTGCTCAGGGGTCCGAACACCCACGTTGTGCATTACATCAGGCCAAAATTTCTTTTTGCCACGGCGAGTGGTTGCTCATACATATTGCACCAAGGAGAGATTATGATTATTTCCGCCAGGCTTTGACATCATTCGGCTGTAACACTCAAAAATTGATGTACCTGGATTCCAGCCGAATCCAACCCACAAAAAAAAGAAGAATTCAGAAGATAATTTCATTGTGTCTCTGTAAAATTAGGATTTCCTTTGAGTTCTAGTTAACAATTAGGCAATAATACATGAGAGGGAGTGCCATTCACCATGTTTTCACACAACAGAACAAAACAGTGACGCTGGTTAGTTTGCGCTGCCTTGTTGTCAGATGTGTTGCTGGGTTACATATATGAAATGGTAAATAAGGTGGAGTGACACTGGATTGATGCATATTGGCACTTGTGTTTGTGGCACATGATCTAACTGTGGTGTAATTCAATTTTTAAAGTGATGATGACAGTAAGAGTAGAATTCATTCTTTAAATTAAGCATCATTATTAATATTCTCTCTGTTCAGGTTTTATGTTGATTTCTTCTAAAGCTCCGGCATCTTGAAAGCATCTGCAGATGCAGTGGCACCTGATTACTTTGATCAACTCTTCATTAGTTATGCCTTAATCACAGATCATAGCAGCTGATGCACCTGGGAGTGAAATGGTCTTAATATGGCTGCTGGCAGAGATGAGCTCTCCAGCTGTTTGCTGCCCTCCAAAAGCTGTCAGCCCTCATTTGAGCCAATTGCCCTGTGGAACTCAATAATCAAACCTGTAATAACCTCACACAACCTCAAATGCACCGGGCCAGCCGCTGCACATCCCATTTCCCTCTCTCTCGCCCTTTCTCTCTCTCTCTCTTCCTCTCTCCGTGTCTTCTTTTGGCTCAAATCGAAGTGTTGTGCAGATCTGTGTGTAAATGGCCAACCGAGTACGATTCATTTCACACTCGCTTATCTGACTTCAGAATATGCCAACCTGAAACTATATTTTTCAGGGTAGAGCACATGGCTTGGCATAGTGGTAAAGTGTGCCTCTCCGTTTCTTGAAATTAAGCGAACATATAAAAAGGAGATCAGACTTTAATCGTTGAGTTGTATTATTTTCCTTCTACACATACTGTATCTTGAATTGTTACCCTTTAGGTTGCTTCCTTTGCTGGACAGTAAATAAATTACATCATTTTATACAAAATGTAACTTGCATTCTCTAGATCAAGATTGTTCACAACAGCAGTAAAGAGTAACAGAGATGAGGAGCTCTTTTATATGCAGATTTATATTTCTCTACTGAAAATATTTTTTTTTGTAAATCAAGCATTAAAAACATTTGATTATCCTCAGAGATGTTTTCCAGTAAAACTTTACCCATCAGCTTGAAACAGACACTAAAATGTGTTTTTTTTTTCAAGCAATAAATTTGACTGGTTCCTCTGACAGTGGAGTGAGTTATAAAAAGAGAGTCTTTTTTTCTAACAAAGTGTTTTCATGTACTCGGATGAAAATGAGAGTTTACTGTATAGAAGAGTAAAATGTCATGTCCTGCAGGGAATGTTTTGCAAAGGATTTGCTTAATTATGATTTACGTGCAACAGTGCTATAGGGAAGTCTCACTTTGGAGATCCCACGTCTCATTACATTTAAAGGATGCTCTCATTAACACACTTGATCTTTGTGTCACTTTGTTGTCTATTTCAGTTATAAATGTTTCACAATAAGGATTCCTGTAGATGATATTAAACAAGTGAGTGAATAACATAATGCAGTCTGTTGCTCTCAAAGAACTGCAGTCTTTTCTGTCACATGACAATAACTTGGAGGCACCGCCTGCCTTGTCCTGTAACGTTGTTAATGAAAAGTTTAAGGCTTAAACTTTTCTGGACGGCTTCCCTTTTCTACTTTGCCTAACAAGGTAGATATTCCATTTCACTTGGGAGCTTTCAGATACGTTTTAGTCTCCATGGTGTGATGAGGTGCCAAAACTACCAGGGGAAGGCAACTCTGTGGAGAGTCTGTCAGTGTGCTAAGGATCAAAGGCATTTGCAAAGAGCACACACACATCAAACACTGCCGTGCAATGTGTTACCTAGCAACCCCAGACCAGGTGTTGCAGAGAGTAGGAAATATTAAAGCCCACATTCTTCCTGTTTTCTGCAAATACAATTTTAAAGGAAATCGATAAAGCGGCGAATGTGTGCTGCATGCGAGAGGAGAAGTTCTTTTTTTTTTTTAATGCACTACGGCAGACAACAGGGGCGCAAAGATAAGAGTGTAATATCAAAACCTGAGACCAGAGGAAAGAAAATATGAAGGAGTGACGCATATCCTCTGATGAATCATCCTAATAATGCCCATATCCTGTCTGTATAACAGAATTCACACCGACGTGAGCACCAGAAAGTTGTGGAAGAAACTCACACACATACATACATACATAAGCTTGAAAGGCCCAATTCCACTGAGTGGCCATGTCAGAATGGAGTTAGGCAATTATGTGTGATGCAGCAGAGTACTGAAAGGGAGCAACGCTTTGAGCACTAAGGTGAGGCCACTGGGTCCTTATGCATCACAGGCAGCCCTTTATCATGATTACAACACAGCTGTCATATTAGTAGGAAATTAAGCAGTGCTGTAGTCCTACGGTTTAACAAGGCTGAGCAGCAGGTATCCATGCCTGCTGTTACTGGCAACAACAGTATCAAACCGCTGGCAACATGTGAGGTCAGATCCCCCCACAGTGAAGTCAAACATAAGTCAACCGTAAGAGATGACGACGCTGTTTGAATGTTTTTCGAAATGCATCAAGATGCAGGTGAATTTGTGATTTACGGTCATTAATAACAACCGTGTCCTCATTTGCTCGCTTCTTGTCACGCTGGGGCAGGTTAGCTTTATTTACCTATAAATGGTGATGGTCATTACGGGGAGCTAATGCGAAAAGCATCTGCAACAATATGTGCGCGTAGCCCCCTCAGGAACACTTGAGAGAGTACGGAGAGTGATGTGGCACTGCTTGTCTGTCTTAGCCAGCAGAAACAGGTGTAAGCTGTGAAAGTGCTTGATGAATGTTCTCTTTAGTGCCGGTGACTGACTGCCCTTATTCACACAGCAGACAGCTCCTCTGGCTAAGTACTCTGGGAGCAGATACTGTACATGGCTGAAACAGGCATATAGAGCAAACCAGGCAGAGACACACATACACATAAATGAACATGAGTAAAAATGTAAACAAATAAGAACATTTTTTCACACGCAGCCCAGATTGCTCCACTCGGATGAGAGGACACTCACCGGAAACATGACCACTGATTGATTTTGTTTGTTGATGATAAGAGACATGAGGACCCCACCTGTAGCCTCCCTCGGAGTGGCATATGTGGGCGTGTGTGTGTGTGTGTGCATTAGATGCATCCATTCTGATAATTATTACAAGGATGGATAGGCTGCGAGAGGATACAGCCCCACACATGACAACTTAATCAAGCCGCACAAGGACAAAAATAGGATTAAAGAGGGTGAGAGAAACGTGAAAGACAGCACTCTTTTCATGATCTATGAATAGGGTCTGAAACAAAAGGACAGCAGTGGATGGAAGGCTTGCGTGATGAAGACAGACTGTTCCCCTCTGGGTTAAAGGGATGACTGACAGAATAACAGGGTCGCGATCTGACTTCCCCCTGACAAAGGAAATAAAGCATCACATTTAAACAAAGAGCTTGCCAACGAAACATAGCTTTCATCGCATCCAGTCTGACTATGAGAAGCATGATAGGAGAGGCACAGAAAAAAACATGCACACACACAGACCAATAGCACAAGCAAACAAATCAGCAGACACGTACTTTTAGAGCCGTGCATCCTTTATTACTTTTGGGTTATTGCTTTTTCTTTTCTTGGCTGGCCTCTGACCCTTCCTCTGCACTGAACTGTTATTCTGTTTCCTTTTGGGTTTTTTTTAATGCTACATGCAATTATATGAAATATAAAAGCTAAAAGTGAAAGAACTCAGTGCAGTTACTGTAGGAAGAAGATGTTTTCACATGTACAACATCTAAAGAGGTTACTTTCTCCAAGCGACCTGTAAGGATATTGATGAAATGATGAACATGATGTGAATGGTTGATGATGAGGGATTCTTAAAAATTGTCATTGGTGTCGTGGTTTTGGGAGCTGCATGTCTGATGGTCTCCTGTAACCTTTCATTTGACACCCCGCCAGATGTCCCACAGAAACCAATTACTCCACTGTCTGAAGCTTTTCCACAGCTCGATATGCCAACTTTTATCCAGGCATGCTTTGGTCCATGGCAGTAGTTATTCACTATTTATTTCACTTTTTTTTTTTTCTTTAATGTAACTCATTTGTATGGAAGCAAATCTGTCTCACTAGATTTTGAAATTTAAAAGCTATTATATTTCTAACACTGAATTGTTTTTGCATTGAAATTACAGTATGTATCTGATTTTTTGCTTCTGAATGCAACTCTTCAAATTTTCAATAACTCATAATCACTCATTCCTAACAGCAAGCATCCAACTATCGCGTTGCATCGAACGCTCTCTGTCCACACTGAATCCATTAAATATGCACTTCTGTTACGTCATGTAAACAAACCACATACCTATCAACCATGCCAGTTTTTCTATCGCCGAAATTTAGCCCAACTTTAGAGTGTTATTTAGTCCCTTTCCGACAAGAATGACATGGTCAGTCCCAATGGATTCCTTAGGTTGCCTAGTTTCATATGATACAGGTATCTTCACTAGCTTTAAAACTGACTAATCTTCTGTAAGCTGTTGTGCTATAGTCAGTCATTTATCCTGATGACTAGTAAAGTCAAATTAGATTTTTTTTTGTTGATGATTTGATTCCTTGTAGCTATTTTTTCAATCCATTTTAAACTACCACACAGCAAATCCAACCAAATTGACCAATCTGGTCAAATTCTGGACTGGATGGGAGATTCTACCAACAAGTCTCTCCGTAGAGGTAGTCAAGGGCAGATACCCCACAGCCTCCACCTGCTTTGAGACCTTGAACTTTCCAGGGCATTATAAGGATTACACATGTGATATCCTGGCCTGTATTTGCACTTGCCAGACAAGATTTGATCTTGTACTAAAAGATGTTGCTGTAACCTTTTAAGCTTGTTAGCTGTTAAAACTGTTCTGTTAAAAATGTGAATGTTTAAAGAGTCATTGACTGAGTTGTTATACTTGTAAAACTGAATGGAGGTGTCACTTGAGAGGGAGTGCTTCACACGCCGTCCTTACCCTACCAAATTAACACACCTGATTAGTTAAGTGATTTTGCTTAAGTATGCATATTTTTGGCATAAGCTTGAAACATCTGAAGTTTCTTATAAACAATCTCTGCACTCAAAGAAACCATTCAAGCAGGAGTTGAAGGTGAACTTCACTGTACTGGTTTTATTTTCTCAGACTATTACAGCTGAAGGGGATGAAAGTGTTTGCAGTATTACTAAACATCTGTCAACTTCAGCTTTCACATAAAAAAAAACTGGTGTGGATGTAGAAGTTATTTCTTTTAGGTGATGTAAAACAAATCAGAATAACAGAAAAATTCTGGACAGATGTGGCAATCAGAAGAACTTTTGAAGGTGCAAAATTGCTGCAATGTCTTCTTGAGGCAAATATTTTAAATCCCTTAAGGAATACAATGTTACTTCAATTTTTCCATTGACACAGGTTTACTTATTGAACAATCTAAATATGTGATTATAACATAAATGTGACATACACAGTAGGCACATTGTCAAATACTATGTGCTCTTTGCTGCTATTTGAATTGCTTAAACATGTGAACCACACTATTCATTAAAATCACATTATATTTGCATGTATCTCTGTGTTATCTGGTCCAGGAGTTGTACGACCCTGCACCCTCAGCTGATTAGGGGTCATGACTGTATCTTTGGTTCTACTATTTGAGATGCGTGCATGTGTCTACCCACAATTAATTAATATGAGTGTTTTTCATGAACTTCACAACATATCAGAATACAATATACACTCACTACACGCCACTTCATTAGGTGCACCTGTGCTATCATATGCAATCCAACAGCTCTGTCAGTTTTGTTGATATTGTCAGAAAGGTGATAATGCGACTTTGTGTGATTATTGAGGTCATAGTGGGTGGTGCTGGTGTAGTGAAGTGCATTATACTGAAAAATGTTCCTGATATTTTCCCTTCCTCATGTATGTAAATGGAGTGGACAAAATCTTAGAAACACCATTCAAAATAATGCACTGAAAACAGAAAATGTACAAGCTTTGTAAATGTAGAATTTACAGCAGAGCTGTTCTATTGGATTGCATTAGATTGCACAGGTGCACCTAATGAACTGGCCAGTGAGTGTACAATATATGGATTCTCGTTTTTTGTACAGCTAGCCTAAATAACTAATTGCATGTTATTACCTCCTCATGTGTAGTGCTCTCATCTCAATGAGCAGTCCTACGGCCCAACCCTGCCTGCATATTGACTATTTGCTCCTGTTCTTTTAAAGTATTTTCACACTGCTATGGCAGCAAATAGAGAGCCACTTCAAGTGGTTTAAGTCTCTTGGCAGGAACAAGATTTGCTGCAGGAAAGCACCTCTTTCCTCTGCCCTTGGTAAAAATACCTGGAAAAGACCTATACAAAATAAGAGTGTTAAAACATGAACTATCACTACTATCACATTATCTGTTTTTTTCTAATTATATTAAAAGATGACAATGTTAAGCGAGCATATTTGAACATTGTCTTGCATGATATAGATGAATATAGAAAAACTTGGCACTTTACTCCATACTCTCACCAGGTTCCAATAAAGTACAATAGGCAATCATTTAGGCCTTCAAAATCCATGACTTTTTTTTTCTTTTCATAGACAAATTTCACATTAGCTTAAAGTGAAACAAGTCTTTATTCAATGGTCACAAAACATCAAATGATTTCTTCCAACGTTTACTTAGATTTTAATGTCTGCAATATTGGTAAGAAGTCGAGCGTGCAACAAAATGCTATGACTATCATTACTTACTGTAAGTAACCATAGACTGTAAAAAAATATGGACGTAGTCACCGTGACGTCACCCATTGGTTTGCGAACTGCCTTTTTGAAGCCTTGAGTGTAGCAATTTGACCATTGCCATCTTGGATTTGGCCATCGCCATGTTTGATTTTTGGAGCCTGAAGTGACCATATTTGGACGAGAGGGTGGAGCTGACTATGGCGCTAGCTGCTAGCTTGGTTAGCGCGGTGTATTTACAATCTATGGTTAACAGTGATCATGACAATGCTAATGCTAATTTTTGCTAGCGAAAAACAGGCCTAGAACCATTAAAACAAAATGCACTCACCGGAAGAAGTGATCATCCATCTCATTGATGGGTGTTTTATTACAACCAAACAAGACTGAACACACTGTGAAATAGCAGCAGCTACGCCTATATGCAATGGTTACATTACATAAGCAACGCTGTCACTGTGGTAGCGCCTTGTCAATCATAATGTCGCCACGCCCTAAAGTATACGCTGCCTCATCATCTATTTTACTCTAAATGGGACTATAATTTACAAAATGAATATCATGCTGTATTGAAGAAGACTTGAAACTAGCAATTGAGACCATAAAGTCCTTAGGAAACAGTTTACAGAGGTAATAAATCGAGAAGTAGGGTTATTTTCTCATAGACGTCCATACAATCAAGCTTCTTTTTGCAGCCGGTAGAGTCGCCCCCGGATGGCCATTAGATAGAATGCAGGTTTTTGGCACTTCCTCATTGGCTTCATTTTTTAGCCCTGGAGGTTGCCGCTTGTAAGTGGTGGAATTTTGCCTGTACAAAAAATCTAAATATTTGATTTGAAGTTTGCATTTAAAATAGCAAACTTATCCTTTAAGTTTTTACCTGATCATCTCCATTTGAAGTGATGGTCTTTCTAGTTTTCTTTCATTTCACTTATTCTTAATTTTTGCAGGGACAGTGCCCTGGGCAGGTAGTTGAAGGGCTGAACTGTCATTGTGACCTCCCTGCCTCTGTCCTCTGCAGGATTGTACAAGGATATTTATTAACCATCAATAAATCTAGAATCGGTAAGTAAAAATAATTATATATATATTATATATATATATAATTATTTTTACATGAATTGAAGTTTAACACTAAACCCCATGTCTTGATTTGTGATATCACCACTGGCTGCGCCCCGTTGTCTTTCAGATGATAGTAAGTGCAGTAAGCACCTGGCTGACTGTACAATATCAGCCTGACTACCCTATCATCACAAATACAGCACATTACAAATCAGTAGCACAAAGATGAAGTTTTAAATGGCCAATAGTTACTAAACTTTGGTGAGGATGATATGAAGAGGTTAGGTACAGCTACATTATTGCATTATTACATTTGTGCTTTTTTAAATAGTTTTGAGTAAAGTGAAACAGCCAGTCACATAACTACCCAGCTGTTAAACATCTTTTTTATTGCTTTTTTTGTCAGTCAGATCATAAACACTGCATCAGAACTGTAAGTAATGTTAGTGACAATGAACCATGCTCGCATAACTCTGTGCTAACAAAATTTGAATGAACGCCACCTCATTAAAAGTTCTGCATATATATTGTCCAGTAAATGCTGTTAATGTGCAACATGTCAGGTATTACCTGTTACTGACTTTTACAAAAACAAACAACACAAAAGGCAAATAAAGGAGTTAATACACTCACTGAAGTTTGGGTCGTGGATGTCTGGGTTTGTTGTCGTTATAGCTGGTAAATGCTAGATTGGATGAGCCTGAGGGACAAACTCTCACAAGTGCAGTTAGGGTTAGGTTAAGGTTGAGGTAAGGGTTAAGGTTAGCATACAAATCTCGCAATAGTTTCGCAAATCGTCCCTTTGGCCCATCCAATCAGTTGGTGCTAGATTGGATGGGCCAGAAAGATGATTTGCGAAACTCTCATGAGATTTGTACACTAACCTCAAGTTCAAGTTCATTTTTATTGTCATGTGTATTAAAAATACAGTGAAATACTTGTGCTCTGGCTCTCTCTGTCTTAACACAAAGGACAGACCATCCCAAAACAGCAAAAAAAAGACACTACAGACATACATAGACTCTGTACACAGTGCATTCATATGTATACATTATAAACACAATATACAGTGCACAAAGTGACATGTAACACGAAAACAAACAAAAAGATGAGAGATGATCTTCCATAAATCACCACCTGAACCTTAACACAAGCCTAACCTTAAAGGTGCAGTGTGTAGAATTTAGTGGCATCTAGCAGAACGGACTTGGCAGAAATGGAATGTAATATTCACAAGTACGTTTTAATTAGTGTATAATCATCCGATAATGACAATTGTTGTATTTTCGTTACCTTAGAATGAGCCCTTTATATCTACATATACACTGGTTCTTTAAGCCTACCCCTAACAGCACTGGTGAGAGTTCGTCCTTCCTGCCCATCCAATCTAGCACCAACCATTATAGCTGGCCTTCCTGTAATTTCAAACATCGGTGTCACGTGACCAATGGAGCATAACTTGCTTGGCTAGATGTTGGTTCGATATGAGACAGAATCGAGTGCTTATCCTTGGTATCCTGTATGTTTAATCTGAATTTTTTCACTCAAATTTTGGGATCTGAATTTTGCCTATTGAATTTGGGCAACTTGAATATATATTGTTTGATTTTTTTTTAAATGTGAAATTTTGATTCTGAATTTGTTAACATTGAAAAATAAAAGTGAAAATAAGTTATTGAAAATTTTAATTTAAGTTGAATTCAGAGGCAAAAAAAAAATCAGATACATACTGTAATTTCAATGCAAAAAAATCCAGTGCTAGAAATTCAGTGGCTTTTAAATTTCAAAATCTGGTGAGACACACACATATGTTGCTTCCATACATTTGGTAACACATGCATAACATTTCTTGCTTTTGTATTTAACTTTTGCACTGACAAATATACAATAATTTCAAGCACAATTGGATTCATGAACATAATGGGCAATTAGGCAACATTGAGAAGGTTTGTCATGTGCATTAATGTAAAAGTAATTTGTGTGTGGGGCAGTGAAGCAAAGACAAACAACTAACAGTAACATAACTGGTTCACTTGATCCAGCAGGACATCCACATACAACACGTACAACAGACAGGAGACTGCCTCTAGTACATGATCCTGCATACAGTAAATACATTCAGCATTGTCACGCTATGTGTATTCATGCAGCGTGTTGTCTGACAGGATGGTGAGTGTTCAGCAGTATGGCTGTACTTCATTGATCACAGTTGTATCAAATTCATTCTTGATACAAAGAAAAAGAGTTTGGCCTGCAGGTTGGAATGAAAATACAATAGTAGTAGTATGAATGTAGAATGAACACTATACACACACCACCTTTTGTTTTGTTCAAAAGCTTCTCATGGTCTCTAGCCTTAAACCCTTTGAGGAAAAGAATCTTCTTGATCTGTCTTGATGCAGCCAAGCTTTTCGCTCAGTATGCTTTGGTTATGACAAAATTCACACTTTAGAACTAGCTAGCAGCATGGTGCCTGGCAGGACCGTCTCAGTGTATGTGTGTGTATGTGTGTGTGCGTGTGTGTGTGTGGATGATAATGTTTCTCAGTATTGTAAGTTTGTAGCTAAATAACTGTTTTTTTAAATAGGTATTTGTAAGACCTTGAAAAGAATACATGTATTCTCTACAGTATATTTTCATATTAAAGCTGAAATGTAATGGGTATATTCAACCCATAAATAGTACATTCAGCTTCTTCTCACAAGTAAATTATAAAAATGACCGCTGATGCCACAAACACAAATCAAATCTTACATAAAGCAATCTAACTAGGGCTGTATATTAATGCTGTGTTAATGAATGTACCTTAAATTATGATAAATAAAAGAAAACATACTACATTCACAGGCTATCTTAGTAATATGGTTCCATCAACTTGAGTCCTCTTTTTCCTGGTTCATTTGCTCTCTGTCATTCCTCTTTTTCTGAAGTATTCTTCACCTGAAGTACAACATGATTGAAAGCAGTTGAGCTAATTCTCAAACCAACTCCTTATTCAAGTACTTTCTGCCTCTTTTCCCTGCAGGTCATTGTATGATATTAGATCACTTGAAAAATGAATATAGGGATTAGCAGTGTTTCTGCTCCATATATCTCACTTTAATACATCTTTTTTCTTCTTTGTGAAAGAAAAACACTAGAAACTAGAAACATGTTTTGTGTCACTTGGGTAGAGTAACCAGTGCAACAACTCAGAAAAAAAACATTTGAAAACATCTGTGAGCAGACACATGCTTCATCAAACTTGAATCACTCCCAAGTGGTTTCCTCCTTTAATCAAACACACTCATTCCTCTGCCCAGTTTGTCACTGAGAGGGTGGTTAAAGTAGAAAGGTGATGGTTGGCTCTCACAGATGTATTTTTATTGAAAAAATTTTAAATGATTTGACATAATCTGTAATGTACCTTATGACTCCTTTGTCATAACGACATACTTTATGCTTTCCTGTCATAAGCTTTCATCAACTAATGGCAACATTACAATTCATGGTATAAAACCACCTGGGAAATTTGTTCTGAGAGACTGTGTATCTTAGTTTATGAGATTTGAAGACAACGAATAACAATAATACTAGCTAAGCTCATCAGCTGAATGAGAAAATATTTTTTTTCTTTTTTGATATTCTGGTATTTTAGTATTTTCTAGTTTAATTTTTGTACATTTAGATTTGAAGTGCTTATTGTAGCATTTGGTTGCATGTATTTTTGCTGATCCCTGACTGAAAAAATTACATTTAACCTCCTAATTGGAGCATCCAGTGGCCTACAGGTTAAGACATATAGCATTTAACTGTGGCTGGGGACCTTTGTTGCATGTCTTTGTCTACACTGTCTGCTTTTAAATAAAAGGCCAAATGCCAATAAAAAAGTTCAACTGCGACTGTAAGACTGTAAAAGTGCATCGAGGCAAAAATGTTTAGAACAACTTATTTTGCCTGTGTCTGTTGTTGCATTAGCACAGTGTTTAGCTTTGTCTCCTCACAGTAAGAACCCAAACCCAGCCAGCTGGGTCCTGTTTGTTCTCCTCAAGTATGCGTGGGTTTCCTCCGGGTGCTCCTGTTTCCTCCTACACTCCCAAAACATGCAGGTCTTGTGAATTGGAGAATCTTAATAGCCTGTAGCGGGTGTGAATGTGAGTGTGAATGTGTTTGTCTATACGTGTTAGCTCTGTGATAGACTGGTGACCTGTGCAGGGCATATAACACCTACAGTATATGCTGCCGTCCCCTGAGACGCATGTGGATATAGAAGATAGATGGATGTTACATGTCAATGTGCATTGATTTGATACATCAATGAGATCCTAGTGAAGGAGGAGCTCTATCATGTTTATAAGAGTCACATAACTCAGACACATCAGATAAAAGCATAGTGTCAGTTGTAAGAGAAATAGACAGAGAATGAAAGTCAGAATAGATATTTTGTGTTTATCACCTTTAAGCTTGCACATGAAATATCACTCAAATTATCAGGTATGAATAAATCTGAAACTGACAAAACATGAGACCTAAAAGCAAATTATTCTTCCTTTCAGCACCTGTTGAATGCCTTTTAGCAGTGTTTATAATACTGAATTCAGAGGCTTTGACACATAGTAACAAAGACAGTGTTCATGGAAACTGTAGTATACAGAAGGCAGTGATGGAAGGATACATGATTATTTACTCAAGCAAATATAATGTAAATATATTACAAGTTTATATTGAGCATTCAAAATGTAACTTAAATGAAAGTACAAAGCATTAGCAACAAAATAAGTATGAAACTAACAGTACTTGTAATTTTAGGTATTTCCTTTTTAAGTGTTAGATTGATGCACCTTATATAGTGTTTACTGTATAAAGTATTTTGAATTTCATAATAATCATCATAATGTGGCATAATCAGCATAATATTTTTAAGTGTTTTACATATAAAACCTTTACCTGCAAAGTAACTATACAACCATCACATAAATTTAGTGGAGTTAGAGCCTCGAAATCTGAAATACTCAAATAAAGTTGCAGAAAAAATTACCTTCTACTTCTGGTAAAATGTCATTTGCTTATTCTATTTTGTATGATTGGCCAAACCTGTGTACTGTATTTGCAGGAAATTTTAATTTTGGCTAGCCTCTAAAACTCATTTTCAGGATAATTTGGGTGAAATGTAATTTTCAGGGAAATGTTTAGTCACAAAATGTATTACTGGCACAAGCTGAACTTACATTATCCAGCTGCATTCAAAGGAATTTTGTTATTTCTTTATAATACAAAACATTTTCTGAAAAATACTGAGAAGTGTTTCCAAATTTATGAGTGAATTGTCATTTAACAGCAGAAAACTGGCTAATTTGCATTAGAGATGTGTGACTGCAGTGCGGTCAGTGGGTTTCCTGTGGCTTCTTGATCTAGAATGGCAATTAACAGCCATCTAAAGAGATGGCTGTTAATTGTGTAGCGGTTTTAATTGCAAACGGTTGAGTGCTTTGGACACAAAGAGACACAATTGACACACATGTGCCTCCCCACACCAAGAAAGCCCTGCTTCCTGCCACTCAGGCTACACCAGGAAAATAAACCAAATGGCCACTTGTGACCATGTAGCGGTATCATACAATGTCAACAATCACGTCTGCATTATGCAAAAAGTGGGTAAACAACAGACTGAGGGACACAAATTGGCTCAACACCAGCTGTCTAATTAGCTTTGTGCTGATCTTGAAAAGCAAACAAACACTGAAAGCGGGACGTCTGAAAGCCGGCCAGGCATCGGTTCTAAGAGTTCTGTTCCCCCCAAATCAGACGGGGCGCTCCAGTTCCGCTTGCATGGAGAGAGAGGGAGATTTTAAATAAGACACATGGATAAGATCATACGTTAAGTTCCCAGAAGATCTTCGCTCGGTTATTTTGGAAACATTGTAAAGACTCACAAGAGGCTCGGGTAGAATTTACATTTTAATGAAGCCTTAGCTGATTGCTATTATGCTGAGTTCCTTGCAACTGCCTAGTTTAAGGTTATGTGAAGCACAAAAGAAAGCATATACTCTCTCTCACACACACACACACACACACACACACACATACAGAAAAACAGCCTGATGCACATGTGCCCACACAGGCCTGCAGATACACACACGCCCCACTAATTTAACACACTCCTGCTGAGAGGTTGTTGCAGAAACAAACTGTCCTGTAAACATAGGGAGAGAGCAGAGAGGACACCCAGGGGTGCATTACATTCTCTCCCAGCACAATGTGGCTGGAAAAAAACATTTGCAACAATTTTCCTGCATTAGAAAAGGTACAAAATAGAGGCTTTTTATATTATACAGGACACAGGGAGAGCCAGTCAGAAAAATATAGGGGAAGAGGGAAAGTGGTCTTCTTTTTTGTTGTAACATGAGAGTGACAGGCACAGCGATGAGTAGCAGGAGCACCGTGACAAGTGGCACGGTGACGAGTGTTACTGACGAATTTTGCTCGGCGAAAGACAGCATGTATCATGTCAGATCAGAATCGTCAGGACTCGTCACTTCGCTGTCATTCAGCAACAGCCTGTGTGGGAGTGTAGACAAATCCGCATTCCTGCGTCGTTATCAGGCACACTGCAGTCGGAGGCGTGAGTAATGATTAGTCACATACAGTGGTGGCTGCTATTCACCAGTCATCACTTAAAAAGATGGCAGTAATGGCAACTTGAAATTCCTGCCGTTAATGACATTTTTGGGGAGTAACATCAGGCACATTACAAAGACTGTTTCATACTGTGAAAACCAAATCCAGCTTATGCTCTGGGACTCCTGGCAGTCCTGACGCTGCTTTAAAAAACGATTCCCTCCCTTGTTAAATGTCCTGGCACACCCAGAGTAGGAGACATCTTATCTGCAGCACCCTTCTTATCGCTCAGCCCCAGTGGAAACTATTGCCAGGTAGCAGGTTGTCATATGACACACAGCGCTGTGACAAGCCACAGCTCAGCATAGTTTGCCACACCGCTGGCAGCTCCTATGTGATAATACATAACACAACAGTACTGCAGGGTCTCAGATAGCGCCAAGGGGAAATATGAACCCAGTGGTGATTTGTATCTGCCTTATTAAAGAGCTGACCTTGACCATGGGGAAAACTGGATTAGTCTGATTTTTAACAAAGAGGCGGGATGATGTTATGCTGTTGAAATGAAGAGCTTCTTCCTTTTCATGCTCTCCTCTTCTGTTCCCCCCCCTCTCTTCCACCTCCCCCCTGCTGTCTGTCTTACTAACATCCAGTGTTCATTGTCCTGTTAAACAAAAGGAAGGGCTGATGCAACAGTCTGTGTCCAGGCGTCTTCCTGGCACAACATAAACACAGAAGACACCAGCTCGCTGTGGGGTAACACTGCTCAAGCAAACACACACAAAAACGCGCGCCAGCCATGCTACTTCCATCACAGACAAAGCCTGATGAGAGGATCCTTGAGGTGATTGAAGGGATAAGTACATCCTGCAAACTGCAGCTCATGGCAGGTATAAATCCATTTTTCTCCAATAGAAATACACGAGCATGTAATTTCAGACTTTTAGAAGACTTGCGTGAGACAGCTTTCTGTCCAAGACTGTAATCATTTTGGATAGGCCTACATTTAACTACTTTTATGGACATTTCATAAACATAATTAAGCTTGGGTGAAAGTACCCCTTGGCTCTTTTTATCCAAGCAATTTGTGACACCTTCAGAATACGAAGAGCTCTGAAGCGAACGGAGAGACAAATCCTGACTAGCAATAACCTTGGTGATGGTGACCTGGGGTTCGGTTAAAATCCATTTTGAACACTGGTAATTGTAGAATGAGAACTGATAGTCCCAGAGGATGAAGGCCAGTTCTTGAATAAATGAATTGAGAGGTATTTACATCATTGAAGTGACTGTGGGGACATTGAATTGACCCTACATTATAGGGTCACTTCTCTCCTTTCTCTTCTCCCACATGGAACATTAGTGCTCCTTTTTTTCCCCCCTCTTCATCTCCTCCTCTCCTCCCCTTTCCTTTCTCATTTTCTCCCCTGCTCCGGTTCCTCTACACGGCACGCTCCTTTCCCTCACCGTTAGACATTATCTCAAAGACCAGATCACCATGGCAACATTTAGTCACATCGTCATCGCCCACACTTGTATTTGATGGCTGTTTTTATTTTGGAGGGTTTGTCGATGCACCCATACCTCACTGGCAGATCGCCAAGTAACCTGTTCTGGTGAAGAAGGAACAATGTTGCCATCTGTTGGTTTGACGTGTTTGTACATAGCGAGCGACAATGAAAAACATCCAGCCTTCCTGTGATGACTCATGACAGGCAATCACATGCCAATTAAGACCTTCGGCTCCAACCGAGATCTGTATGGCTTGATAGTATTCCATAAGATTGAAACACATCTAAACTATAGATGTCCCTCTCTGAAAAGGTCAACATGCACCATAGAATTTCTTTCCCTTGAAAATAATAGAAATGGAAAATAGGTTTTGAAAACAAAGATGCTGCCTTCCTTTAGTTTCCGGTATAACAAGCAGCTGTACACACATAATGGTGGTTTGATTCAAGCACAACTCAGGTCAAACTTGATGGCAGCTTGGTTAATTAAACATGGAAAATATTTGGGCATACAACCAGGACTTACATTTATTCAGTGCCTGCCATATTGTATATCTCTAATGAAAAGAGTGCTCTGTTGCAGCAGGGTACCAACTAATATGAGAGATAATATATTGGCTGAGATTTTGGCTGAGTGTTACCCTTGAAATCTTGGATCTGTTTCTGTTCTCTGGAGGCGCTAATTGAGTTTTTTTTTTCCCCCCTAAGTCTTACCGTTAAGTGATGTAATACTTCATAGTCACAAATAATTTTCCATGTGGGACAGATCATTGCTCATATTATTTATTCTGCTCGCTCAAGTCCGTGCCAAGGAAAGGATGTTAAAATGTTTACCTACATTATCAGGATTTCTCCCACAGATAGTGCGAAGAAAGATATTCCTCAGCGCTGAGATGCTGGAACAAAGCTGCTTCTTCAGGGATCAGATAATGCAGTATTGGAGGTAAATAAACTCAGGTCTGCTGGAGGCGTTTCTGCACTGGCACCATAGGAGGGGACCCCTGTGAAGACACAAGCCCAGGGCTACGTCTTAATTATTATTCTGCAGAGCTGTTTAGTGAGAAATCTAATTCAACATCTTTATAGACAGATTTTACAATATGGATTGTGCTCTAAAGACAAATGAGCATGTCGCACTGACCAGTCACTGGCACACAATTGTGTTTGCTTTCAGGTCCCCACCAAGGAAAGACAGCAGCCTTCCAGTTCTTGGACTGTAAAACTCTGCTATTGCTTGCCAGACAGTTGGAAATAAAAGAGCCAGTTGGCCTGCAGATGCTCAGTGGTCTTCTGTAAATTGAGTGAGTATTGTCTTCATCAGCCCTGCAGCAGTGAAGTGCCATATAGTGAATTCAAGCAAAGCTGTCGTGTATAAATACAATGTTTTTACAGTTATAAATGTGTATCTGATTTAAGGAAAACATATACTTAATATAGGTAGATTCAGGAAAAGGTAAGATATATAGATAAAGAATTAACTGCACGGATTTCTTCAATATGTTTCTTACATTTGGATTCAGGACCAAGCCTTTACTAAATAAAAAGGTTGTGCAGTGTTTTCCATTTCATTTACTGTCACTGCATTTTTAAAGTTTCCTCACCAAAGCATCGCTATATTTGGCTTCATATTGTAACACCCTGCCGTGAGGTAAATGATCCCCCCCAAAAGCTTGGCTTAAAACTCAGAGAAATTTTCTGCATTTTATGATTTGCAAATTAATGCAAGCACCTCGTTTCCTTTCATTATTTATTCATTGAGAGCAAATGTTTTTCTCTGTATCCGTGCAGGAGTGTCTTTTCCCTTCAGAGGACAAAGATACAGTAACCCAGGTATTATTTTATAAAATAAAAAAAAGACCATAAGAAATACGGTTTTCATATACCCTCCCTACAAACACCAGATTGAAAACATTATCTTAAAACAAAGGGATAAAAATAGTTTCTGAATTGTTTCTCCATTATTGCTGTGTTTTCCATGTGAGGCTAAAAGCTTTTCCCTTTTTTTCAGGCAGATTTGCATAAAGTTTTATGGAGATTACAAAAAGCTTCAACTGTTGATCCTTTGCCAGTCAGTGTTACTCAGGAATCGGACTCAGATATCCTCAAATATCCTGAGTATCACTGTAACATTATGTAACTGTAATGAAAACCAAATGAAGACTGCTTTGAGTTTATTGTGATTTAGGACCCCTTAGGTTGCAAACATTCATTATACTGCCTGTTTTTCAGAATGTATTGAACTGACACTGATCTTTAGGAATATGTTATGAAAAATCTGTAAAAAATATTGTTTATGTGCTCTTAATGAGCTCTTGGTTAAATTTGCATTCCTCAGAACAGTTGCTTTTGCCAATAATTATCTACAGTAACTCATCACACCAGTCACCAGACCTTACACAACCCCATTTAATTAAGCTGGATTGAGATCCTAACATAGACAGACTGCACTCATTGTTAAAGCCTTTCCTGAAGCTTTAAATGTCTGTTGTTCTAGGCGTCCTCAAGACTGCATTGATCCTCTCGGGTACATTAACCTATCAATGCAGTAGGCTCTGTGCATTATGATTAAGCACATGGAAAACATCCACGTTCCTCACTCAGAGGTCAGAGAGAGGCAGATACAGTAAACCACAAAGCACAGCATGGAGCAAATCCCGACATTAATATTGATGAGATGGAGTTCATGCTATGCTATATCTATCATGGAGCAAAGATATCCTGATTAAGTGCGGCCGACAGTAACGTGAGAGCTATTAAGCCTATGGCACATCTGGACTATATAAGTGGGTCCGAGGTATTGATAGGGACACATGGTTATATAAGGGATGTGAGGGGACGAGGAAATAGCCAGCCGTTGAGGTGCAGTGTAATTAAAGTGCAGAGGGCTCTTTTGACGTTGGCGGGCTCCTTGCCACGTTTCCCATTGACTTTCAACTGGACGAGGAAGGTCACCAGCAAGGTGTTTAGAGCAATCTCCACAAATTGTTGGACTGAGGCTTGATAATCTCCAAGGCTTTAATGGATCTCAGATCTGTTTACCAAGTGAGTGCACCTTACAAAGTCATTTGGCAATTGTTTTACCCTCTAACACAATAATAGAACTGGAATTGGCTTTTTGATCAATGACATCAGTGGTTAAGTTGATATATTCAATAAGCACGACAACCTTGAGCCTCATAGAATTACTGTGTGCGTTTATGTGTGTGTGTGTGTGTGTGTGTGTGTGTGTGTGTGAATTACAGCGACAGTTGGGTGGTCTGTGTGAACTGTACTCCTGAACTGTACAAAACATTACCAGAGGAAATTATACTTCTATACTGAAGACATTGGTTTTAAATTTCTCTTCAATATCTCATTAAATTGTTTTGAGGGTGTTTCTCTTCAGTAGTTTGACCTATAGAATATTTGTGTGTAAACAGATATTTACATGCATAAAGTGTATAATGAGTCTGTTCAGTGCTGGATGTTTATCCCAAACTCCCCAGACATTATTACGTTGAAGTAGCTATAATTAAAAAATTAAACTGCTGAGCATACAGTAGTTTAAAATAGTGAGGAGGAAGATATGGAGAGTGTGCTGTACTGTCTTGTCATGTGTAAGAATTATTGAGTTTGGCTGGGCAAAGGGAGCAGTGAGTTCGAGGAGGAAAGGGACCCTGGTCTCTCTGCCTCAGAGTTGATCTGAGGGCTGTAATGTTTCCTCTGGTCTACTCTCAGGCATTAATGGTTGAATGGATAGGATTGGACATGCCTGAAGACTCAACCAGCCTCTAGATTCGCTCCCAGCAAATCTCAACAGCCTGCATCTTAAGCTCAAATAAGCACTGTGGTCACTGCCCTCCCAATAATTTGAACAACTCCCAAGTGTAAAACCCTTCTCTCATTTGTAGCTCATTTATCAGATAGTTATGCGGTTTTGTTAAGACAGAGGCAAACTGAAAGAGAGAGGGAGACAGGGAGAGTGCGAGATGACTACCACACAACCAAACAAATAATTTCACTTCTACGGCAACAACTCTAATATGCACATTATTATTTGAGGAGCCAACAGCTAATAGTTACAGATGGTTATTGCCCATAAGATTGCAGGAGTTCAGCCTCTCAGACTGACACAAGGAGAGGAGGGAAGGAGGAATGAGCAATATGGTTTCATAAGTCTTTAACAAGAACTACTTATGACTTGTTACGCCGCATTGCAGCTCAGATGCAGTTGTGAAATATCCACCCTTTGGAGCCTTTTAAGACAGGATTCTTTTTTTTTTCCTGCCATTTCTTTGTCATCTTAATTTCACTGCAGCAATATCCATAATTCACAGTGATTTTCCCGGCCTCCTTGTCTTTCCCATGTGAAAAAGTTGGGAGATGGATTCCCCCAAGTTTCATGAAAAAGTGTCAGATTCTCAGGCGAACAATGAGAACACTATTACAAGACTTGGCACAGAAAAGCCTCAAAGGCCTTGACACAAAAGCCTGTACAAATTGAGAAGATAGAAGTGCAAACTCATTAGCTTACCAGGTTTCCAATCACAGCATTTTTTTATATGCTGGATGTCTCTGTCTGCAGAGCTCTCATCTTATGAGAGCCATTTTGCACGACTTCAAAGGATTCAGTTCTGCCTCAGAACTCGTGGATGATGTTTCCAGCACTGATATATTTTGTCAGAACACATATATGGCAAGATATGTTTCACCTTTAAAAACTCCTCTGTTCTTGTTAATGAATTTGGCCCAAAACCTCCATCACCAGAGCATGACATCCTGCCTTCTACTTCCATTTTAGTGAGCACATAAAATGCAGCATTTTTATCTACGGCCATCCGCTGTTCCCAGCCTATTTTGTGCTTTTGCTACAGTGTGACAAACTTCCTTCACCACACTTTCTTCAAGCACTTTTGAGAGTGTGAATCTATCTGCTCCCATCCAATATAGAGCTAAAAGACAGCCAAGATATTTCCCAAATGGCATGCAATACGACACAGAAACAATACTTGACTTTGTGTTTAGGGGCAGAGGCAATTGGAAACTTGGATGAAACAGCCAGTTTGATCTCACTTCAACATGCACTTACTGCATGGCAAATTTGAAAAAGGCCAAATCTGAAATAGCAAAGTGATTCAGTGTTGTAACAGGTAGAGAGTGCTTTGTATTTGACATCAGAATACCTATGAAATCATATGCCAGCACTATGCACAACAAAGCAGCGTTTGATGACACAAAAAGTCACAAATCCCTCTGTAAAATATGCTCTTTGTGATGCAAATAAGCCACATTTTTGACTTATCACATGTAAGCACATTTGACATTTGCTCTCCTCCTTGTCTGCTTTCTGTAAACCCAACTGGATGTCTCTGCCCCTGCCGTATCAAGTATTTAGTCTGCAGTTTGAATATTATGATTGCACTAAATCCTGGATTCATTTACGTAAATGACTGGATTCAAAACTGCAGCCATACGCACATACATTCATTGCACCCCAGCTATCAGTGTGCTCCACTTTTAATCGTCCCCCTGGGTACACCATATGGGAGATGCTGAAAGATATACTGCTGTCATTCCTGATTCTGTCTTTTTTTAATGTGCTGCCTTGCACAATAATGGTGTAGGTAAGATATTACCCTATTATCCCATTAAGGTTCGTACCTCGGAATCTGCAGCGTTCATTTTCAGACAGCTCGTCTCCTGCACCATTTTCATCCTGCTCTGAGAGATGCTCCTCTGCGATGCTGCACTACCATCTGGTGGGAACCAACAGGCAGTCAGTCGCAGCAAATGTTCGACTCTCCTTCGCCCTCTCCCTCATTGTAACAGAGATTGATTTCTCTGTCTGTCACTGATGACATTGTACGACTACTGTGTTTAAATTAGCAGTAGTCTGATAAAAGAATATAAATGAATCAAATCTCTGTGGACTAAAAATCTTACAATTCATTAACAAAATATACTGAAGTGCTGTAGCAGTCACAAAAACCCCATTGATAGGGCTTAAAATTGACAATGACCTGCGATAGCTCCCATTTATGATTAAGCTGTTGTCTGGCAGTGTACTGGAGGAGAGTGCTTGACTCTGTGCACAGCAGAGACAGCCAATAGCCACAGCTGTTTGACTCCTCTAAAAGACAGCACAACACATTATGTAATGCAATTATGCATCAACATTAATAGCAGGCAATTGTGCAGACAAACCAGCCAGCTGGGATGGGTTTATATAACTGCCAAAAATTGACAAATAAAAGAAAAATGGGCAGCGTTTCCTGTAAGGAGCAAATTCACAGAGAAACATGCACACATGCAGGCAACCCATAAGTTATCCTTATGTTCATGCGGTCAGCCTTGAGACAGTTTAACAAATTGCTATGACATAATTGTAATATTGCTTCCAGTATGTCACATTGTTAATCTGTATAGCTTGGCTTACGTTCAAGTTCTGTATATCGAGTTCAATCATTGGTGAAAGTGCTCTCACACAGATTCATTGAATTAAGCCTGCATGCATAAAGAAGATGGAGAATAGCTCTAAGCACTTTGTATGTACAATTTGCATAATGTCTTTAATTTTAGTACATCCTTTATTATACCCGAAGGATAGTTCGATCAGCAGACTATAGACATGCACACAGTATGTATAATGGATACAGTGGATAATGGATTACTAAAACAAATATGTTAACAGCAAATGCTACATAAATTAACACACATTATCAAAAATGTGGGTGTATTCTTAAGAGATAATGGAAAGGTCACAGCTACATTTTTTATGACAGATAGATACAAGGGTGTGTAGCAGACAAACAAACAGAGTGCAAATCCTCTCCAGAGATGTTAACAGGGCAGATTATGAAAGTCATGGTGAGATAAGGTTACAGTATTTGTGATGAAAGCGGCCCGACAAATATGTGTTCTTTTTCATTTTCTTCCTCTATCAGTGTCTTGATTGTGAGATGAGAGTTCATCTTGAGCCATTTTGGATGTCGGTGCTAAACTTGCTGGTCATACACACATGCAAAGACACACAAAGAGCGCAGACTGTTCAAGGTGATGACAGCAGCATCCTGTTCTGTAATAACAGCTACACTCAAGCTCCGCGGAAGTGTCATATACAAGTAAATATTTCATTCTCTGCAAACCGCGGGTATACATTAACCTGAATCGATCCATGTATGTCCTGGGTTGATATGTACCCTGGTTAGTGCTGTGAATAGTAATCACGCTCCTCCAGAAGATAGACAGTCTCTGCTGCCACCTACAGGTGTTGAGGGCTACTCTGCTGGATTGCTCATTCTTAAAAATGTCATGAATGTTTTCTACTAGAAAACCTGCAGCTAGCAGCCCCCTCCCTTTTTTTTTCTTACAGTTGATGGCAGACTAAAGAATATTCATGCAATCTGATGCGGTAAATGTACCCAATCATTTCTGTTTGCTTCAAAGAGGGAGTAAAACTCAGATTTGAAATCTCTCACAGGCAGGGTTTTATTTCCACTCAGCTGCAGAAAGCAGATGCAGTGTGTATGCAGATGCCACGGGGAAATGACTTGCAATCTAAACAGCTGTAAATTTCAGCTGTAGCGCGGCGTCGGCCTATGTCAAGATTTTATAACTCAGATTGATTGGAATTATCTGCTGTGACTGACTGAATCCACAATGGATCTGTAAAAGGAAAAGCATCATGCAGGAGCTCAGCTCATAAAGAGGCCATGATAAATAAAGGTGGATTCACTGGGGGCTGAAAGGACCACTGCTCAGACTGAGAAATCAGACTGTGCTAGCCATTTTGGAAGTGCACACAGGGAGCATTTTATTTCACTGAATATAACGCTTGAATCACTTTTATTTTTGCCTGCTGAGTCTGTGGAACCTGCATTCACTACTACTACTACTACTACTACTACTACTACTACTACTACTACTTCAGATATGCTCTGCTTCTCAAACAAAATGTGCAACCATCGTCTTCTGCTGTGGGCCACTGGGCATATGTTCTGCAAAAATTGGAAGTTAAGAAGCAGATATTATTCAATTTTCATGATTTTGATTTCAAATAAACTACAGCTCAGGATGAGAGTGATTTGCTTCAAAGTGTTGTGCAAGTTAATGTAGTGTAGTAAAAGGGTGTTTTGTTAAATTGATTGGAAAACAGTCCTCAAAGGCTGAACACTGGACCCTTATTAGCAGCAAACAGCAAGCTCCTCTAATTGAAATAAGGTAAACCTGCCTTACAGGGTGGTATTCATTAAGATGCTGTTAACTGAAAGGATTTTAGGATCTTTTCACTGCAGGGAGCCAATCAGGACCATATCCAACCGTGATGTGTTTACTAGGATAAGTGATTCCCATAAATCTGAACTTTATTCAAGTTGCAGAAACTTTAACCATTAAATCTTAAATTTTAATTGCTTAGGGTTATGTCTCGCAAACATATCTATAATAATTACCTCTAAGACACTTGTATAAGAATACTTTGGGGGGCATTTTACCTTATTGGACAGTAGAGACCTCACAGGAAATGTGGGAAGAGAAAGACAGAGGATGACATGCACAAAGGTCTCTGTGGGCCGGGGATAGATTATGTGGCTAGTGAGCTAAAGCCTGAGGCACCCAGGATGCCCCAAGGCAACTTCAGTGATGTTGTCTGTGAAGGTGTGTGAGAAAACCGTTACAAATGGGCTAATATGGACAATCCCAAGTAGGTATTGGGGTATTGATGTAATTTGATACGTTTATCAGCTTTAGAACCATTTCATAATGAATATGCACATATATTTAAATTAGAATAATAAAGACTTTAACTCATTATTAGTTTGGAAATTGTTATAAATGTGAAAACTACAAATCATAAGCTTGACTGACAAACTTATCAATTTACATGTTGGTTTTGTTAAATTGATCATGTGATTTAGTGAATGATCAAATGAGCCTTCTTTCAACTAATTTAAATCACAAGATTAGGACTCAAGATAATATTTGCATATTTTAAAATGTTACCTTATTTGCATGCAGTACCTCTTAGCATGCACTGCAGCTTTCTTTCAATTTTAATAAAATTACATGATGTAGACTTATTAGATGTCTTTCCGTGTAGGGATCTCAGCTGAGTCATGGGTCTTAGATCTTAATATCCGTTTCAACACCAACTCCCACATTTATTAGTCACCCCAGCCGCAGATGTGACATCCACCTTTCATCACGAATATTGATCTGAATGTGGCTGCTAACGTTACAGCAAAAGATGCACTGATTTGAATGTCAGGCACACGATAAACTAAACCTGAAAATTCTTCTTGGAAGAATTAAGGTAACTGGAATCCAAGTCAATCGATATGATAAAATGATTCTTGTGTGGCAGTGGTTGTAATTAATGGTGCACTCCACTGCTTTTACATATGAATTCATTTTGCTTGTCATAGGGAATACTACTCAGCCTGTGAAGCGGGTTGTATTTTGTGTTGTATAATGTCTTTTGTGAGCCAACAAGAAAGAACAACACAAGATAGAGACCAAGTGTGGCACATTTGAACCTCCCCCACCATTTTGGCCAATTTAGCAACTGTATCACTAGATTTGTCAACTTTTAAGTTATTTTAACAATGGAGCCTGTTGAAAAAACTGCCAATTTTGTGGCCATACAACAGCTCCTTTCCTTTTAAGAGAGTTGCATACACTTGATGAATGTTGATTAATCTGCAATCTCCTGCTTGCTGTGTCTGTGGCTCAGCTGCATCCGGTAGTTGTTATAGAGTTGCACGTAAAGTCAACCACACAGCAGCCAGACTGAAACAGGTAACTGACTGCAGAGTATCAGAGGCAAAACTGCACAGTCACCCAATGTATCTCAGCAAAGGGCTGGGCTGGATTTGTGTTTTAATAATAATTTTAAGCTCAAATAACTCCATATTTTTTTACAGAGAATATTTACTTAACCAGCATGGTATCACAATTGTAAGCATCTTATTTTCACAAGACCCTGTTGAAATTAAAATTAAAAAGAAGACAGTAAAGTGATGGTCTAGTTATAATCTATGAGTAACATTATCTGCAATTTTAATGACATTATTTTAAAAGTTATAACCAGCTGAAATTCACTGCTTCCCAGCTTTACAAAGATGATGGTTTAAATTGAAAAACTATATTTAGTACACAGTTGGACTGACTGAGACCAATGAAATGATAGAAGACTTCCAGGATTTTTAAAAAAAACATTCAGTATTCCTAAAGTGTAATGCACAGAGTAGTATGAGTTAGACAGCTCCTCAAGTCTGAGCTCAGCAAGTTAATTTTGACAAAGAGCTCTCCCTGATGAGGTTAAACTGAACATAATTGTGTTGTTATAATTAATGGCATGTATTTGGTGCATTAGTAATATTCTTACAAATGCTCAGGTGGAAGAACTCTATGTTTGCTGACAGCTAATTGAGGAGTGTCTCTGTTGTTATTATAAGAACACAATTGTGCGCTCTCACAAACAGCTCTTGCATTTAATTTCCTTTACAGCAGTTACAATTTCAGTAAATGCTGCTGTAAATACAAAATGGTCGCCATTATTACAAATGACCACAAGAGGGCAGGTGCGGTTTACAAGTACAGCAGTCAGTGATGAAACAAGATCATCTGTTGTACATTTAAGCTGAAGGTACTTCCTTAAAAGACGACTGGATTACCTGTATGTGGAGTTTTCTTCCACTGTGTTGATGGAAGACATCACCTCCCCTTTTACTTGCACCCCACCCTGCAAGGCTGTCTAACGTTGGCTCAACAGATCAGCACCATGGACAGAGACACACGTTCAGCACCCTGGACAGCGCCTTATTCACTGCTGAAGGCTGAGATAAGATGATTCAGTGGTAAGGCACGAATCACACATAGTATGTAACTGGTGGAGGGATAAAAAATAAAAAAAAAAAACAAGCTCAGTAGGCTGTTTGACACGATGCTGCCCCACAACAGCAAAAACATGTTTCCTCTTCTGATTAAACTAATACATGGGAGGTGAGTGTTATAGTTTGCGCTGTTACAGCACATAAAAGCTGTATTAATTTTTTTGTTAGGACAATATGGTGGTCATATTTTTTGTCACAGTAATGAGCAGAGCAACAGCCTGCCTACTCGTGCTCGCAGAGACCAGATGAGACGAGACAGGACGATTCAAGGAGTGGTAGCTATCTGGGATTTCCTCAAACTGGAGGGGGGAGTTGGGGGAAGAAGGAGGATTTCGCAATCACTCGCCCACTACAACCATTGATGGCGTCACTACACATACGTCAGACAGTGGGGGGGAAGAGGAGGAGGAGGCGGCGGTGGTGGTGGTATTTAACCCTTAGCTGAGGCTGTAAATCGGCTCAGTGAAAGGTGGGGAAATGTGTAGTATCCAGTCACAGCACAAATAACGCAAATCGGTATGTGATGGTCTTCTCAGGTTCTAGTTTAGTCCTTATCAAAGCTACATAACCTGCAGGGATGTTCGATCTTCTACCAGATGGAAATCGGGACTCGATCTGTAGTCATCCTCTACTCTGATTGGCTGAGACATCTACGTTCGCTGCAATCGTAAAATACACGATTGCAGCAGTTTCAATTAACTACACAACTCAGAAATCATCTGGTGTTTCAATAAATGGTCTGGAAGAATATGTTAATATTTATTTGCTCATCTAGTATTATAATTAAGGTTATCAATAATTATATCGATCAACAAAATGCGTGCTTTTCTTTTCAAACCATCAATTTACTCTTCTAGCTTGTAAAAAAAAAATCAATATACAGCAAGCTTCATGTGGCTTCATGCTAAACCAACACACCCCCATCTCCTCCACAAAATGGTATCACCCTTGGATCACAGTCATGTTTGGTTAAAGCAGATCGTAGTATGTCAGTATTGGCACACCACATAGGACTCAGATGTCTTTAATGTTCACTTCCTCATGAGAATAAAGTCTATAAGAGGGCAGAATTAATGAGCTACTGGCTCATTGTAGCAGTTAAGAATAAAGGCCCAATAAACTATGGGACATTACAGTTATTACATCTACTCATATCTTATGAGATTCATAACAATGATAGCAGTTTTCAGTACAATACGGGATGACAGTGGTAGTTAAATTCAAAATGGGGTCCAACAAGAATTCATCTGGTCATAGTCAAGTGGATCAAGTACTGAAAGACATATTTAAAAAACAAAAAACAACCCTCATAGCATTATTTTGATTATTGAAATTTCACAATCAGTAGAACCTATAGACACAGTAATAGAATGTAGTGTTCATGAGTCCATATCATTGTAATCAATGATATGAATAAATAAAGTATTTATTATCATGTCATGCATACATGCCCAGCGTGCAGTGGCTCACAAGACACAGCAAACTCATGTAAGCCAGATCCATAGTGCTGCATATTAATTTTCTAACAACAGCCTATAGTGCAAAAAAGTCAAAATATTAAAGGAAATCTACTTGAGCAGCTTTCACAATCAAATCATCAGGACATTGTCTACACCAAAATCCATAGGTCACTGATTTAAACATTTAACACTGCAGAAGTCATCAGATTGAATACTAATTAAATGGCTAATGTTCCCTTATTTTCTAGCCTTTTGAGACCAAGTTACAATAACAATAACAATTCCACAAATTGATCGTCTGTACACCAGAATATTTTCGGATTTTATCGAGCAATTTCATGCAAAATTTGATTCTTTGATCATCCTTGTGTGTTTAATACAAAAGAAAATGGCAGTCACTTCCCATATGTGTATAACATATAGTCCAATTACATTTTTCGTTATGGACACTGGGTCTAAACTGCAGCAATAGAGAAGGAACGAGATGTCTGCTGTGGCTCTGTTGAACTCATTCTGCTCGATGTACCAGTTGACATGTGGGGTGATCAATAGTGGAGGGAGCCAGTGATGGTGGAGAGAGTGGAGGTGGGGCGGAGGGGAGGTGAGGGAGGGAGAGAGAGGGGGGGGGGGGGGGGGGGGACGTGATAGTCTCAGCCGAGCTGTGAAGGGGGCCGTCCCTGTTGGTGGAGATCATCCCGAGAAAGGCCCACCTAGTGATCATTTGAAGATATCTCCCCATTTAGACGATACTTTGACTCGACTGTGCGACAGAATCATAAGGGGACAAGTCGAAGGCGATTTGTAAATAGGTAAGGACTCTATTTTCCCCCTTTGCATTATATTGTTATTTTTTTAAGCATATGGAGGTTACTACCATTTGAGGACCATGCAATCCATGTAAGCGTCGTCATTGGAAGACACTGGTTTGCACCGTGCGTAAAATAAGTTAAAGCTTTTAACTCACATTCATAGAAAAAGCATCTCAGTTTATCACCAATTCGGACTGTGTCGCAAAAACTAAGAAATTCAGTCAGAGACGGATGCAAACGTGAGAATCGTTCAATTGGTGTGTATAGTAATTAAAGGTTTGACCTGAAACATCCAGGATGGGACTCTGATGGTTTGGTGTCTAATGCAAGAATACCAGCCGAGCTGCTGGGCTGCATCTGGGGCTGATTTACGAAAATGTTCCCTGTGTGTGTGTGTGTGTGTGTGTGATCGGACAACCTCAGATTACATCCACATAGTTCTACGTAAAAACCGTGATGCGTGCAGATATGATAGTGTAGATCGTGCCTCCCTTCCCCCAGCAACATTGTGTAGCTCTTGCAATAAATGCCACCTTCTAGTATATACTGTGTAGTCCCTTAAAAAGGCCTGTGCTTTTTTTCTCAGGCGCAGTCCTGTCAGCCCGCTGCCACTGAGAGTAGCATTACAGGCGAGCAATAATTAATGAGCGCCTCCACAATTAACCATTTCATTGAAATCTTTTCGCTTTTGAATATTTAATGCATTGAGGAGGTTGTGAAAAGGGGGTTGAATGCATGAGTGAACAGCGCGTTTTTACTACAGCCTGATGGCTGGACTGCAGCTGTCAGGATCAACCACAGGAGGCGTTGCTGCCTTCTTTTACCAAGACGTATGGTCCTATGATAGACTGAAATATACAGATGTTTGTAGAAATATATAGAAACAATATACTTGAAGCTGGCTATGAATTACATGAGCTATTTAATGACATCATCCCCTATAAATAAGCTAAAATCCACATGTGGACACAGTGACAGCAGTGATGGTGACTGACAGCATGTATGGTCCATGTCTCCACAGTAGCTCGGCCAAGATGGATGTGTTTATGAAGGGTTTGTCTAAAGCAAAAGAGGGGATGGCTGTGGCTGCAGAGAAGACCAAGGAAGGAGTCGCAGTTGCAGCAGAAAAGACTAAAGAAGGCGTTATGTTTGTAGGTAAGATGATCACAATTCTCTGTTGGCACGTTATGTACTGTAAATGCATATCACAGGCCCAGTGAGATTGCCTGCTTCACGCAGGAGCAGAGAGAATATTTTATGACTTGGGCTCATGCAGCATTCCCATATGTCCTGAAACAAATGGTTAAATTATACAGTAACTTCCTTTAATGGCTGAATAAATAGCAGAATCCTGCTTGTCTTATACATCAAAGAAACCAGCAAGCTGTAGCTTTAACCTCTTTGTTCGCTGTTGTAATACAGTTCAGTGACAATATTATAGCTGCATGGCTTCCTCTGTATGACTACATTTATTTTATTGGACTATACTGTGCGGCACAAGTTAAAATTACCAATATTTAACCATATAGACTGTGATATAGTGAAGTCAGTGTAGGTTATTACAGCAGCAGTAAATCCATTAATCACTCAGCCCCTCAGTTGATCAATATCTTTGTTTTACTTATGCATGCTGATGCAGTATGTCATTAATTATATCAGCAGTTTTACCCAATATATCAAAATTATAAGCATTTCTGTACTATTAATATGAATAGTTTAGATAATAATGCAGTTAGGTAGGGAGTTATCTTTGGTGTAGATGATGTGATTCGAGGCTGTGAATGTCCTTCTGCCCTGTCGCCTGACTTGACTGGGTTACAGGCAAGAGATGGGAGCAGGGTTGGGGGTGGGGCAGCAGGATGGTGAGAGCAGCTCTTGCCACATGTCTGTGCATTGGACGGCAGCAGATTGTAAAACAGCCTCATCCCCGCGGTCACCTCCTGGAGACAAACAGACTAAAGGCCTCTGCTTTTGTCCTTTTCAGTGCAGCTTAATTTGTAACAGACACCATTACAGATATCTGCACAGATTAGTGACTCTATCTCATGGTTTGGAGTGTAGTTGCGAAGTAGACAGTCCCATCAATTGCTCTTGATTTACTTTGTTGTTTGAATAACCACACGTGACAGACTTCTGTTAATATTGAGGGAAAATGATGGTAGATGGACACCTGAAAAAAATAGAAACTGGCAAAACATAGTCTCAGCCTCTTTGATCATCTTGTGTTCATAACATTAAAAGAAGCTAACTTCCACAGTTGTCATATTCCAGTTGAATATCTATAATGCTTTTAAAGGCAGTGCTATAAATAATTTAATTATCTGTAGTAGGGCTGGGCAGTAATTCAGGATTGTTCGTTAATGGTGTCAAATCATTATGGAATAATGAAAATTTAATGTCATGATAACCAGTGATAACCAGTTCTATTGTCTAAATAATTAATACCAAGCTCAATAAATTCAAATGTTGAACAAAATTACATCGACTGTGTTTTAGAGAACCTGAATGTGTTTTAATTAGGACCCGACCGACGCTGGATTTTTGGGGTGCTGATGCTGATACCAATATTAGGGAGTAAAAAAATTCATATTGTCCGATAATGTTACACATACAGAATATATACATAAATGTACATTTTTTGCAGTGATCCCTCAAATGTTGTTATCAAACACTTATGACAAAGATATGTAATGGAGGCATGATATTTTACAGTTTAAGAATAAACTTTATTGTATAAAATGACATCAGTGCGCTGAAATAATAAACTGGGAATTTAATAATAATATTTAATATTTAATAATATTTAATTATTTATTATTTCATAATAAATAAAAAACAAAAAAGGATCAAATATACATGCCTATATAACTTTTATATATATATAGGTACATATCAGACAACATATACGATACGTCAATATCGATATATCTGTAATAGGCCAATATCACCCGATAACATCAGCTGACCGATATATCACGTCAGGCTCTAGTTTTATTTTTAGGGCTGCAACTAACAATTAATGTCATTATCTATTAATCTAAATATTATCATCTTGATTTTTCAATTCATCATCTGATCTGTAAACAACTGTCCAAAAACCAAAGATTTACAGTTTACTGTTACATAAGATAAAGAAAAGCAGCAAATCCTCACGATCAAGAGGCTAAAACTAAGTAATGTTTGGCAAAATGAATTAAATAATAAATGAATTATCAAAATAGTTGTCAATTAATGGTCTGTTGATTAATTAATCCATTAATCAACTAATTGTTTCAGCTCTAAATATGCACCATGTCATGCACCGTGCGCTCAAGTGTAATGAACATCACTATTTTATTTCATGTGATTTCATATATTTCACCAACTCTATATCTACATTACAAACATCCCCATGATGTTTGTGGTAAACACTTTCATACATATCAGCCAGCTCTGCTCGTTAGCCTACAGTTGGTCTGTCAGGGGTGAGTGAGGGGGAGGGCTCGGTGACTCAGGCGACCTAGAGCTGGGCTGAGGCCCTGGAGCCTGCCAAGCATTACAGAGGGCCCAAATTTCCAGTGACACCCCTGCTGGTTTTACAGTCACCAGCTCGTACCATTGATTCATTGACGGTGTGTATTGGATTAATTCATGAGATGTTGGGTGTTATCAGGAGAAGTTATCAGATGTGTCTGCAATAAGATGAAATCTAATTACCCTACATACTGTATTTAGCACTGTGTCCCTGTCACTCATCAGCAGAACTAAACATGTCAGGCTGCAGTCAAAACATGTGCAGGCTCATTTAATCTTCTCTATCATATGTCTCGGCTTGTTTTATGCCTGTGGTACGCAGAAAGGGAAAGGAGCATAACTGTGGCATCTCTGAGCTTCTGCGTCCTGCTTGTTGAGCGTGGTCGGTGCCCTAGAAAGCTGCGTATGATTTGCTTGAAGGCCCCTCTTGGAGGAGGGGTAAGAGTGATCTGATAGGTCTGTGACCCACCTTTTGACAGCTGCTGCTGCTGCAGCCCGCCCACCCAGCTGAGCTAAGCAGTCAGCCTGACTAAGGCAGGAAGGAGAAAACCCTGTTGTACAAGATGCCATTTAATGTCACAATTAACAGTCTCATTCATAGAGTATCTAATCTACCCCATTATGACACGGTGAAGTGTTACAGTGTTTACAGTATACAATGCTGCTTTAAAAACAACATTATTACTTTTGTGAAACCTTGCACTCAAACCATATCAGTCTCAGTTTAATTTACACAATTATAGATTTTACTAATATTTGTCAAACAATAGCTACAGCCTAAAATTGCATTATAAATAACAATCTGCACATAATCTGTTTCAATCACATCATTATCACTGATGCTAATCAATGTTTAGTTCACAATTATTTATATATATATTTAACAGAGGAAGTTACATTTGAAATTAACTTACATTCATGTGTTGTGCATCACGCTTTTCTGTGTTAATTTAAAAGTCGATACCACTGAAGTGATAAATAGCAGCTCTGCTATTCTCCTAGCAGGCGCCAGCTAGGAAAAAAGTAATTAACTTTGAAAATGGAACATTTGTTCTAATATTTTTTAGGTACTTTAATAGCCACCTAAATGACTTAAATCTTTTTTTCTCTTACACAGGTTTACACTTTCACTTAACACTTACATGAGCCTGAAACAATTCTCAAAAAATCTTGTGTTGAAGGAAAATGTTACAGACAATCATTTGTCAGTGGGAGTTATGATTCTTTTTCTGGAGAACACAAAGCTTAAAAATAGGAACTGTTATTTGTAATTAATATAATATTAATACTTATAATTTCCTTTCACAAAGAGAACCATATAGTACTATAGTTGTAGTTCAGTTGCTGCACTTCACCAAAGCGAGGCTTTCAAATGGATGCATCTCTTAGATGTATGTTTTTTCCTTTGAGGCTCGCCTTTTGTAGAGACAGTTCTGCACTTCATCATCATTTCATCTCTCCTCAGTCTGCTTTTAAAGGCCCTCAGGGACCAATAAAGCATATGACTGCTGCACAGTAAAGAGGATGACAAGGCTTGAGTGACCAGGACCAGTGGGCACACAGTAGATTGCCCAAATAGCTCGATGGAGTAAAGTGTAGATGGATGAGGTCTGCCAAAGGTCAGAGAATTGAACAATAACGTGGTTGTAGTTTAAAGCAGCTACAAAGTTTAATAACCTTTGTCTAGAAAAGTACTACGAAACTCAAATGCAGCAGACATGATTGTTCTCTTGTGCCTCTATAGCTGTGGCAAACTGTGAGTAATAAACAAAATCTTTGAGAATCATCACAAAAGGAAATAATAAGATCCTTATAAAGACATCATCTTACAGATATTACACAACCACAGTGGTCAAGAGTTCACTTATACATGTGACACTTATTCAGCTGATTTTCTTGGACGTTACCGCTTCACTACCTATATATAAAACTAATTGGTTGGTAGTGACAGTTCAAAGTTAATCATGTTAGTTATATCTGACAGTTTATTGTGTGAGCTGTTATGGACAGGAGGCTGTAGTCAGGATCATGCAGTTGTACTTTAATGATATTAATATTTTTATAATATTTTATTTTATATTCAGCTGTATCCAGTTGTTAACTCAGTTTCCGGTCTATTTCATGTCATCGTGTTATATTCTGTCAGTTTGTAACTTCACATGAACACTAGTCCCTGTTATGTCTTAACCTGGTTTTAATCATGTTAGCTGTGTGAATATTTTGTTTTTCTATCATATTTTATAGTTTCTTTTTATAGTATTTTCTACAATATCCACACAGAGATGATGTCATTGTGGATCTGTTGTGGCAGAAAGGTTTGGACATGGTTAAGACAATTAAATCTCAGCATCCTCATAATATTGAGGCTTTCAATCAACACCATCACTTTAGAAGTTTGGTTCACAAAGTGTAAGATGACTGCTCTGCATGTAGTTGACTGCTTGTCCTGTAATTAATGTTATGACAGCAAGTTTCAGCTCCTCATAGAAACATAATCTGCCTGTAGTCTCCTCTCAGCATCAGGTGCTTAGTGCAGTGTGAGCAGCAGATTTGTTTTAAGCAATGAAATGTGTGTGTTGCACATCAGTCTGACAGACTTTTAAAAAAGTAGGCATCTGAAATTAATTATAAAACATTCTTTCTCCTTTTTGGCGCCTCTCCAGCTGGTGGTGCCTTAGTCGACTGCCTAGCTCACTTATGCCTAAAAATAGCCCTGTCTGTATTGCGTTGTCTTTGAATTAATTCTGTTTTTCTTCATGTTGGCATACATAGATGATGTGTGATGTGTCAGGTTAGAGAAAAAAAAGCAAGTCGCTCAGAAATTGTGCATTTTAAGTACAAGGCTGCCTGAAAATCTGACTGCATGGACTTTTTGTTTGTTCCATTCAGAGTGAATGATAGTAGTGCTTCAGCAGTTAGGTAGTACGTTTCTGTATCTGTATCACATATGAAAGAAGAGTAATCTTAAAATGCAAAATGTTAAATGGTTTATTATTTTCACAACCTGCACCTTTTCTAATTAATTTCTTTTTTGTTAACTCAGGTAACAAGGCCAAAGACAGTGTGGGCACAGGTGAGTTTTTTTTCCATGTTTTTCAAAGCTAAACATCATTAATTGTTGCAAGAAGCTCAGTTTCATTACAGAGACAAGATATTTACTGCTGACTGGAAAATGGTAAATTCATTATAGGGATGGGGGGGTGGGTGTAAGTGGTCATTATGCACAATAATCAGTTGGGAAACAAAAGAGGGCTAACATCATGTGCATGCTTTTAATCTGTCTGCAGAATCTGCAGAGATAATGTTACATGTGTGTGTGTACATGATGTTTGTGTGTGTCTCTGCAGTGGCTGAGAAGACCACAGGAGCGATGGGGAACATCGTTGCTGCCACTGGCCTGGTGAAGAAAGACGAGTTCCCTGCTGACATGAATGTATGTACAACATTATATTCACCATCAGCTCCTGATAGTTTTCACTGTTTCTTTTTCTTCAGTCTGCTCCTGTTACCAGACCATAACATATTAAAGCATGTTCACATACAGCTGCAGGAAGTCAGATGTCCCTTAACTGTGAAATCATATGAGAGGTGTTTCATGGTACATCAAGGATTGCAACTACTAATGGTTTTTTTATTATCATTAATCTATCAATTGTTATTTTATGATTGTTCAGTCTATAATACGTTAAAAAATAGAGAAAAATGCCCATCACAAAGTCCCATAGCCTAAAGTTAAAGTCTGTGTTAAGTAATAATAAATATGTGTTCTGACTTTTTTTCAAAATTTAATGATTAAAAAAAATCGCCAAGTATATAAAATTGGGTTTCAAAATTGTGTAAAAATAAGCAGTATTCTCTGCTCTGAAATACTGGAGGTGTGTCTGCTGAAGGCGCTGAAAGCACGGCCCATACCTAACTCCTGTATAAAAATACACAATTTAAAATAGGCCTTGTTTGTAGGTGTAAGGCAAGCAACATGGATGATGTATTTAAAATGAAGTAACACCAGGAGCCACCGTATGATTCGGCACCTTTTTATAGGTAAATGTGGACTTATTTCAGTAAAAATGTAACTTAAATGACTAGTTAACAAGCGATCCATCACAATCATCATTATGTTAAATTATCATTTTTTTCAATGTAATTTGCCGCACTTACGTTATACTAACATTACTCACTTCTCTGCTGAAACGTCCTTAGCAGCTTCATTGTGGCTGTCACCCTTGGAGCAAAAGCCTCTCAGGCTGTGCTTTTTGGTGAAGTGCTGCCCTGCAAATGCTCTTCCTCTGGCCAGAGACGCCATTCACCAGTAACAGCAGATCATCCGAACTGAATTTAACATGTATAATGTATTTAAAAAGAAATCTCTGATTTTCCTTTACACAGACTTCTTCAAATTGTTTGTTTTGTCAGACAAACATTATAAAACTATCCTGACTTTAGACCCTAACACTGTATGGATCGCCTACATTTCCCATAATGCAATTCAATAGTGTCTTTCTTCAAGCCCTCCCTGCTTGGTAAACACCCATGTGATACCCGTCAAACCCCACACCTCCACTTTGTAATGCAGGCTTTCCGTAAAAAAAAAAAGCCCAATCTGAAAAAATCAGAAAACCCTGATGACATTATCAATATTTTATTATTTCATCTATTTTCTTATTCTGCTGCCAAGACAAATATTCACTGTACTGAGGGAACCTGATCATGCTTTTTTTGTGAAAAGCTGAATAAATGTGTTCTCTTTCAAGAATATAACAGAACAGAGAGGTTAAATGCCTTGAACTTACTTATTTACTTATCCTCTTCATCCAGGCTGGGACATAAGGCCGCTGACCCTAATGCCTTTAACGCTCCACTGTAAATCAGTGAACTTCTAATTGGCATCTTTTAAAATGAAAATAAATCTTTGTTAAGTGAAACTACGCTGAGGCCTCGGCTTGGCACACAGAGCTGCGTTCACTCTTTCAGATCTATAGTAAGGCTGTTTCAATCTTCAGGTGTCTCTAAATGACTATCAGCTCCCGTCAACACACAACTATTCCATCATTGCACCCTCCCCCCCTCTGATGACCTGAGTCAGATTTGACTTCCCACTAAGATAGAAGATGGGCAAATCTACATATAACCAAACTCAAAAATTTGAGTGGGTAATGTTGGGTCTCTGTAAATTAAAGAGTCTATACCTGCTCTATGTGAATAGTGCCCTGAGATAACTTCTATTGTGATTTGGCCCCATATAAATAAAACTGACTTGACTTAAATGACCTGACCGTGCGTTGTCAGCATGCTGTCATTTTGTCTATCTCTGTCAGACTGTCAGTGAAGCAGGGGGAACCTCATCCTGTCCAAAGCCTTCATCCCTCAGAGTTGGACCCTCTCCACTGACTCACTAATAGTAAATTTGACAGCCTGCTCTAACAGGCTTCTTGAAGGCACTATCTGAGTGATAAGGCTACTCATTTCAACACTCTGACAACAGACTGTTAAACTGCTGGCATTGTTACCAAGTGTGCAGAGCCATTTTTTTTATTCATTTCTAGCTTGCTGAATATCCACTCTTTGTAACTGTATCCTGAAGATGTTTTAAAAAAGAAGAAAATGCATTTGTTTGTCTTTAAAGCCAGTATGTGGAAATTTAAAACAGCGCTCATATGTTTTCTCTTGTGTTTGAGTCTCAACTGAATTCAAATGTGTGACCAATCAGACACAGAACTTATCCTTCTCGTCTGTTAAAGCCACATAAACAGTCCTTCTCATGTTCACTCTTTCTTAGGCAATGATCCGTCTGATTACATGTGTCTTTATGGCGGTGTCCCACTGCGCAGAGTTTAAGGCCATGCTAATCGTGTTGGTGGGCTTACAGCAATAACAGCAGCTCAATACAGCGCGCAGGATTATGGTCTGTTCTTCTCCGACCTAATTGACTTGATTAGTGCTGGGTTTAAAAATAAATGTGTGGTGACCCACTGGCTTTGTTTTCAGGGCTCGTACTAGCAGGTGCAGCGATGATGAGCACTGTCTGCTTTATCAACCTCTCAGAAAGACGTAGAATATGTTTACACCGACTGTGTCGAGATATCAAGTTATTAGATTTTCAGTGTGGCCTCAAATATTGAAGGATAAGAGGGTGATATTATATGTTTTTCTTACTGTCAATAAATGCCACAAAAAAGCCAAAACCAACACTGAGCTGAAGAACTAACAAGTATTGTCCTTTTGGCCAAAGCTTGATAGAGATTATAGGCCTTTGTCACTGTAGACATTGTGACTTGTCATTGTCGGGAAAGTACAGGTGTTTCTAATAACATTAACAATGGCTCTGTTCTTTTTAAGTGTCCCAGTAAGTCATGACAGTGTGACAGTGAGCCAGCATGCACAATATCCAGGACTCTGAATCTGAAGCAGCTAATTGGAATAAAGCCACCGTTAATTTTATTATTTACATCTGTACTTTTCCACATTGACACGTCAAACGGTCTTCTGTGTAAAAGGCCTACTCATCTGTGTGATAGACCTCCCCCCACACACACCCCTGTTGTCCAAAAACTATTAAATATACATCAGTGAGCCAAACTATTGCACTCACTTTCATTCTCCTTCACTATGATTAACATCAGTACTGCAGTTTATTTTGAGTCAATCTTATATAGTATTTACATCCTGTTGTCATAAATACTAGACCACTAATAGAACTATATATTTGTGACCTGTTTTTAAACATTTATATCTACAGTAGGAACCAGTTAGCTTGGGTCTGAGTGCCACAGGCAGGGTAGGGAGGTCAGAAAATATGAAGAGAAAGAACAGATTATTGGTTTTGGTCTTTTTGTGGGATTTGTGTGATTTATTCTGCAATGTAGAATATAACCATTCTTATCTGTCTGGTTTTAAATCCCATCTTAAAACACATCTTTATTCCTTGGCTTTTAATTCAGTATGAGAGTTGCCTTTCTTTGTCTTTTTGTCTGTTAAACTGGTCTTTGTGTTTCTATTGTGTTGTTTTATGGCTTTTGCTTTTTTGATCGTACAGCACTTTGGTCAACTGTTGTTTTTTTTCCAAAAAAAATGTGATTATAAATAAATTTGACTTGACTTATCCTTTAAGTTCAGGTCACTCTAAATGTGTATCTGTGCTTCTGTTACTGTGCGTATGATCTTTCTTCATCTCTCTGTGTTTCTCCCTGTGTCTCCATGCAGCCTGAGGAGTACGGGCAGGAGGCCATGGAGGGCCAGGGAGAGGGAATGCTGGAGCCAGAAGGGGAGACATATGATGAGACCCAGCAGGTAATCAGCCTACACGACACAAAGTGCATATATGTCTCTGCTCTACATCGGTGTATGTCTCACTGTGTGAATTTAACAATATGTTTTATTGTAAATATCTTTTTGCATGTTTATTTTAAAGCCTGTAAAAACTGTAAAGGCTTGGAGTGCAGTCATGCATCAGTCCATTCATGTACAGTAGCTGTAGCCCCGTCAGTATTCAGCGGCTCATACACATTTTAACTGTATTGCATTTCAATAGCACTCTACACTTGCCCTCCACTTCTGTCCCACACAAACACTACAGCTCATGCTGAAGCAATTCTTCTTTTCTCTGGAAATGAAAACAGAGGGGCTAACAAGCCAATTGCCACATAGCGAGTAGAGTGAATATAGCACCACCTACCTACATTGAGCTTTGGGTGTGTGTCAGTGTGTGTGCGTCGAAGAAGGATGCAAGTCTGACACAGATGGGTATTTTTGGAATTTGGCTGTTAGGGGCGAGACAAACTGTGCAGAACCTATTGCTTTGAAAACAGATTTGAAATAGCTAATGGAAAATAAAGATATTATACATTAATGTTGGTTTAATTACTAGTATATATAATTATTTAAAGCATTGCAACAGTTATGTTTTTATCCAGAAACCTATTATGTTCTCTTAAATTTTGCTCTTTGGTGAGTATTAAAATATCCGGCATCATCTTCAGTTAGAGGAAAATTTAAGACAAGATTTTGCATGATCACTTACAATGTTCAATTTATTTAAGTCCATTTGGTCAGATTTTCTTTTCATTCCTGTTTCTCAGATTATTCCATTAATCAGTTAAAGGAATATAACAGGGACTTTCCCTGAGATGCAAATTAAAAGTGAATTTCTCAGAGGCAGTAGCTTGTTCCATCCATCCTCCATCTCTCTCTCCTACTCCTCCGCATCTCTTTCCCCTCCCCCATCCTTTGCTACACCAGCGATGCACGAGCTCTCTCTGTCTGAATGGGTGTGGTGATGACGCTCACTGCTGCCATGCATTGTGGGTAATGTCAGGGTCTCCCTGCATTGCTGTAAATATGGAGTCTCAGTGCTGCGGAGTGAACAAGCCTTCTCAGGGAGGATTTGGAGATAAAAATCCTTCCAGGTCCATTATCAGGCCAGGTTTTGTGAATACATCAGATGACCTGAGTGTACTGCACATTCCTGGAGGCTGTGATATTTCTTCATGATCATGTGTGTGGAGGAGGCGTGTGCAGGGTTACAAGGATGCTGGGAATGTGCTCACGACATGTCCTTGAAGCTGGCATAGGCTTGTGCTGCCCTCTGCAGGCTGGAGAGAGACACTGAACCGGCACACAGCTGCGATGGAGTGACATCATTACCTTCAGCAGAAAGATATCCTGTGTTACTATAAGCCCTCTGACATATATGTTCTTAAACCGATTTAAGTCTAATTTAATACGATTAAGTTTTAATTAAAGTCTTACTGTTGAATTTAACCTGAGGTGTCCTCTGGGCTGCAGATGTGACTTGCCTGTCTCTTAAAATCTGTTCTTTTTTCTCTCCCCCAGGAGAGCCAGGACTACGAGCCAGAAGCATAAAAGCATCAGTCCAAGCCACCATCCAACCAGCAGCACAATAATATTTCTAACAATAAAAAGGACAAATGCTGAAACTATTACAATTATACCCCTGTTGCAAAAAACAACAAAAAATCAAGCATTCCCACTGAAAAATGTTCTTCCTTCAAGACAAATCTTTTATTATTATATATTGTAAATGTCATGTTATTAATGTAATGTGTTGGGTGTAGGTATTTATTGAGATGTAGGATCGTCCGCACAGTCTCATTTCCTTGATTCCCTCCCAATGAAATGAGACCAGAGCCAGGGCTTGTGACTTTGTACTTGTGTGTATCTGTATTTAGAAAATGTGCAATAGATGTTCATCATCTTCCAATGAGACGTTGGGAGTGGAAAAAATAAATATGTCCGGTTGCAAGCAGATATTAATACAATAATATCCTCTTAAGTGTCGACAATGCCTGTTTGTGGGGTTTTTTTTTTTCCTTTTTGCATTTCTTTGGAAAATCCATTTTTGAAGTAAGAGTTTTTTACATTGTATCTTTATAGTTGCTTGTGAAATCATTCCAGTAAACTATCTGTTAGAAATGGACAGAGTATACATGTTTGTGTGTGCGTGTGTTTGTGTGTACTGAGATTTTAACAAGTTAAAGTCAATATATTACGTCTTGAAATCATAATGGTTGTCATATCAAAATGTGCTTTAAATTGCAGGACTTGTCAGTATAAAGGTTTATGTGTTAAGCCAGACATACAAATCCTCTGTAAATAAAAAGTAAAAAAAAGAAACCATTCCTTAGTGTTGTTTGATAATGTTGAAAATCACTTTTAGCATTGATCACTTGTTAGATTTTCAACCACTTGTAACCAAGTTTTTTTCCGCCTGTTGATCTAAATGAGTATCCATTATGCATCGTCCTTGCATGTTTCCCTTTTTGCTCGCTCTTGTCTGGGGGGTTTGATTGCAGGATGTGTAGAATCTGCTGAGCGGGCTCTGGCACTTGGCAGGACGCTGCCATAGCTGGGATGCCAGTCTGATCGGGCCTCTTTGGGCGGGTTTTGTTTGGATTAATCCGGCTGGAACGTGCAGGCTCGGTGCTGTCAGGCTCAAACAGAGGGTATTAAACAGCCGCTCCAGACGCTGTCTGCTCAGATGGATGTGTGGACGCTGCAGGGACAAAGACAGGAGCCATGGCCTCATTCAAGAAGTCCTTTGAGAGCCTGAAAAGCACGAGCCAATCAGCAGCAAAAGGAGTCACAGACACCGCAGGTACGGAATTAAAGCTAGAAGATGACACAGGGCCCAATGTGTAGTCTGGTAGATAGAGAAAGAGACAGATTCATCTCCCCCAAATGATTACAATTCTTAAATGCGTAGCACTTTAAGAGAAGTTTAAAGCATTTAGAAAAAAGAATTTATATTACAAGTTAAAGTCTTCCAAAGCAAAATGTGAAGTGCAAGAGCTTTTTCCTCCTGAGGTCAGTCACTGTAAGCTCTTGTGGTGTGTTTTCAGTGCAGGCAGCTCAAGATGCTGTGCAGCAGGTGGCAGACTCCTCCAAAGAAACCGCCAACACAGGTACAGTGCACACTCTGCTGCTTTGTGAAGCTTCATGAGTACTTCTTTTCAGCAGATAAGTGTTGACACAAGCAGACAGAGGACATAAATAACTTTGTTACCAAATTAAATGTTTGACGGTTGATGAAAGATAAGCTCCTAAAATCTCATATCTATAATATGAAGAGGTGATAGTAGATTTATTAGACCGAACTTGTTACAAACCTGTTATTTGACTTATGCAACATTGTGTGTGATACTGGATGACAGAAATAAACTTGACTGAAATAGAGCTTGGTTGAATCTGGTTTTAGAGACTGAATCCTCAAAATGTTACAGGAGTAGAATAATAACCTGAAACGGCTTCTTCTTCGAAATAGACATTTTTCTGGTAGTAAAAAGACGCAGCTTTTTACAGATATGTACTGTTGATACATACTTGCACTAATAAGTGTATATGTGAGTTGATAACAAAAGGTTGAAAGTTTTGATGTTTGACTCCCTGAATATGTCTTCTCTGTTTCACTCTGACTCTTTGAAGCTGCTCAAGAAGCCAGCAAACAGACTCAAGCAGTCTTAGGAAAAGCTGCGGACAAGGCCACAGACACCATCAAGGAGTTTGGACATAAGCTGGAGAGCAAATGATCCCTAAAATACAAACTGTTCCACCTGAAACTGGAGCCAACTTGTCTGATTTTAGACAAGTAAATTTGTTTGAATGGAAGCATGTTGGCATCCAATCACCTGAAAACGAAGATATATCCAGTATATATCTCCACACATTCCAAAGAAAACCTCTATAAATTGTCCTTTTTTTCTTATTTTCCTCTCACCTTTTTTCACTTGTGTTTCTTGATTTATTATAGATTTCATTATATGTGACTATTTTGGGAAATAAAAACAGATACCAACTTGTTTCTCAGGCTTTAAATATGTCATACCCTGCAACATACAGTAGAGATAACACTGCTAGTAGCTGCAGAAGCCCTCTGTCTGTGATGCATCCTGTTTTGTTCTGTGGAGAGCGCTCATCAATGAATCACCACGGTCATTATTATCAACACATTGCTGAGAAGATGGCCTTTGGCAGCCTGATAGCTCCTGATGAGAATGTGATCAGAGCTGTCAACCTTGGTCCTCAGCAGCACACCTCCCTCCATCACACTACGTGGTTGCTAGGCAACAGAACTCTGTGGCAGCCAGGGATTGGTGGAGGTCTTTGAATTAATGGTGAGAATACTCAGTACAGTCAGTACACAGTGTTCTGGCCAAGCTGCAGCCCACCGTTACAGTACTGTATCAAGAAAGGCAAGATTCTCAAAATAAGAGAAATATAAACATCCTCAAGCCCACACAATTACTCGAGGCAAGCAGAATTACTGAGGCTCTAGAGAAATATGTGTCGCAAAAGCGGAAAGGTTGGAGGGAAGAACGAGTATGAAAGACGTGGTGGTTTACAAGTGTGTGTTTGTGTGGGAGGCATAGATCTGCCTCCTCCAGGCTCCTTCAGCTGATATCCCCCGTTGTCTTTCATGCACTTTTACAGTTGCAGCAAAGCACTGTTGTACTAATATTTCACAAATTTCCTCTACAAGACCTCACTTTGCATTTTACATACTTTTCTGGTCCTGTAATCCAGTGGTTCTCAAAGTGGGGTCCCTAAGGGTCCTTGAGGGGGTCCCCAGCAAAAAGGGGAATCATTTATTTTCACTATAATGCTATCCATAAGTAACACAATGAAAGAATGTACAACTATTTTGGTCATGGGTTTCATACACTTTCTGTAATAAAACATCTAAAAGCAAAATATCTTATCAGATGGGGTACCCTGGGACAAAATCTCATCAAATGGGGGTTTGTGTCAGTTTAGGGGTCCTTGACATGCAAAAGTTGGACAATCACTGCTCTAATGAGCCTGTAATGTCCTGCCTCCACAAAACAAATTTTGGTGTAGAGGAAGTGCCTTTTAAAATCTTTTCAACCTGCTTTACATTTGGTCCTCAGCATTTTTACACTGAGCGTGGTCAAACAAATGTGACCCTAACAGATTGTATGTATTACTTAAAAGCGGTGATCCATTATTAAAGTGAAAATCCCACCTCTGCATATTTCACCCTCCCTCCAGAAGCCCTCATCCCGATTACCTGTACTGACATGAAAGCTTTTATCACCAACTAATGCCTTTTCAAAAATTTCTTTAGCAAAGCCAGTGTATCAATTCACATGTTTATCTCTCTGCACACAGTTGCCATTGTGTTGCTATGAGAACCTGGAGTTAATTACTATGATTTACTGATGATTAGAGGGCTGAACATAGATTTTGTCATTACATTACCACTCACTGCCAGAGCCTGACCGTGGTTTCCAGGGAAACTAGAAATCTGAAGCTTTTCAATAGACACAGCCACAGCTTAAAGAGCGAGGATTGCCTGAGATAGATTCTTCTAGAGACAAACCTGTAGCCACTGCAATCAGTACCAATCAACAGGGGGGATATACGGACAGATGAGGGTCTCAATCAGCAGTGAGATTTATGATGTTTGACCTAAATCTGAGAGAGAGTTATGGAGAGACTTCAGACTGACTTGGACTGCTGAGGTATGTCTGTGGCTCGTGATCTCCCGCAATTTGATTTATCGTGTTTGTTTTCATAGTTCAAATTTGAGAGGTACACTGAATTCTTGTGCATGATCTTGGTTTCTTGTGATTATGCTCTAAAACAGAGGTTAAATATAAACTATGTGGATGTATTTTAGGGTAAAGTGCAAAGAGAGAGATCATTACAATATGAGACATAATCACAGTAAAATGTTGGAAGGAATCTAAAAATTTGACATTTAAAATGCAGTTAAATCATGTGTTTGATTATAGTAAATACCCCAGTTAACAGTGATCTAATATACTAAATTAAGCATGTGATTAATTTCACTCAAGTAGTAGCAGTGACGTAACTTGGTTACATATCAGTGTTTGGATACTTGACATCCATATCGTGTGAGAGGATATTTTTATCACAAAAACAAACCATCGTTCTGTCTTCCACTCATGCTGGGGCTGTTTTTGTAGTTACCGATTACAAACAGTATGTCACTGCTGTGTTATTCCCTGCAGGTACGTCTACCAATTTTATGCAGAGACAGAATGGGAAGCCTTAAGGATGAGATGAGAGGTCTCAAAGAGGACCACCAGTCTTGTGAGAAGACAGATAATGGAGAGCATCCAGGCAGCTCAGATGGCAGCACTGTGCCTCAGGCACCTCAGATAAACACCAGTCAAGACTCTACAACTCAAGGGGATTATCAGCCAGAAATACACATGAATACCAGCTATGTTGAGGAGAGTGATGGAGAGCCGATATCCAAAGATCAAGTGCTTTCAGGAGGGGTTTGTGACAGCAATGACCAATCAGACTCTATACAAATTAAAGACTGTACGCAGACTGATGACATCCCTCTGATGCAACAACCTGAGACTGATAAAACAACAGCAGACAATGAGACGACAATCTCTAATAAGTTCCTGAGAGATGGAGAAGCTGAAATTCAGAGGGGAAGGTCTGAGGAAAAAAACATGGATCAGGAGAGTGAAAAGGTGGCAGAAAATGAGAATATCTTGGAGCCTGTGCTATCAACTCCAGACCCCTCTGACACATATTCCCCTGCACCTTTCGGGCAGCACCACATGCGCACACAGGTCAGTCTGGAGGTGGTCCAGTGTCGCTCTGCAGCCACTAGCCCCATGACGCCTCCTGAGGGAGAACATTCCTTCTTCTTCCCCAGCTCTTTTGGGAGATCCGAAGCTAAAGATGCTGAGCTGCAGGTGGGTCAGCAGGTTGAGTTCTGCTCTGTCGCCACGTCCCCCATGACCCCAAAGATGCCTTCGACCACAGCTTTCCCAGAGCTTATCGGCAGAGAGACAGTGCAGAAGGAGGAGAAAGTGAAAAAGATTGAGGGGCAGGGTGGGAGCGGCCGACAAGAGAGTTTCCCCGCGACAAAAAGTCCAACAGAGGCTGAGTCAGAGATAACTGGAGCTTTGAAATTTACCACATCAAAGGAGCTGACTGAAGTCTTCAGCTGCCCTGCTGCTGGGTTAAGAGATTCACAAGTAACTCTGGAGGATAGTAATCACCAGTGTAAGCAGCAGAGGATGGGAAGCATGGACCAAGACATTACTATCCTGGTGACCCACTATGGCAACACTGAGGAGGAAGAGGGAGAAAAGGCTGAGTCATCTTTTTATTCCATTGAGCCAGAGATGGTCAAGATAGATGAGTTTGAGGAACTCGGAGAAAATAGCAGTGATTTAAAGAAGGAGGATGGGAAGGAAAAGATCTCCTCAAAAATTGTTGACCCTGATCAGATCCAGGACACCTCAAACAAGATCAAAACTGAAGAAACCTCTGTTTCTGCAAATGACCAACCAAAAACAGATGTCAAATCCGAAAATTCAGAGGTCAAAGAAGAAAAAGAAGCATGTGAAGAGTTGAAAGACATTTCAGTGACAAAGCCTCCTGTGCCTGAATCTCCAGCTCCCTTTGGCTGCCACAACATCCGCACGCAGGTGAGCCTGGAAGTGGTGCAGTGTCAGTCTGCGGCCACCAGTCCCATGACCCCTCCTGAGGGGGACCAAGCCTTCTACTTCCCTAGCTCTTTTGGGAAATGTGGGGGTGTGAGTACAGAAACTAAAGATGCTGAGCTGCAGGTGGGTCAGCAGGTGGAGTTTCGCTCCGTTGCCACAGCACCAATGACCCCAAGAACACCCACGACTACAACTTTTCCTGAGATCAGAAAGGAAGCTAGCATAGAGGAGAAGATAGTGGAGGTGGAGGAGGATGAGAAGGAGCACGTGGGTACAGAGAGAGCTGAGGAAAAAGAGGAAGCAGTTAAAGAGGAGGAGAAAGTAACTGAAGAGAAAAAGTTGGAAGCAGCTGAGGAGGAAAACAGTGAGGAAAGAAATTGCAAGGAGAAAGGTGAGGAGAAAAGTGAGGAGCCGGTGCAGGAGGTGACCTGGGATGAGAAAGGGATGACGTGGGAGGTGTACGGGGCAGTGGTGGAAGTGGCCGTGCTGGGCTCAGCCATCCAGAAACACCTGGAGAAACAGGTGAAGAAGCAGAAGAAGCAGCCTTCCTTGCCTCCCCCGCCTCCACTCAACCCCACTGCCATACCTCTAATCCCAGAGCCCACCCAAGGATGCTCGGGTTCAGGTAAAGGACGGGCGGGGAAGAGGGGGGAGCAGGATGGCAAGGTGAGTCGACGCAGAAGAAACCCCTTCCGCCTGCTGATGGAGAACGTGCAGCAGCCACACTGTTGCTCCAGAGCTCATACCACCGAGTGAGTCATGTCAGAAGGCAACAATTAGCTGCCTTGGAGAGAAAAATCTGTGCTGGAAAATCATATGACAACTACATCTGATCTACAGCAACCTGTGATACAATGCTTTCACTGGTTAACTGGTGTTGAAAGTGTGAGACACAAATCCTCACTCAAGACAGAAAAAAAAGGACAAAAGTTGAAAATCAGCCATACAAGATGTTTATGTGTTTCTTTTTTCTTGGCTCAATCTTTTTTCATAAATTTCCTGTGACTTCTCGCCACACAGACTGGCAGTTTAACATGTCCACATATGGAAAAATGAGGGTGATATATCAATTTCATCGTTGGCTCTTCCCCTTTAATGTTTTTCACTCAGACCATTCAGATGTCCACTGAGTCATTTTTGCTGTTGATGCTTTTTTTGATGCACCTCAGACAATATGAAGCCATGGCAACAAGCTTATCCTCCTCTTGGTTGCTAAAAAGCTTAACGCAGCTCGGACAGAGAAAGATGATAGTAGAGTTACAGTTTTTGATTGTGATTCATGACCTCATGGTTAGTCGTTACAATATGGAGGTCGTTTTTTTTAGGATGTGTGGGAATTAAAATGGATCTAAATGTTGCCTTGATGTGTGTGTGGAAGGAGTCCCTACCATTAGTGCAGGTGTTTGTATGTCTCATCTTCTGCTTTTAGATTTGGCACAATGCTTTGACTTGTTTGTATTGTGAAAAGTATGAAAATGTACTTATGACAAGAGCACAATCATGATCATTCTACTCCCGATAGGAGGGTAGTTTTAGTCATTCCTAGTTAGTGTAATTTAATGCCATGATTAGTGATTCAGTTGTAAATTACATGATGCAAATAATTTCTAATGTGTTTTATCTCAGAGGTTGTTACAGTTTCAGTGATGTTGGTGTTCACACATTAATTCCATAAAATTGGGATCAAATCCACATTTTAAATTTTGTTTATTCACAGATTGCACTTGTGATACATTCATTTAGATGTCAGTATATTTTCAATCTGCTGCTTGTACAAGCTCACAAGCTCAAACTGCATGAAGTTTTATTTCAGCAAACAAGAATCTCAAACCCAAAGCAAACACTGACAACAACATGCTTCATGTTAAACCTTTTGGTTGTGATTAGAAGTAAGGATGTTCATTAACAATATTATTTTCTCCTTGATTTTCTTTTGAAGAGTAGAACAGGCTGCATTTGTAATTAGCATTGTATGTTGACTTAGCTTATTTATAATTTATTTCAAAGCAAACCAAACAGTTTTTAAAACATTGCTTCATATATTAACAAAAATAAAGTGATTCATGTGTGCAACAAAATAATGTTTTGCTTGTTTTCCCATAGATGTTGTCCAATTTTTATAATCTTGATTTTGATTTGATTGAAGTTTAAGTGTGAAGACAGTTTTAAAGTTAAAAGTTAAAGTTTAAAGACACTTTGGGAAACATGCTTATTCGCCTTCTTGCAGAGGATTAAATGAGAAGATCAATACCTCTCTCGTGTCTCTGCACTGAATATGAAACAACATCCAGCAGGCAAGTGGTTTCAATTTTTGTCATCTAAGTCTCTGCAAGTGGATAAACATATTTCCCAAAAGTATTCCTTCAATTGTTCAACAAACAAAACAGTTCTCGATCAATAAATCATTACATTGTTATTATCACAGAGTAACACCTTCCATTTTGGTTTTCCTTTTTGCTTTACTTGAACTGAATTTTTAGACAACTCATCATTTTAGATGCCATGAATATTGTGCATAAGCCATACTAGAAGCTTAATAATACATTGGTACAGAACAGAAGGCTTTTTAAAGACGTATGGTCTTCATCCAACACCATCAATGCTTGATTGGCAATTTGGTTAACCTGACTACAGAGAAGCAACATATGTCCATCTGAGGCCTCTGGTCAGTGTCTTTATCATGATTATTTCCATTACAGGTCTGTAGTGCTGAATGCAGGGTTAGTAAAACCCATATGCACATTGTTGGAGCCTTTCTTCTGGCCCTGCTGAGCCAGCGCAGCACCCAGAGGCTCAATGTAATCTGGTAGCTCATTGTCCTCTTCCTCCTCCAGGATCATATTCTAATGAGCAGCAGACAAGTTTTAAAATTAGACCACATTCTAATATTCATAAGTACAAATGAAGATGAGTTGTAATTCAGACTCACCATGGTGGGTTGTGAATTCTTTTCAGACATGGCTATGTCATCACTGTAGTCCAGGGAGTTGAGGCTTCAGTGGGAAAGGGAGCAAAGTACATACAGTATGTACAGTTAATCATTTGAGAAGAAGAGTGTTCAGGTTTTTCATTTGGATAAAGGTCACATGGCATTGCTCAGAGCCTAAAGACAGCTCTCCATCACAACACTATGATAAAACGTTCACCTGGAAACAATCCAAGTTTATTAACCAGTACTGCTACAGCAGAGAGGAGCGTGAGCCACCACCTTCTCAATCTGTGGCCAGCATGAAAACAATCACCATCAACAGATGGTGAAGATAGTCAAGGGAAGGTTTTCTTTACCTGACTTTGTCAACATCTGAGCACTCCTCATCTAAGTCCAGGACCATGGCTGTGTCGAAGTTGAGGTTGAGTACAGGGTTAGCCCTAAAGAATAACATGGAGTCAAAATAAGTCCTATTGTTCATTCATTCATATTCCTTTGTTACTGGAGAGGCTATCGTCTTCTCACCCCTCCATGGTGTACTTGTTGGTTCCAGGCACCACAGCACCGCCTTTCTGGTTGTCAGAAGTCACCATGGATGCAGAGTTCATGGCTTTAGCTGCCTTTAGCTTCCTCCTGTAGCTGTAGAGTGAAATGAGAGTGAAGTGAGTTGATTAATAAAACCTTTCATAAATGTTTTTATATTGACAATACTTTGGAAACAGGAACGTGGAGCCACTGGGATTAACAATGCGTCCTGTCCCGTCCTTTCCTGTTTATTCCAAATGCGTTTCTTACTTTCTGCGAGTGCACACCAGTGAAGTGGTGAGGACAGCCATCACGATGACGAGGCCTCCCACTATCCCCAGCAGGATGTACTGCAGAGGGTCTACTTCTGGACTCTGCACAGAAGACTGCCCCTGAAACACAAGAAAGAAATCTTTCTTTAGTAAAACAAAACCACCTACTATGATAATCATTTATTTTATCTTTATTTGTCTATGAACAATTTGACTATATTTCAAACATGAAAACAATTAACTGACACCTTGCTATTCTGTAAGTCCACCTGCCCTCAACTGTTAATAAAGTCTGATTATTGCTGAAGGACAGTATGATTACTTTGTGCAAATAAACATAAAAATGTTTTGACAGACTAACAGCTTTGTGGATGTTGCTGAATCAGAGGCTAATTATATCATCAATATGTTGCACATTTGGAGCAATCTCTCAATCTAATTACTGTTTTTTCCACAACTCACTTGAGTGATTGATCACTGCATGGAAGTTTGTATACTCTATTTTAAATCAGATACAGTGACAATATCATGAATCTAGGCTGTAAAAGGGACTGCTGGCTAGAAGAAACTACTGCAGTTAACGGCAGTCTTACTCACTTTGATTTAGTTTAACTTGGAGTTCATTTTCAGAGATTCACTGTCTCGGATAAAACATAATCTCTTCTGGTAAAATGCAAAACTAGGCAGCAGCGGCAGTGGGAGAGGAAATGATAGATATCTACTCCAAAAAGTCACAAGGGTCATGTACATACTGCTTTAATTAAGTTATTGAATGAAGTGCAGCTAGGATTCACTACAGAGAAAAGACCAAAGCTTTCAGAAAATGAAACTGCTCGTGACTTACAATGTACGTGAGGCCCAACTGTCCCAGTACAGGAAAATGTTCAGGATCAGAGAGCATCTTTTCCACTTCATTGGAGGCGAGAGCACTTCCGTTGGAATAGACAAAATATGCCTCCATGATGGAGCCACCCGCTCTGAGAGAGGAGAACAACTTACTTACACACTTAAAAAAATGAAGCTAAATGAACAATTTCAGCTTTTTAAAAATCTAAATATTACACTGCTATAATTATCATCTACTATTATCAGTAAATATTTCACCCTCAACAATGTGATTGTTTAAAGGAACACTGGCACCACCTAGTGAACAAAAACAGTCCATGTATGCTAGTGAAAACACCAGCCAATAATTTATTATCTGTATTGGTATTTACAGACTGTGTAATTAAAATTTAGAGGTAATCTTAAAAGTTACTTGCCTGGTTTCTTCAGAAGAGTCAGGCCCAATTGAAACAACTTCAACAGCAGCCTTGGTGGCAGCAGTAAGCGCCCTGGCAATGTATAGATGAGAGAAAATACCAAGTCAGGTTAGATTTAACTAAACACGTTAGAAAAACTTCTTTCAATTCCCTGTCATCAGATGCAAACTCTCAAAAATAAAACCAGGTTACTAATTTACAGTATAGCATGAAGATATGTACCTGATGATGGTACCCAGGTTTTTTTCAACTTCAGCTTGGGTTGATACAAATCGAAGTACAACTTTATACGATTTGTCAACTGTGAAAATCTGCAATATAGAAAGAACAGAAATATTGACAAACGGTGCAGTCTTACTGTCCGCCTGCTGTTTTCAGCTGCATGATTTCAGTCACTCACCTCCAGTACGGTGTTGGTGGAGAGGTCACCAGTATCAGTTGCACTAACTGTTACCAAATACTTCCCTTTTAGTTCCAGGTCAAGCACTTCAGTAGTTCTGTGTGAATGTGGAGAAACCATGAGTGCAGCAGTAAACAGCAAAGCTCGTGAGAAAACATAAACATGTGTTTAGACCAGAATGAGTTATGGCAGCATGATGCTGATGGATGACTTTGTACTCACTGAATAATCCCGACATAAACATCCCTCTGCTGTGTGGTGACGGCCTCAAACAGCATCCTCTGGGTAGTTGTTTGATTCATGGTGTTTTCAAAGAGCACTGATGTTACTTTAAACTCAATCTGCTTATTTACTCCAGAGTCACGGTCTGTAGCCTGAGAGCAGCAAGAGACACGAGCAGAATGTCCAGACATCATGTCACGTACAGTATATCAATGACAAGCTGAAATCATGTCAGGCATTTGCATTTCACTCATACTCACAGTGACTCCTGCAACCGATGTCCCCTTACTTGCACTTTCTGACACCACAACTTAATTCCAAAAGAAGGAAAATCATTATTAAACTTCAAATTTAGTGGAATAAATCTTAGATTATTATGTTCTCAAAACAGTCAAAGTGACAAAAATGATGAAATTCAGCCCCAAAGTTGTATGATTTTTACACCTGTTCAAAAAGAAAAAGTTTATTTATTTAAATGACTTGCTCAGAAGAGAATTTCTTGTAAATTTGACTAGTGTCACTTTAGATCAGCGGTTTGGGACCCTCCCAAGATTAGTGTGAGGGGTCACCAGACAATTTATAGGACAGGGGGAAAAAAACATATAAACAGAACTATCTTTTTTGTGTGTGTGTTTTTAATAATTATTATTATATAACATTATAGCACATCAACAGATCTTTCTCTATGACAACTGAGCAAACTCCATCCAATGATGAAGGTCATGTGATACGATTAAAAGTTTGTAAGTGGACCATGAGCTAAGATTGCTTTGTCATAATCCTCTAATTAGTTTTTTGTTTGTTTGTTTGTTTTTTCTTGAGAATTCCTGGATTTTTTCACAGGACAAAACATTATTAAAATAAAATGTGTAAAAAAAAGAGAGAGATATGCAAGTGCAAGGTGTCACAAGGTTGGAAACTGAAAAATGTTACTTACAATCTCAGATATACACTCACCATACACAGAATCTGAGTAGATAAATTCTGGAGCGTTGTCATTGATGTCTTCAATGATGATCTCCATTCGTTCTGAAATGATCCGAAGAAAAACAGTGAAACAGCTTGTGTGTGGGATGTGTGTTTGTAGATCTGTATTTGAGTATTTTCATGCTTTCACTGATTATACTTGATGCTCTAATGTTTTTGTTATCTGTAAATAACCCAGTGCTGACCTGTAGTGACACTGTTGTTCTCTCCTTTCTCTGTGTGCTTGTCTACCACCTGAGCCTCCACCCACACCTGGTCACATAGCTCATAATCCAACACGTGCTCCGGGTTGAGTCTCACTTCCCCTGTCGGTTCCAGGATAACATAGTCGCAAGGTGCCAGAGAGCCGTTGCATCTGCAATTGATGGATTCCAGCTCGTAGATCAGTGAGTGGTTCCCGTCTTTGTCCTGCGCTGTGAAATTCCCAATAGCCTCGCTGATGGTGGTGTTCTCTTTCACTTTCACAACAGGCGAAGGCGGCTTGAACTCGGGCCTCTCATCATTCACGTCCAACACTTCCACCTCCACGTCCTTTACAGCTGTTTTCTGCTCCAGATCTGTGGCCTCCACTCGCAGCTTGAAGTGCTTGCGATTGCTCTCATAGTCCAGCTCAATGTCTGGGTCCACGGTGATGTTCCCCCTGTAACCCCTCTCCTCTGCAAAGGTGCGAATGATAAAACTGCCAAAGCTTCCCTCAATGATCCTGAAAGAGATGCGGTTAAAGTCTGTCGTTTGGTCCAAATCCTCAGCATAGACAGAACCCACAAATGCACCTGATTGGATGGAAAAATAAAATGAATACCTTAACAACAGTTATGAAGACTTGAAAGCTCTTTGCAAAGTGAAATACTGACCTTTTACTCCTTCTTTAACAGAGAATTTGTAAGAGGAGGCTTCAAATTCTGGCTTGTTGTCATTGACGTCCTGGGATGCATTAAATGGAAACATCAGTAGAGGCAGCATCAGTAGCATCACAGCACCAATAATTGGTTACAAGACTTACCTCTACATTGATGATAACTTTGACCATGGTGGATAAGGGGGGAGTACCCTTGTCAGTAGCTGTAATGTTAAGCTCAATCCTTCCATCCATATCTGGGTCCAGAGCTTCACGGTCCAGTTCACCGCTGTTTGTCAACACACCTGTGTCAGGGTCTATGGTGAAGTTATCGCTGTACTTGCTCGGCACAATTGCAAACACAATTTTGCTGTTTTCCGTATTGGGTTCATCGGCATCAGTAGCCTATCCGAACAAGACAAGGTGGAAGAAACAGTAAAGACAGGAGTATATAATTCAGTCAAGTTCTTCCACACCAAACAACTGTTGCCACAATGTTGGAAGAGCATTACTGTCCACGTCTTCCATCTCCAAAATCATGAAAATTAGTCCACAGTTTTGCCTTTCAAATAGCTTTTTTGCAACTTTTACTATTTCCATCTACCAAAGTGAAGACACGCAATCACATATTTTTCATTAAAAATTTGTGTGATTTAGGTTTTTATCAATGTATTAATACAAAGAATCAAGGAAATAAGAAGTTACCTCTATCTTAAGTTTAAACTCTCCACCCTCTTTAACAAACTCAAGGTAAGAGTCTCTGTTGATGACTGGATGCTGGTCGTTGATGTCAGTCACGGTGATCTCCAGCACTGTGGTGCCGGGTTTGTCGTCAGTGTCTATGGCCTGCAGAGTCGCTGAATACAGAGATCTGACCTCACGATCCAACAGAGTTCTGTTTTTCACATAAACTGCACCCGTTTGTGGCTCCACATCAAAATACAGAAGTCTGGAAAGCAGATATGGCCTGTTTAGTGGTGTGTCTTGATATTCAAGTAACCAGAATAACTGCAGTTTGGTTTAAGTGTAGACATACATGCTTTCTGGAAGAAGTCTGTAGGTGATGTTGCCTTGATCCATCGTGTCAGGATCCTCTGCCTATGAAAGAGTTTTAAGAGTATTTAAGAGTTTCTTACATACAAGTTCAAACTGTCTGATTAAAACTCAAGGCTGTAAAGGACTTACAGTAATGTTGGCCACTATTGTCCCAACTGGAGAGTGTTCAGCCACCTGCAACTTGTATGTATTTTGTGGGAACTTGGGGCTGTTGTCATTGGTGTCCTTGATCTCAATAGTAACTGTGGCAGTGGAGGGGGAGCTGTGAGTTTCTTGATCTTCGGCAATCACCTGCACCACAACACAGAAAACACCTCAGACTAGTAAAGCACTTTAAAAATCACAAATGTGACAACGAAAAAGATAAAAGATGTCACTAATATTATTATCACAGCACCTGCAAAACCATTTGCTGTTTTTCTTCAAAATCCAGCTTTTGGGGCTGCTTGACCAGAAGCTGAACAATGCTATCTGACGAGGTAAATTGAGGTTCCACAGAAAACACATCCTTGTCAGGCCCTTCCAGGGTTAGTTTAGTATGTGCAACCTGTGAAAAAGCCAAGAAAGATTCTGGATACTTATTATACATACATTACAAGGAAAATGCACCTTTTAATTGAAGAATGTTCTCCATTTGTGGAGTTTCTTTTGTACCTTATCCAGATCTCTGACAGTCATGTTGATGGGAATAGCCCCCAGCGAGTGCTCAAAGACCTCTCCTGCGAAGTTATTCGCCCTCACACAGGAGAGATCATCGTCTGAGTCTCGGCACTTGTAAAACTCTGGCTTTTCGTCGTTGACATCGATGATGTTAATCTGTACATGTGCAGTGGTCTTGGCTTCGACCCCGTGGATGTTTGGTTTAGACTCAGTGGCCTAGAATAGAAGAGTTTCACCATAACCAGAGGTTTTGTTCATTTCCCATATTCCTTTTCTTCCTCGTCATGGTTGTTTTCTTTTTCAGTAAATATTTTGTCATAAATGCTTTGAAATAAACAATGTCTACATGTTTTGATATCCTCAATGAGGGCAGTAATTCCAGGTGATCAATGTAAATCTACAAGAGGGATTTTGCTTACCTTTACAATCAGGGTAACAGTATCACCAGTGGATTCTCTGTCAATTGGTGACAGTACAGATATAATGCCATTATTTGGTGAGATTTGAAACAGGCCATTTACTGTGGAGTCTGTCAAACAATGGGAAGAAAACAAAAACCTTTCTTACTCCCTCACTGCAAACAACTTATTGTTTATCATTATCGTTATAATTGTTGAAGCTCACTTTCAATGCTATAGATTATTTTATCATTGACTCCTATGTCCTGGTCCATGGCGGTCACTTTAAGCACTTCAGTGCCCTGCCAAAGAAAAAGGAGATTTTCTGATCAGATGAATGAGATTAAAGTCTCCTTATTTACACATAAACATTATAACAACTCTAAGCAGCCTTACTGCCTGCAGATTGTAGTAAAACTTTCATTTCCTTTTCATTCACACTTTGAATATTAATATGAATCCATCTTTTCCACTCTGATTAAAATCCATCAGCACTCACCACAGCAGAATTCTCTACAACTTTCTCAATGTAGGGAAGACCGAGGAACTGTGGGTCGAGGTCTGGGACATCCACAACGGTAACAAAGGAAAAAACCGAGCTTGACTGGAAATTAGTTACGTTGTAATAACACTGGCCTCCACCATCCTGTTGTGGGACACACAATGTTGTTGAAATTCAAAAATGTTGTCCTTCTTGTAAAAGAGGATTTTGTTTGCCACAATAATAACTATAGATTGGTGAAGTGATTATTATTGATTAATCATAATATCAGTTAAAATATAATGGATGATATTACTAATAAACAGGACACTTATTTCTAATTAACTTAAATGTATAAAACCAGTAAGTGAAATGCAATTAAACTGAAAAATCAGTGTGATTATTTTTAACATTTGATTCTGTGTGCATGACAGTGTTGTTTGGTAAATACAAAAAGTAGTGTTTAAATTTAGCTCCGCATTTGGTGGTATAATCACTGAGTAAAGACAGAATGAACTTTGACATAAAATATTGATTGACTTGTTCAAATACTATTTTTTCACTGTATCAATTGAATAATTAATATCAAATAAATTACTCGTGATTTTCATATTAAGATCATGGTAAATGTAAAAACAGCTGAATTCAATACTCAACAAACCAAAATGTTGGCTGTAAATGTTATAGCATGCTCCTCAGTCTACCTTGAAATTTAATTATTAGTTAACTTAAGTGAACTGTCCCATATGGAGTAGTCTGCAATTAAAATACACTAGTTAAATTTCTTGTTGAGAGTCAGACAAGAAGATTGATACCACTTTCACGGGAGTTGGTTAGCTTAGCTTAGCAGAGAGGGCAAAACAGTTGACTAGACCTTGGAAAGTTCCAGGCTAGCTGTTTTCCCCTGTTCTCAGTCTTTATGCTAGGCTAAGCTGCTTAGGTTTGCTGGCTGTAGTTTCATATTTGACGACAGATTTGAGAGTAGTAATAATCTTTGCAAGAAAGCAAATAGCAAAATATTCAACTTATTCATTTGGCAGACGCTTTTGTTCAAAGCGACATACAAATGAGGTAGAACTATTGCTCTAACAACTGGTATTTCTTTACAACTATTGCTTTCAAGATTCAAGGAACCCTGACATTATGTTTATGTGTTAGTATTGATTATCAAGGCATCTTTAAGGGATTCTTTCCCAGTAGTTCCACTTTTCTTGCTTGTGCAATGATTTTTAAAAGTTGATTAATTTTTTTTTTTAATTATTTAAAGATGCTGCACTTTTGGCAGGTTTTGCACGTTATTAGCAATCCATACTAAATATGAGAACAAGCTGTTATTGAAAGCTTCAGAGGGTTTAAGTGGCAAGAAAACTGTATATTCACTTTCAAATCAGCTCATGTTTCACTGCACATGCTGCATTGTCATTCAAACTGTGTTTAGTCAACAGCTGCCTGGCAAAGCACTGTCAGGTCGGTATCAATGTTATTATTAAGAGCAAAATTATAAAACCCAAAGTCATCTATAAACATAATACTTACAGTTGCGTTAATCTTCAATCGATAGAAAGTGCTCAGTTCAGTGTAATTTAGATTTCCATTTAATTTGACTTCCCCAGTAAAGGGTACAATACTGAATAGATTGAATCCTTCACTTGGAGTAACCTAGAAAACACGTGTAAAAGATAATGTTAATAACATTCATAGAACATCAGAATGTAATATTAATGAGTTACATGATTTAAGAAAGAAACTTACTTCATCTATGCTGTATCTAATCACAAAGGCGCTTCCAGTGTCTGCCTCAGTTGCCTCCGCCTTAAATAGAGTTGTACCTATTGGGGCATTCTGATAAATTGGATGGAAAAAAAGAAGAGAACCAAGAAATCAAACGCAATAATCCTGCTCAGTATTAACAATTGTTTTGTTGTAATTTTGACATCACAATTAATGCTTTTCTCTCACAGAGACTTGGAGTATATGGTTTAACTAAAGGAATTTATACAGGGGATTTAACAAGACACACACACACACACACACACACACACACACACACACACACATACATACATACACACATGTCTATATAAAAGTTAAAAGAATTAAGTAATGAAGGAATTTAAAGATGTTTGACTCACTTCTGCGATCTCAGTATCATACTCAGCCTTCACAAATATAGGTTTGTTGTCATTGGCGTCATCTATTACTAAAAGTAACGTTCCAGGTGTCTGAAAGACAATTCATGATGCACTCTGTGAACATAATGAACAAATTGATGGGGAATGGATGATTAAAGCTGTCTTAAATGTGACTTACATCATTGGAACCATCAGAGACAATAACTCCAAGTTCTATTGATGGAGTACTCTAGAATAAAAAAATGAATTGATAAAACACACATGCAGAACCAAAATGAAGTCAGTGACAATTGACGGGTTTCTCCACCACATCACACCATACCTCTCTATCCAGCTGCCTCTTGACTGATACGTCCCCAGTATTTTCGTTCACACTGAAGAGTACGGCATTGGCCTCAGTGAGTTTATAGGTTAGTCTGTCATTTTCTGGGTCTGATGCATGTATAGTAAACGCATAGGCACCTATGAAAATAACATCAGTGGAACATATAAAAATGTTTGCTGTAAACTGAGGCATAATATCACCAAAGTGAAATAAAAACAGTTTTCTGTATTTTACACATAGATACCTATGGGGGTGTCTTCGCACACGTGATAAATTTCTGTATCGATTGAGGGACTTTTATTTGCTGTAGAAACACACAATATTTAAATGTTAAGTAGTGATACAAAGATATAATGACAAAATTACAATAAAAATAACTAAATACTCACCGCTAGTTAAGCTGATAAGACACAACAGTAGTATGCTTCCTGTGATCCCCTCCATGCCTGCAAAGAAAAATACAGAGAAATCTTATAGCCAATAATCAATTCATTTATGAGGTCAATCGACAGAAATTAGTTGGCAACTATTTTAATAATCAGTTAATCATTCAAGAGTCTACAGCAGTGCTAGTGACTCTGTGAGGCTGACACAGAATGCTAACATGCTCACAGTGACTTAAGCTTTGCTGCTTTTCTGTTACTGTAAGTTTAATATTTTGGGGTTTTAGGACTTTTGTTTGGACAAAATAAGCAACTTATAGAAGTCACTATGACTTGAATGGACATTTTTTTACTACATTTTACAGACTAAACGATTAGTTGAAACAATAATTGACAGTTTGATTAATAATGAAAATCATTAGTTGCAGCTCTACGTAAAAGGTAAAAAAAAACCTATTTTAGTTATGAAATTTTAAAAGAGAATCCAGGAATTTTCATCTTTTGGCTTATTTAGAAAATTTGGTGAAATAAATCAACACTGATATTAGTTCCAAAACATTTTATGGAAACGTTTTAGATCACAACCAGCATATAACAGTGTGAATATTGTTTATATACGAGGTAGTAATTAAGTTCTTACTGGATACCTACTGGTAGGTACAAGGTAAGAAGCGCAGGGATATTGATATTATGGGATAACAGACGTTGTGTTCAGGAGGGACATAGAAATAAATTTCAGCATAAGTACTTTTTAATTACCTGGTTCATATGAAATAATTACAGGGTACAACATTCTTAGCCTATATGTACTTTCACAATAGCATAGAAAAGGAAACAATCTACATGTGGCACTTTTACTTGGTATAAAAAACTTTATTTTAAACCTTCATATAAAATGTGATATATTGACTTCTGATGTCATGTTCACAAATGAAAAGGTGCGTTATTGCTGCATTATTCTTTATACTGTATGTTGTCCAATAAACCACAACGGGCTTGTTTGTGACTTAAATTATATTTTTTCTGCCTCACTATTGTTTGTGATCTGACAGGTCTAGATTCTGCTCTAACCTGAGGAATCCTATATTGGATCCCAAAACTACAGTACTTGTCTACAGCATTATATAATTTTAAAAACATACACAGTGTACTTTTTAGCTACAGTTGCAAAGGTACATACCTCCCAGACTTTCAGCAATAAAAATGACTCCATATTTTAAAATGTTTAACAATATAATTTCCCAAAGAAAACCTTTTGTAAGTCTATCATAATGTAACAATATTTATGTGCTCTATAATCAATGAATGGACATTTTTTCTAAAGCATTAAACATTTTTATTCCTTTTGGTAGAATTTAACCACATTGAAGTTACTTGAAGGGAATCACAAAGGGAGAAAACTGCATTTTGCCCTGATTTCTATGGGTTGAAACTGAACAGCACGTTGCACTTTGTCTACACCCAAATTATAGCAGGTGTTCTGCCTCATGTGAAAACACCTGCTGTGACATCACTGGGTGGAGTGGCGCCAGAGGTGCCATAACATGCTTGGCAGTCTCAGTACAGAGAGAAGAGCAGTGTCAGTTTTCTGCCCTGCATGGTTTAGTGTTGATTTCAACTTTGATACTCATAAAGCTAGAGGTTTGCTGTAAGAGAAGCAGACGTAGACCTACACTGTGTAAAATGATGTTAAATTGGATAATCTGTCGTGTTTTCCAATGTGAGCACAATGAAACCAGCAATTGCTCAGGAGCAACATGTAGTATAACATGAGTAATTCTGAGTCTGAGGACGTCTTTGAAATTTTGCCTTATTTTCACTACAGCAACAAAGCAGAACCCTTTTATTTCACACAAATCTATTTAAGAGGTAAAAACAACTGAAGTTAATCTTCAAGTTCAGTCTTCAACAGTCCAAAATCAAGTCACACACTTCACAGTATGCATCTCAGTCTGATTTTACATTCATGATTCAGTTCCCCTTTAAGGATTTAAGGAACCCTGAATCTATATGAATGAGGGTTTTGTCACTAGTCCATTGTTTCTACTTAAAGACATAAAGTTAGAATCTGGCTTTTGGTTGGTTTTATCTTATGCAGATATTTTACTACGTCGGATCAAAGAGAGCGGCACATGTATTTCCTATTTCTAGTTTTTATTAGCAGATTTAAGCACACATATTTTAAGGAGAACTGCATTTGTTCTTTTTGAGATTGTCACTACACAATCAAACACCACACTAACACTTTAAAAAGGTAAATAGAATTAAAAATGCAGCAGTCAGACTTACCTGACGACGTTGACAAAGGGCTTCTCACTGACTGATGTCTAGATGAGACCTTTGACTCTTGGTCCTCCTAGTGATTATCGTCTCACGGTTGTAAATATAAATGATTAACACATGCAAGAAACGCACATCCAGTACAACGTGACAAAACCTTCTCCCTGTGTTTGTTCCTCATAGAAACCCAACAGCAGTAAAACTGTAAAAAGTGAAATAGATCAGCTTTGCAAAATTCAAAATGTCCAACTGTTTGCTCTCACACATGGCTACATTATGGCTGTGTAGTAGTGAGAGAAAAACTCCTCACTCTGTCATTGGCTGGCCGGCTCTGTCACCAGGACTGCATAGCCCCATGCCATAGTGGGTCACCAGTGTCCATACCAGAACCCCAGAAGCATCTGAATTGCTCTTTTGTTTGAATGGGCGCTTCTGTTGTCATGGCAATAACAGTAGTCTCTTTGCATGAGCAGAGGCCTTTCTAAAACGTGTCTCATCAGAACCAATCAGTGGACCGATGCCTTTTTTCAGAAAGCACAGATCCATGCACCTCCCTAATGAGCTCTTCCCAATAAAGCCCTCCTCCCTTTTTGGCCTGCTGTCCTAATTAAAGGGTTCCACACAAAGGATGATCTTCTCTGGTGCTCACTGGCTTCATTCACAAATGATCACTTTTGCCTCAAAACAAAAGCACAGCAATCCACTTCAGACAGAAAACATTTGTTAGTATATTTTATTAATTTTCCACAATTTCAAATGAAGTCTTACACGTAAAAATACACTAGGAAATCATTAAAAGTAAGCTACAAGCAAAGTGGTTGTTCTATAAAGTAGGGTCCAAAAGTCTGAGATCACTTTCCCATTCATTTGAAAGTGGTCTCAGACTTTTGGACCCTACTGGGGGTCTTTGGATTTTGAAAAGAATAACTTTTGATGCCATAAAATTGATTCTTTCTGTTATAAAACAAATAGAAAATCTAACTAAAAAGTATTTTTATTCATTGAAAGACACTCAGCTGACTTTTCAAAAGGGACGAAGAGTCTACCATGATAGTTAAACGTCAGCTTGCTAACGATGACATTGTGAACATGCTGATGGTATGTTTACCATCTTGGTTTAGTTTAGTGTGTCAGCATGATAATTTTACAATTAGCACTTTACACAGAGTACAGCTGAGGCGGATGGGAATGTGGTTTTGCAGATATTTGCCCAAAAACCAAAGTATTGGAGAAATTTAAGTTTTGAACTGATGAAAACTGGTGAAAAGTAAGGGGATCACTGAAGTTATTACAATTTTTCCTGAGGGGAAAGAATGTGTCGGTACCAAAATGTCATGGCAATCCATCCAATGGTCGTTAAGATATTTCAGTCTGGGCCAAGGTTTGATATCCCTAGAGCTGTGTTGGTTAAAAATGGTTTAGGCTCATTAGATTGAATTAGCAACAGAAGCAAAAAAAAGAGGATATGACTTGCTACAGTTTGGACCAGGACTTGTGACATCTTGAGTTGCTCTCCTGTGGGTATGGTAGAGCTTGGTCTGCTTAATGTGGTCCTTGAAAGCTCATTTGACATTTATTTTAAAAATATCAAATAACTACTCAGAAGCCCATGTAGTTCTTTATAATCTGTAACATTTAAAACTTGAGCAGTCTAATCAAAGTACATTACTGAAGGAGAATAAAACTATGAGTTAATTTGAGTCTTTTTTGTGCATGAAAGCGGGATCATGATGCCAATTTGTTGACTTGGTCTTTTAATGTGTCACATGTCAGAAAAAAAGTAGAGCGGTGAACAGAAGGCTCAGGATTAATAGAGAAATAATTCAGTTAGTTGAAGAGAATATTTGACTTTTTATGAGACAACCAAAGGTTAGTCCACAGTAATATTATCATTTACTTATGATAACAATCAGTGTAGATATATCACAGCCGTACCAGGCAACTATTCCCAAAATCTTATCCAATTAGACTTTGGTTTATTATGCAAAGTACTGAACACACCACTGCACTCTTGATCTAGCAATACAGCTATATCAGTGGGTGGGGATGTAATAAAACAGTGAAATTAATTCCAGTAAACAGAAACTTATATATGAAATAGATCTAGGGTCAGTCAGGGTGTTGTCTTTCCATAAACAAAATGATGTAATAAATCCTGATAAAGTAATGATGCACACTGACTCATCAATTAAAAAACATAATTTTGTAATGAGGATGACAGAAGACTGTAATTATATTGCACACACACTTGTGCCAACACAGCAACATGTTGGAAAGTTTTGGAAGGCTCTTTTACTACCTTACTTTTTAGGGTTATGAGTTCCTATATTTCATACATTTTTGTCTATATTTCCCCCTTTTTTTGTTCACTTCTTTATTATTTATGCATTTGTTTTTGTCTTTCAGTACTCATGAATGTTATCATTTTGTTTTGGGGAGAATTGCGTTTGTACTGATGTGTGTTTTGTCACTTCCTCAGGATTGAAGACGTCTGTCTTTCTGGCTTTTTTTGGGAGGGAATTAGTGTGTCTTAGGGTACATGATGTTTTCACTTATTTCATTTTAATACCAAAATGCAATAAATAACTGGCACACAATATAGGTAAATTAAAATCTTTTACATGGGTTAAATCCGTACCCAACTGATTGCTAGCAAATACTTACTTATGATTAAATGAGGTCACCACACAGTCAAATGAAGAGAGAATCACAGAAATCACAAGACTTGCTGTAAAACAATCCCTTAACATTTAACCTCAGACTGAATACTGCAAACTAACAGTTCCAGCTGTTGAACAGAAGTGAAAAATAAAGGAAGTGTGTAAAAAAAAAAAGTCTCTGTAAGGTTCCTCTTTATTTTTATTAGTGTAGAATCACAAATAGGATCATAAAGTGAGTTAGTATTTAAGTAGGTTTCTGTTCCCATAGAATAAGAAGTTAGAGAAGTTGAATATAAATAGATGTTATTTCAACTCTTCATATTAATCCTTCATGGCGTTTACTGTAAAGTCAACATATTCTACTACACAGACATTACTGAGGAGAAGATGTGGGGTATAGTGTAATTACTCAAGCCTGTACCAAGGAACAATTTGGGGGTATTTGTACTCATAATTACTTTCATTTCCAGCTACTTCATATTTCTACTCCACATAATTTATGAGGGAATTATTGTACTTTTGACAGCACAACATTGATCTGACAGCTTTGCAGATGAAGATTTTATTTAAAATAAAAACAAAATATGAAGCATTATGGATTAAACTTCCCAACAGTAGTATATAAAGTAGTTAAAGTTAGGTCCACCTCGACCAGCTACAACGTTGCATTGCTTATTTATATGTGACAACTTGTTGAATAGTCCATTCTGTATAATGAGTACTATTACTTTTGATAATTGAATATTGTCGGTAATACGTTCCGTACTCTTGTAATATTTTGAATGCAGGACTTTTACTTGTATCACAGTATTTTTACACAGTTAAACATTCTGAGTACTTCATCCACCAGTGCTGAAGGTTTTTTCTCCTCTTTTCACCAAATTCCCAGAATACAAATGAACGCTTTTCATAGGCGACGCTGAACTTTCGAGACAGACTGACACTTTTTCTGTCCATTACGGTAAAAATGGCAGCATGGAGTGTGCTCTCTGCTCTGGAAATACGCAGAAATGGGGGTGTAACAGGGAACCGCAGAAACCCAAAACAACCGTGGGGCTGGATTGCCATTTCCAAAACGAGAAAGTGGCGAGTACGGAAATAATCTGGAGGGGTTTCAAAGCCATAAACCCCCTCAGCACACAGACAGAGTGCGCTCATACTGTACGGATCTGATGTTTAGCACCTTTTTTACAGCAGTGGTGAAATCCACGGAATGTTCCACACGGGAACAGCTGACCAGAGGATGCCGCACTTAGCCTAACGAGATGTGAACATTACAAGGAAAATAATCAGTGATCAGATGTTTGCATATTAACAATCAGGTAACTCCACTGCTCCTCTTGTTGTTGCTTTGTCTCGGTTGATTTTCGGGAGATTTGCGGCGCATGTTTACGGGAGATGCTTAGACGGGTTATTAGGGCTGTCATCTAGCTCAGCCTCCAGCCCCTCCTTGTTTTGCTGCTACCGAGTGCGATGTTGTAATGTTTACATTTAGTCTATGTTGCATACCACTGCTCCTCTCCTTAGTCAGCTTTTCATTAGATGCACAGCTTCGGATGCATTCAGTATGTTCTAATGCTTTGCAGTGAAGCATCTCACACCCGGCGAATACATAATTTATTAACTCTTACTGGACAAATTGGGCCTGAGAGGGATATATTCTGTATATATATACATGTATACAAGGCCTAATAATGATTGATAATCAGCCTAGTGTAACATCGCATGGCAGCTTTTACAGCTGCATTATAAAAACATTGTTTAAACATTTCAAATATCAGCTGATGAGGGATGTGTCCTCACTTGATCATGCAAGTGCAATATTACATAACCGGCTGGGTAGTCTACAGTAGGACACTGTGGCCTCCAGTGTGAAAAAAACAGACTGTGGCTCAGTGGAGTTAACCAACTAAACAGTGTGTACTACAAAATAAACACTTACTGTATGTTTTCAGTGGACAGGGTCTTATTTGTTTTAAATGCAGTTAGTTAAAATTGAACAGATGATAATGTTTGTGTTTTTGTAAGGAGTCAGTTTGCCACAAGAGAGATGCTTTAGTTGGGAGATTGACAAAGTGTTCAGGTCGGTGATGGCTGCTTAAATGGTTAAGTATTATACCACAGTCCTCGTTTGGAAATCTCTTTTGACAAGATTATTTAAAGTGACTGTCTGTGTTGGAAGAAGTATTTAGATTGTTTACACTACTTAACTAAAAGTAGCAACACCGTGTTATGAAAGTCCTCCTTAATTTATTCAATTAAATGTATCAGCAACAAAATGTTCTTCAAGTATCACAACCGAATGTAATCATGTCATATTACTGAGTATTATTGGATCATTACTATTGATGCTTTCACATGTATGCAGTATTTTAATGTTTTATTTGCTTGAGGTGGAGCTAAATTTACTGTTTTATATCAATCTATAACAATGCATTATATTTTATAAACTGATCATCATGTTTAGTATGTAAAATCTTAGTAACTATGGCTTTTACTGTAGTATGTATAGTTTCAAGATTCAAGATGTTTATTGTCACTCCAGTTATAGAAGTACAATCATGGGAAATACTTTGGCTGGGAGGTTCCATCACAGAAGAAGCAGTAAATAAATATGTATAAAAAGTATATATATAAATATATATATATATTTTGAAAAATATATATAAAATACTGAATCAGTGAATTTAAACCCTATAGAAAGTATGTAAAAAGTACATTTCCCTCCTAAATGGAGTAGAAGTATAACATAAAATAGAAAAAAAAGAACCTAAAAATTGAACTAAAGTACATTACTCAATTAAATGTACATGGTTATTTTCCATTATTGGTGACTAACTATTATCACAGCAAGTACTGTTTAGCTGTCTATAGAAAGAGTAGGCCTACTTTTTCCTTTTCTCATTGGGTTGACAATTCATGTCATAAATGTTTAGTTAAAGTCCTCCACTAAAAAAGATGGGTTTTTTCTTGTTCTTACATCTGAATGTTAGAGCTTCACTGTGCAGAATGATGCGTGTGCAGAGTTTGACACTAGAAGGCTGTTTTTAAGTCGATCTGCTGAAAGTTGAAAGTTTCTCTGTGCTCATTGAAAATCTGAGTTGAAGGGGTGGTCTACAGTCATGATTTGTGACATCACAAATAGTTTGGAAGCCAATCATGGTCCAGTATTCAACTTGCATACACAAGTGTGATGTAGAAACTTGAAGCCTCTAGTGCACAAACACTGAGAGTGAACCTTACAGTGAAGTAGGAGACATCTTGTGTCCAGCAGTTAAATGTCTGAAATGAAAAATATTTGTGTATGCACAGATTTTACAATGAGGGAGAGGGAGGAGATGTTATTTTAAGATTTTTTAACGAGGTAACTGAACTTTTTTTGTGGGAAAAAACCCCGTATCAGACACACATTATTGTTCCAAGCAGAGTATTTTATATGTCTTAATACATGTCTGGAGGGGATCTTTAAACAATGTCTTTCACTAGTGTTTGGTGACCCTGCGACCTCTCAGGAAGCTTTTTGTTTATAAACTACAAGTAACAAGCTGCTTGTTTTGATACATTGTAGCCATTGTCTGGACGTCTGCTGTCTGTGTTTGCTGCGCGCTGATTGGTCACTCAGAGACGGGGGGCGTGGCTTCGTCATAACAATGCATTTCAAGGAACATACACGCGCCAAGGAATGTTTTCTATCGCTGGTTGCTAACGTTACCTTTCAACCCTTTTAACGGTATAACCTGCTCCGGTAAACGCCGCCGTTAACGGCCAGGTCCACTGAACAGCTTCTGGAAGAGATCGGACTATCCTATGCAGCATCTGGAAACGTGTGTTAGCTGGCTAGCGTTAGCAAGCTAATAGCAGCTCCGTCGGGGACATTGTCAGAAATCTGTCGGGAGGAAACGGCAGTCGATTGATAGTCAGGTAACGTTAGCTTGTGTCGGGCGACAGTAGTCCGTTACATGCGAGGATAACTTGATGGGACACGACATTTCGGAAGCTCAGACACCTGCCATCCTCCCCCTTCTCACCGAGCAAGCAAACTAGCTAAGAAAGTAAGCTGTGGGGCTATGTTGTTGTTGGCCAACTCACACTTGCGAGCTAAACCTATCCACACAACGCGGGTCTCTCTCTAGCATGTGAGCTATATGGGTTGAATATTCTGTGATTATTCAGCAAATGTCTTGACTGTGTATCAACACGACGGCTCGCTAACAACGGCTGTCTGAAGCTGTTGAGTCCTGCTCTGTTGGGACAAAGCGTTAGCCTAGCGTGGCTAAAGTTAGCTGCTCTCCTTCAACAGGGGACGTCGATTTTGCCCCAACAGTAAGGAACCAGCGGCTACCACCACGATAATGTTTCTCATGTGAGCAGTGATGTGAGCAGAGGTTTGCTTAATGCTAATAAGAAACAGCGTAATGGTGCAGTGGCCTCTTGAGTTGTATGGTAGCGAGCGGTCCCGCTTGCCTACCACATCTTTTGTTGTTGCTTTGTCTTTTGAGCACATGGCTTTCCATGTTTTTGTTCAGGCAGGCTACAGCGACCCCTATTTATGCTGTCTCTGACCATACACTAATTACACTGCCACTCAAACACTTGTGAATACACTGTATTTGAACATTTTGGTTAAACTGCACACACGTGTGTAATATTTAATAACTATAACTAGGGAATATACATGAGTTTAATTAGGATACGTTTGTGACTTTTCACTTGACTGGAAGCAACATGATGTTAATTAGTCACCTGTAGCAGACACCTTACTGTTGTGTTGGTAATATGGTAATGTTACAGTTGGTAATGTGTATTTTAAACATGTACAGAGACTTTTCTAGTGTATTTTCCATTTATAAAGAACTAATGAAAGTACATCTGAGTATTTGTATAGTTTTCACCATTAAAAGGCATCTAGAAACTGGAGTGAATTGGTCTTGCAGACCTACAGTATGTTAAAAACATGTAGACCATGTAATTTATTATTTACAATAAAATATAGGCGGCCAGAGGAAGGTCAGTGAAACAGAAATATTGTGCTTTGAAATAAATTATTCTGCGAACAAACAATACCTGATATCTGTCTGCTTCATTAAAATAGAAAGTCAGAAACATTTCTCAAATCACTCAGACATCCATTTTTCTTGTATTTCTAATTTTAGGGGTTATACAGCACATTATCTTTAAAATTGATCACTTGAGATTTAATCTAAACTAAAGGAGTTGTTACCAAAGTTTGGTCTACAAACCTAGAGTGGCTATCAGAAATGACTAATAATTTAATGTTACTATTACTTCAACCCCTTTTTTAGTAGTTTATAATTACATAATTCTGTCTTATATCTAATCTCACTTGGATGTGTGGTATAACACATCTAATGGGGGAATTATATGAAAATGTTTGTGAATTTTTTGATATACAGTGTTAAAATGTGACACATTTAACTTGATATCAGGTAGTTTACTTTTGGAAAGTGAGTAAAACTAGTCACCTTAACTTTCTATAATGTCTAGATTGTGTACTCAGTCTGATAGTCAAAAGGGTACAATGTAAAAATCAGAGTTCTTAATTTGTCAATTGGTGTGTTTTTTGCAGGGTTAAGACAATCAGAGGCAACATACAAGTGCCTCCACTGTACGGTTTCCTTTCCCAGAGTGTGACTCGTCTGCACGACGTCACCAATGCGACCATGGGAAATAGCAGTAAATAGGCTGCCACCAACAGCCCCCTTAAACCCGAGGAGGTTCCTTGGAGAGCCCTGCAACGCTCCAGTGCATCTCAGGAGAAGGTAAAAACTCTTCCTCTGTCTTTCCTCAAATCATTTATCTTAAGAGACAGCTTTGGATAATTTTACAGTGTATATAATTAAAAACAATTCAAATTAGGCTTTGGATGCTTTCAACGTGAAACAAATGTCATCTTTGTGTGTGACTCATGTTGTCTTACCTGCAGGCATAAAATAAACCTCATGCACCTTCTTTTTTTTTTCTTCCTTTTTTCTGAAAGGAAATTAAAAATGAAAACACTTGTTAGAGCTGACAATCTGTGTGTTAGTAATCATTACAATACAGATTTTTTTGCTCGCAAATGTATCATTATCATAATGTATCATTATAATATTTTGACAGGATCATAGACACGCATTGTAAACAAACATTTATAATAGATTAAGAGTGCAGCACTTAGCTAAGCATCCAGGGAGTGATAGGGGTAAGGGATCATTTTGAATGTTGTAGATTTATTAGACTGATTTATTCATACAGTTAACAGGGTACAAATTAAACCATTACAATGTGCACCTAAAACAGTTGTTGTGATTGTAGTTGGTTTGTAGTTGCACTTTTAGTTGTACTTGAGTAAACTGACTGCAAGAATGTTCATATAAATACATTGAAATGAACTATGTGGAAAGGCAGTTGTACACCTACACCTTCCATTGAATAATTCATGTTAAATATCATATCTGATAAAGGTCTGGTAGTGTAGGATAGTGTATCAAAATATATGTGGCAAAAAATATATATATATTTTATGATCTTACAGCCCACCAGTGAGACGCCAGTGGGGGAGACGAGACAGACCTGTACTGCACACTTCTCTGGTCCAGGATGAGAACTTCCATCATCTGCTTTTCTCCCAACATCACCAACAGGTTCCTTTAGATGAGTCCAGACAATACAGCCACACCAGCACACCACCACGCATGCTTCACCCTGCTGCTCACCTGCCTCAGCAGAGCCCCATCATGGTGGATCTACACGACCAGGTAACAGTACAAGAACAACTCGACTGGTTCAAGTGAAGCTAGAGCATTTATTAAATCTGGTTTATCTGTTTTTCCCAAATGTAAGCAACGCACAACTTTAATATGATACATGCAGGGTGCTGTATAAGTGGTGTATGATGAGTTGTATTTGGCAGACAGGCTTCTGTTGTAGGCAGATTGTGGAATCACCTCATCTCCCCCTCCACTTCTCTTCTCAAAAGATGCACCAGGGATCGGTTCCAATATCATACACTGTTACGACGGTGACGACCCATGGATTTCCTATCCACACCGGGCAGCCCCTGCCAGGGTGCAACACTCAGCAGCTCCCAGCATGCTCGGTAATGTTCAGCGGACAGCTCTCTCTGCTCTGCTGCCTTCCTCCTCCTGTGAGTTTGAAAAGGAAGAGCCCAAATGTCAGTGGCATCCATGTAGCACACCATACCAGCCATGCAATCTGTCACTGTTCATGACTAACAAATAAGCTGCTGCTGTTACTGTGCAGGATTTGTGGTTCAGTCTTTGATGGTAGCACACTTCATACGATTCTGTTGTACATTTAGTTTGTTATTTGTGGAGACAAATAGACTTCAGATTGATGTGTGATGTTGCTGGAACATATCTGACAATTGTTTTTTATCAAGTCTGGTGTTGTGGCAGTATTGTCAGTGCTGTTTTATGTAATGCATCGCTTCCGTTCACATGCTTACAACATGCTTTAATTATAACTGGCTTACTGTGAACATGAGGAGCAAATGTGCTTTGGTTAGGCAGAGGCTGCTTCAAAGAGAATTTAAAAAGAAAATTGTCTTACTTAAAATTTGTGTCCCTTTCTGTGCTTCTTCTCTGTTCTCAGCTTATACAGGCATGTACCATGCAGCATATGCCAGTGTCTTATCAAGCCTTTCCACCCCTGATCTCCAGCGAACATTTTGTATTGCACCCGACCCCATCTGTACCCCCCCACCAGCCGCCGCACCTTACTCCTTTGAGCCAGTTTGTCCCTTTACAGCCTCAGCACCCACGCATGGTTAGTAGTCTACAGTTTCTACATGTTTACCAATGAAAACACACTACTGTTCATGCAAAATGTAATCACTAGTTTGTCATACACATGTGTCTAGTCGAATAGCAACTTTTTTTTTTTCTCCTCTCAGCCTCTACAGAGGGTAGAGAATGAAGTCGACCTAAGAGGGGACCAGCACCCATTAGGGACCTTCTCCTACCCTCCCTCTCATCACCCACCAGCGCTGCCTCCTTCTCTGCCCCTACAGTATCTTCCTCAAGAGCCTCTGCATCAGGAGCTTCCCTTCGGAGTGGTAAGACAGCCTCTGGGACATTTTTAAGACCGTTATTTCTCAGAGAAAATGACAGAGCATATGTGACTTTTTCATCATGACATGTAGGGCTGGGCGATACAGACAAAATTCAGTATCACAATATTTTTGACCAAATACCTCAAAATCAATAATGCCACAATATTGTAGGGATGACTGTTGGTGCTTTCACAAAATATTTACACAAGATTTTTGATAATTAATCATCAGTAATGTGGATGTAATGACTAAGTGGGTGAAGGCAAAAAACAGCTAGAACAGTCTGGAAGTTCAGTAAATTACATCATTTTACTATAATGCAGCCTTTAAAACCAGGAAAAGACACTTATGCCATATCATGATATTACAATATCCAAAATGTAAGACAATATCTAGTCTCATATCATGATATCAATATATTGCCCAGCTCTAATGACATGCTACAGTGCTTTAGAAACTTGGGGATGTAGAGCCACTGCCAGAAGGTAAAATATTGAGAAAACAATAAAAAGAAGTTAAATAGACTTTTTTTTTTTTTACAGTAGAAATGCGCACCTGTTAAACAGCAATAACATTAATTGCCACATTGCTATCTTTTCTTGAATGGATCATTAATGTTGTAATTAGTTCCATCTGCGACAAGTGGAAATGTCTTTTATTTAAAGGTATATAAGTCTAATTCATTTTGGAACACTAAAGAAACGAGAGTTCTGATTTATTGTACAATAGTGTCAAATTACTGTAAAACACTTCTCGCATGTGCTTTGCATGTCATTTCTCTATCCCAGAATTTTTAGCTTGTCTTTATTTTCTTAACAGTGTCCTTCTAAAGTCGTCACACATCTCAACAAACGAAGATAGTACACTTGAATCACAGACTTTGATTTTACACGATTCCATACATTTCCTTTCTTTTCTTTCCTCCTCAGCCATATCCCCACATGCTGCCCCGGCGAGTGAGTGGACAAAGATACCGGTTACAGCAGCCTCTCCCCCCTCCTCCACCCCCTCCATCTTATTACCCAGGCTTCCTCCCTTACTTCCTGTGAGTACATGCAGCCTGTCTCTGAACATTTTTTATTGTGCAGTTATTTACTAGAATATAACATTATAATAATATAAGCTGGTGGCCCTGTGATTGACTGTTCTACTATGTGTGTCAGAACACTGAAGCTGGTTTAGGGGTTAATAGAGCACCGTAACAAACGATTATTTTCATTATTTATTCATCTGTAGATTATTTTCTTGATTAATTGAAGTTGTCTGGTCTATAAAACGTCAGAAAATGGTGAAACATGTTGAATACCAGAAAATATTCACATCTGAGAAGCTGGAATTGGATAATTTGGACATTTTCGTTGCCAGTCAGTTGATATTTGCAGAGACTGTGCCGCCTATGAGCACAGTGAAGTTGCAGTGATTGTGTTAAAGTTTGCTCAGCAGGTTCTGTGTCTCTCCGCTTTAGGTCGATGCTTCCTGTGCCTCCAACAGCAGTGGGCCCAGCCATCAGTCTAGACCTGGATGTGGATGATGTGGAGATGGAGAACTATGAGGTTAGTGGAAAAAAACTAATTGGGCCACACGCCCTGAACTTAATTTGAAACATATTGAAGTATTTGGAACAGTAAACAGTACAAGAAGCACTACATTGCTCACGTTGTGTCCTAATTGAATGCGAGCGAGCGTCAAAGAGCTGATTGACTGATTGCTTTGTTTTCTGTTGGAATGTTCCAACTGGCCACGAGCATCACAGCGCTCAGCATCTGTTTTTATTTACTTCCTGTTGCTCGTGTTGAGAGCGCTGTAGGACACGGTGTCATAGACAGGGAACGACTTCTCTCTGCTATCTCCTCATTTCACTACAAAAACCTAAATAAGGTGGCAGCTGGCTGGAGGGGGATTTATATTGTGTGTCATTTCCAATAAAGAAACATCTAAATATCACAATATAAAACTTTTTCTGTATAAAAAAAGTACAAATGTAGTAAGATAAGTACTCACCCATCTTTTACTTGAGTGGTTACATCTCCAGTCTGATCTCGAGCGTACAGCTGATAGGTACGTGGTTTGTTTACATGACGTAACAGAAGTGCATATTAAACAGATTGAGTTTGGACAGAGAGCGTCCAATGTTACGTGATAGTCAGATGCTGAAGGCAAATTTATTTATATAGCACCTTATCCTGCACAAGGCAACTCAAAGTGCTCCATGGAAATACAGAAAAAACAAGACAAGTAAGAACAAGCAGATCAAAACGCACATAGAACAGCTAGAAATCATAAAAACATGAAAACAATGGAAACATAGTTTATATGTTGACACAGTATGTAAGAAACAGATAAGAAATTAATTAGTTATAAGCAACTGTAAAAAGATAAGTCTTGAGTTTAGATTTAAAAATGCTCAGTCCTGTTTCTAGTCTCGCTTGCTGTTCGGACACATTGTCATTGTACATGAATTCTGATCTCGCAGAGTTTATGTAAAAGTGTAGCGACTCACATGTACAATAAAGTTCTCATTTTTGTAAATACGTGGTCAGAAATTCTAAAAGCTATAAATGGCAAGACATCCTTTAAGTAAAGGTTACCTCTTTCCTTTTTTCACCATATTATATCTCCGAAGCTAAAGGTGTGACTAAATAATTTGGTTGCTGTGTGGAGCACATGTCCCAAGTAATAAATGTCCCGGTGGAGCTAAAACATCATCAGCTGTGTCCTCTGTCTCTCTCTCTCTCTGTAGGCATTACTGAATCTGGCAGAGAGGTTGGGTGAAGCAAAACCACGCGGACTCACTAAAGCTGATATAGAGCAACTTCCGTCCTACAGATTCAACTCAGAGAATCATCTATCTGAACAAACGCTGTAAGCCTTTCCCTTCACTTTACCACACATATTCATTCCATTATAGATGGATCTACATCCTCGTAACTCCTTTTCTTCTCCACAGGTGTGTTGTGTGCTTTAGTGACTTTGAGTGTAGGCAGCTACTTCGGGTATTACCTTGTAACCACGAATTCCACGCTAAGTGTGTGGATAAATGGTTAAAGGTAAGTCGATACCAGTTTAAACCAACCCAGAGTAATTTAATATGCAGCGTTTAACGTCTTTATACTTAATGTTGTTTCCGCTTGACTTCCAGACCAATCGCACTTGTCCTATCTGCCGAGCCGATGCCTCGGATGTACACCGGGAGGTGGAGTGAGAACTGTCTCTTAAGTGCTGAACTGGAAAGCTGCACACACACCAGAGTTTGTCCCAAAGCTGGGGACACCTGCCACCTAACCTGCGTCCTCCAGTAAATATAGCTTACCAACCCACTACTCCTGCCCCTCCCTAAATAATAAGCAATCCAGGATTGTTTCTGGAGCCTGTTGTACCTCTGCTGTGCTTCATAGTCCGAGTCACATGAAACCCACTGCCTACTGCAGCCTATAGCCAGAGTTCTGGGATCGCCAGCCAGTTCTTTCTCTGCCCCCTCGTCGCAGATTCCAAAGATTTTCCCTACAATGCATTATTTGCTGCTTTTGTTTACAGGGTTTCATTTTTATTTAGTGGATTTGGTTGTGGTGTTCATGAATAGTGGGAGTCCTGCATTGGAAGAGGTGAGTCAGAAGCCTGGAGGATGATAGGCTGGACACCTTGTGCAATTAGCAGAAAAATAATAGGAGTACTTCAACATGGGTATCTGTGTTTGGAGGCGACGCCTGACCATCATAGATGCATGTTTGTGTAGGTGTTGGGCAAACTGACTTGTTAATAATGTATGTTCTGCAATAATGTATTGATCATTTCAACAGTTTTATCCCTTATTTGTTTTAGATTTGCCAATGCTATTGTGAAAGTGTGACTTGCTGTGGTTAAATGCAGATTCTGTTAAGCCTGAGGTTATGGACTGCAAGTGATGGGACATGCAACTGCGGGGTATCGTCTACCCCAGATAATCCACTCTGGAACACACATCTGTTTAAAAAAAAAAAAAAAAAAAAAAAAAAGCAGTCTTGGATTAATGGACTGCACCCTTTTGAGGTCATCCGGCATAACTGCACAAGTGCTACATCCATCCTCCACGTGAGCATTGTTCCTCTGGCAAGTGTGTGTGCGTGTGTATGTGTGTGTGTGTGCGCATATTGTGTGTATGTGTGCGTGCGTGTGCGTATGTGTGTTTGTCCTGTTCACAGAGCCAATGCATTGTGTAACCACTGGATACAGGGCAGCATGCTAGGATTTGCATGAACTGTTGATTCAGTTGATTCAGCAATATTTTAATCAAGCATTGCCACCAAAATTTATCACATTTAAGAAAAAGAAGAGACAAAGAAGCATACTAAAAGAACTGCTTGCTTATTCAGAAAGCGCCATGAGGGAAGACTAGCATGCGATTCCACCCCGACTGCGTTAAAGGATGGGAGTCCTCGTCTGAAATCTATGCCGACGTCATAGAGCTCTGGAGGCCTGTGCAGAAAGCAATATGTGCATTGAGTGGCGAGTTTTAAATGAACATTTTCTTCCCCTTTTAGGAAGACTGGGCTTTTTATTTCTTTGTTTGTGAGCCAAATCCAATATACAGATATAGCCTACTGTTCAAGATTTCAGATCTGCCTTCTTATGACCTTGACAAGCACAAACCTATTACTAATCCTGAAAATACTTTGTCATTTTCACTTGTTTTAAAAGTATACCATTTTTTTAAAAAAAAAAAAAGGTTTATTTATTGGTTTTATCTTCTAGAGAAAATACATTGAAGGAAACAGTCGGAGCACTAACAATGTTTGTGTATGGTATGTGTTATATTCTGGTAACTTGGTCAGGTCACCGTCTTAGGCCATGGTAATGGTGTTGTAAAAGAGCAACTGTATGTATAGCTTCAGCGTGAATGCTTTTAGAACGTTTTGAAGACAGAAGAATGTTGAAAACCCTTGTAGAAGTCACTGGTGACACTCCACGTTACGCCAGCTGTCCGTATCCCAAAGTGATCAGGACGGGGTCCAAATGACACGGGAGCTGGAGTGTTCAGTAGTGTAGAAACACTGTTAGACTTCTAGTTCCCTGCCTGTGTTCACATACACACACACAAAAAAAACAAAAAACAAACAGGATACATTTGGGGTGGGAGGGAAAAGAGCAACTAATGAAGTTTTGCTTTGGATTCACTCTTGTCACTTAACTGCCCCAGTAAGCACTAACTGGCAGTTGTAACCTTTGCTTTTATGTGTAAAGGGATCTTGCCTTTTTCTTTACTTTCGTGTCTTAAGTAAATGTGAGTCTTTGACGTGTGTGCCACCTTCAAGAGAGAAAAAAAGAAGCCATTTAATGAGTTAAACCCACAGCTTTGAGAATTAACCTATGTGTACATATCTATTCGCTGGCATATATTGTAAGTTTAAAAAAAAATCACTCAGGGCCTCTCAGTATATAAAAATAAAGGACAACAGTCCATTTCAAATGGAAAGGATGCCATGAAAAGGGTATATCTGAATTTAGTTCGGTCGTTTTCCTCAGACCATAAATGATTTAATGTAATCAATTATAATATTGTTTTGTCTGAAATAGTAGATATTACATCATTTAAAGACAGGCATGCAAGAAAAAAGATCACTAAATATGTTATTCACTGAAAAAGAGGCAATGTACACTGCAACTCATTACAAAGTGTATTATTCAAACCTGTTTGACTTTTGTTCTTGTACTCAAAACCATATGTTGAGACATAGCGGTTCATTTCTAAACGTGCCACGGTGCACTCTATCCCACCTAATTCACTCCCAAATCTACTTCAAAGATGTTTGCATGACTTTAAAAAAAGAAAAAAAAAGTAAAACCAGTGTGTTATAGTGGAGGATATCTCAAAAATCTGGTGGGGACCTATTTAATGGTGCACAATATGCATGCTTGTCAACCAGATCCCAACTGATTTTTAGCTCTAGTTGGCTTTGGGGTTCTGGGGGTTTGGATCTTAACGCTCAGCTGATAACTGCCATGCATTGTACTGCACACATTTGTAATAGAACTGAATGACTACAAGATTTTATTGCGCTAACTTCATTTTATAGAAGAAAAAAAAAAAACTGGTCTTGAATCCAGAAATTCTTACATACATTGTGTTACTGTTATTGCCCTAACGACTGAAAATTACATGCTCCGAGACTACTGTAGTTTATCAAAAGCCATAGTGAAAAGGTGCTAGATGTTCTGCTTTTAGGTATGAAAACTCACTTGCGTGAATGCAATAGTTTGTCATGGATCCCATGTATTCTTAAAGCATGTTATACTAATACCCCTAAACAATGTCAGTGAAAATCAATATAGTTTAAGGGATTTAAAAAATGAAAGTGTTGTCATACTTATTTCAGTGTAGTACTGTACCTGCCTATCAGGCTCTTGCTCTGTGTATCAATTTCTTAAAATGTATTGTTCACATATAGATACCTTAATTCATGTTAATGTTAGCACTATTCTTTTTTGAGTAAATATTTAATTGACAATATCCAGCTACCCTATTAAATAAAAAGAGAACCTCCCATTAAGGCATAGGTAATGAGGTCATTTTTTAAAGACAACTGAGAATAGAGTCTTGTAGTCTTTCTGTTAAGAGTTATTAAATAATCTCACAGCTTGTGTGGTGCAAAAATGTGTTCCAATAAGCAGCTAAAATTTATTTAGGATTTGTGATTGATTGCTCCGTAGATGCCATTTATTGTTTACCAATGATTTTTGCTGTGGTGGGATAGTGGTTTACTGTTCTTACTCTCCCTGGCCTCTAGGGGTCTTTGCCTGAACACCAGACTACCCACCCGCCAACAGAGCCAGGGGCATGTGTTCTGTGTTAGGCAGATATTTTGCTTTGGTACTTGCACATTTACAGTTACCTCATTTTTTCCATGTTTGTATTGAGGGGGGTGGGGTGGGGGGAGAAAACAACTAATATATATTATATATAGGAAATGGTTCTTATTAATGTTATAATTTTTCATTCCATTGGAATCATATTGTTTGTAGCATTTAACATAACTAGTTAGTGTATTATATATACATCTGTATACTGTTTGAAATTTTTAAGATTTGTACTTTTTTTAAATGAAAGTTGCTAGTTATGCTTTACCAAGTAGTGCAATCATATTTTTTTTTAATTGTTGTGGCTGATTTGAGAGGGTTGTTCACTAATAAATGTATGATGTATACCAATATCACACTTGTCTTATATCTTAAGCTACTGAATGGTTAGAAAATGCTTCAAATATTGTCATCCCATTGAAAACAGTTTAGTCATTCTCTAACATACTATCATCACATAGAACAGAAAACATCTGCATATCTGATATACCTCATTTCCACAGGAAAGTGTTGTACATTCTCAATAAACTCACGTTTTTAAAATGTTTTTAATTTATAATTGGAAAATTACATCTTTACATGAGCCCATTTAGATGTTACAGGCAGAACAGTCATCTATGAGTAACCACAGGCACACTATGAGCAGACTTGTACTATACTAGATTAAGCCACATGTAAAAGCTGTGGCCAATGTTAAATATTGTATTTTTTTTTTAAACTTCATGAGCTTGAGGCAGTCTGCTTTACATAGTAACCAACCTGCATTTGGTCATTTTATGACAGATGAGTCAAAAAACAGAACAAAAAAAAAAAAAAAAAAGCACGGTAAATTTGGGTTTTGTTTTTTTTTTTTAAATATCTAACTTATGTACAGGTCATGGCTCATTTAAAACAGGGTTCCCATATTTCCTTTATGTCCAAATCCACCAACCCGCTCCCTGAAGTAGTACATTTGCTCTCCTCGCAACATGGATCAACAATCACAGCAGTACCAAACCAAACTTAGACCAGGTCTGTGCTTGTCAGTCAGTGTGGAGAAAGCATGTGTAAACTTAAGGCAAAAGAGTGTTGAATTAGGACAAACGGATCAAACATGGAGTCTTTGACATTACAATAATAAAAAAAAATGGCCAAGGCATTCACACAACATAGAAATCCATACTTATCCATGCTGCATCCTGTGTGTATCAACAGGAATTAATACAACCTGCCTTCCTCAGTTGCCCAGACATTAATTTGGGATATGGTTCTGGTTTAGCACGAAGCTATGCTACCGTTTCAGTATATTTCAGTAGATGATTAAATCGATGCTGCGACAGTTACTGGTGATGAAGGACAAGAGTTGACTGGTAAATAGTACAGAGATAATGGAAAAAACAAACTTCTTTGTCCGCGTAGATACAAATATGAGTTCAAGGAAGGACTTTAAGAAATATTTGATAAAATTCAAGACTTTCCAGGTTATTGGGAACCCTGTAAACACAACCAAACAAGGACTGGATGCAGGGTGGTTTAAACTTTTCCAGGTTAGGATTTTATTTCAATGATCCCTTGTGCATAATGGCCATTTAACAAAAGAAGAAAAAGGGAGGGGGAGGGGGGGGGGACTGTGTGGGTGGGCATCGAAGGAAAATGTTTCCACATAGAGGAGGTATGTCATCTATTAATCGTCCGTGAGATCCTGAACAAAAAGGACCTCAGAGCGGCTGAGTCCCGCCTCTTTCAGTGTGGGAGGGTTGGGCTGCTCTTCAGTCGGAAGGCAGGGCAAGACTCGGCGAGGGAAGTTTGTAACTATCTCAAACTTCTCTGGGGTTTCTTTCAACGAGAAAAGGAAGTCGTATATTACCTGTGAGAGAAGAATTAGATGTGTGAATTAGCAAATAACCACGAGTGAAATTCTAAAAAAAAGGTACAGAAAAGACACTGTCATGATTCGACAGTGCAGAGTTTTGTTCCAAATCAAGACAATCATATGTTGTACATGGTTTGACACCCATAGATTAAGATTAATCATAACAGATATCATTGTCAAATCTACTGTAAACCACTGGGTAAGAATATCTAACCAGTCAACCGGTTACACAGGATAACTTGATAACTGTGGTACTCACCGTCAGAGACTGCCCAAAGAGGAATCGTCTCTCTACTCGTGTATCATTAGGCAGCTTAAACACTATTTTGACACTTTCTGGATCATCTGAAGGCGGCTCTGGAGGAAGACATTCTGACTTCCTCTCCTTCTCCTCTTCGAGTGTCTGGAGTCACACAGCGAAAATTTGCAACATGAAAAGAATTGATTAGTTAAGGTCTCCGTGTGTAGACTAGTCATGTACGACATGAATTAAATGAAAAAAATAAGACTCACTCGTCGTCTCCGCTCCTCAGCAAGAGCGCTCTGTCGGACCTTCTCCTCCTCTTGCCTCCGCTGCTCCTGCTCCTCTCTTTTCTTTCGGTCCTTCTCCTGGTCGGCGCGGAGGGAGGCCAGGTAAGCCTCGTCCTGCTGCTGTCTTAGCACTTGGGTCTGGCTCCTCTCCTCCCTGAAACAAAAGCATTCATCTTTACTTGTACAATATGAAACTAATCTGGTATCAGAGTGGCATTAAACTTAACATGAATTGGTTTGTTTTTTTTCCCTTTAGTACATTTACGGACACACGAGTATCCTGGTTATTTCTGGGTTTCACAAGTGTCCTTTTTATGTCTGTTTCATGTAAACATCATCTCCTCAAAATGATCAAAGTCAGGATAAGACCCATAACTTGGATACTAGTCTGATTACAGATGTGCTGTTTCAACACCAATTAACTAGATTTTGATCTAAAACACTCTTGACCTATCACTATAGATTGAGTGACCTCTTTAGCAAAGCCAGACTTAATTCAGAGCTGCAGTGCTTTATATATTAAAGTAAAATAACAATAACAAGTCAACCTCTTTAACACCAACACACTAATCAGGAAAGCAAAATTACTAGGTACACCAAATTAATGATACTTGAGAGACATCTGTATGTCTCTTTTAAAAATCTTTCCAGGCAAATCAACATCATTCCAAAAAAAAAAAAAAAGAGAGAGAGCTAATTAACATGGTGAAGCACCAGTGCTGTCCCAAATTCATGGGATGATGCAGAGGTTAACAGTTCAAGTAGAATTTCAGTCACATCAAAATTTGTGTAAAATTTAATCTAATAAGCACTTTCCACAATAAGGCCTTTGGTTTGCCTCAGACTGACATGGGAGACTGAAAATTGACTGAATTGCCTCATAAACAAACTCCAGGCTGTCACGCTTTGAGCTTCAATACCAACCGCCTTCCCAAAACCCCCCCCCACAACACATAATTAACAATTTTCACCAATGAAATAGTCATTTCCCATACCGTTCAAGGCGCTCTGACATCAGATATGTTTGGTTGGCATCCATGATGAAGGTGAGCTGGTTGATGAAGTCCTCTGGCTGAATGAGACCCTCGAGCCTGCCCACCACTGTCATCTTGCGGTCCTTCAGCATTATCATGGCCAGGAATGGGTAGGTGTTCTCCCGCAATGCTTGGGACACTAAAACAATATTATACAGACAAAAGTCACTGTGTCAACAATGCTGCTATTATTCATTTTGTAAACTTAGTTAGAAGGTCAGTTCACTCAAAAAGCACACAAAACAAACCACTTAGCATCTGCGGTAGCTCCCATGCTAATAGTTTTTGTTCTCCATTGAGACTTCTGCCAACTCAACAAACAATAGAGGTGAATATCATGTTGTTTGTGCCACTCAAAAGCATCAAAAGATTACATTCAAAAAACTCAACTTGTATGGCTTTCCAGAAAAACAATGTTGTGGTTACTGAGGATAGACTGCAGAACTTGCTGTCAGTTTAAATTTTTCTATGCTTTTCACGACACAAACAAATTCCTTTCAAGTCCTTTGCTTTAGGATGGCGACAGAAGTCTCAATAGACTCAAACCCTGGGAATAGAAAACCAAAACTACCTGCATGGCCAGATACCACAACAGGTATGTTAATTTATTATTTAGGATGTATTGCTATACGTGACTATAAACCAGTCGTGTGCAATAAAAGATGAACAATGAATTAAGTTCCTGTTCAATGTCTTTTTTTTCTCCCTATAACCAAACCATTTCCACACAATAAAGGAAACACTTTTCTTTGTCTTGTTCCTCTTCCGCACACAGATATTTTTCATGATCACTGCAGCCTATTTCACATTTACAATAACAGCCCACTGACAACAAAACAGTGGGTTAAATAAGAAAACATTTGCATACCTCTGTAGCCCTCAGGCTTGCTGGTCGAGCATGCCCAAAAGAGCATTCGCGTGTTGAGGAAGGCTATGACCTCTTCTGTACATAACGTGGAGCTATAAAGTAACAAAACAAACCACTTAACAGGAATCACCTTTTTCATGTAGAGATGATGTTCATTTATAACATGTGGCAAAGACCAAGCAGACAAAACAATCTCAAGTAACTGCATGACACACTGCAACAACAAGCACTACATAACTAATTCTGATGGCAGACAGATGTAGGTATGAAATCATGGAACATACCGGCAAAACTCGTCAGTGTCTTGATGATCCTCCCCGTGAAGGTACACTAATAGGTAGCGGAGCTCCCGTTTGGCATCATTCAGTGCCTACATGTTTAAGGGTAAACAAAAGAAATGCAACAAATTGCAGGTTTAACTTATTAAAGCAAAAGTTCTACATATTGAAAAACATGGTTATTGGCTTTCTGGCACAGAGATAGATAAGATGATATCACTCTCAGATTTTCTGTCAAATACGAAGCCACAGCAGAGCCTGGTTAGCTTAGCTTAGCACAAAGACTGGAAACAACTAGCCTGGCTTGCTGTTTTATGAGAAGTTATGAGCCAGACCATGAGTAAACCCCAATTCCCTTAGATTGCATCCAAATTTCCTTCACTTGCATCGTAGTCCCTCCCACTCAAGATGCAAGGAGAGATGAAACGAGGAAATATGTTTTTAGAGAAATGAGACGTCCTTTCCTCTGAAGCACATGTGAAGCAACGTCAGATTCTGATGAAAGCAGCAGCTGATCAGTTGTCCGTCGGTTTGAACAGCTGTAGTGACTTTTGATGAAGTTTGTGTTTGCACACTCACATGTATTCTGTATTTCTACTGTGTCCCACTCAGGGGTACATGAACAATTTCCACTGGCAGAATGCCTTTATATTAATTTATTAATTACTTGTGTTTGTATTTATTGATATTCTGATTGTGAATTAATTATCTAATAACCAAGAATATGATCAGAGTGTATTTTGAACACTGGAAATAACTTATCTGGCTAAATGATTCAGGGAAAATAGAAATGATGTAACTCGTATCAAACCTACCAATCAGAAATTTTCAGCCTCACATGTGACTGAATGGAAATGACTATATATGATGCAAAATATAAATGTGTTTAAAATGTGTTTCTTGCTGACAGACAGATTCTCTCTGACTTTAATTTTATCCCTGATAAAAGCTAATGGGGGAAATTACAGATCATGAAAAGGACAAACTTTCTAATAAATGAAGACAGTAGTTTATGGTTCTCTTGTTGATCAGACCTAAAATTAACACAGACGCACTATTTTTAACTAGATGGTGACTCAGAAAACAAAATAAATATAAAACTTGGGAGTGACACACTTGAGTATAATCTGTAATCTGTCTGTCCACTCAGTGATGTTGTGATATATCACATTAGTCTGATCAGCTGCAGCGTCAAATCAATAACTGCTTTCCACTAAGGGGGTCGTGTTGGCCGACTTCTGCAAAGGCTGATCTCATATATCCTTGCTCATGGTACCTCAGAGATCCCTCCTCGCTCATCAGAGCAGAAAAAGCACTTTGGACAGCCTTCAAGAAGGCGGACCAGAATGGCTTCCGGGTCAATCAAATAAGTGAATTGGGAGGTACCCCATTTCTTGGTTCTGAGGAGTAACTTCCTGATATATCTGCTGGTTACCAGGCAACAGCTCCCAGTCAAGAAATAGTCCGGCACATGACTTACCCTAAAACAACATTATCATTTTTATATTTCAGATAATGTGTGAATTAGTAAGCTTTAAAGGCCTTTACACACTGGACGCGATTTTTTTGTGCGATTGATTCACAAGTCAATATATTTTTTCGAACTGTTGTTTGTGTCATGAGTACTTTTGCACAGAACGTGAATATTACGAGGCGAAAAAGCGACGTTTTCACACAGCGAATAAAAGCATCAACCAATCACAAAGTGTAATCTGCACAGACAGCTGTTTCTTGCGACGGCCCACGTGGGGTGTTGAGTATCCTGCTGTATGTGTTTTGAACTTATTTACCGTATCTATATTGATTGATCAGCTCCAGGTCTGTCTGTGAGCACTGCAGGCAGACAGGTAGGTTCACTCGCTACAGTGGGCGGAGAAATAAAGCCAATGAATCAATACATTGATGTATCATGTATCATATGAATCATCACCATGTATTTATAAATACAAACACTGTGAATTTCTTCCCGTGGAGCCGACATGCAAACTGTTTTGGTTCAGTAACTCCCTGCTGTCAGTCAGCCAGGTGAAGGCAGTTTGTCCTCTCAGCTTCCAAGGAGCTGCAGCTGACAGGTGGCTGCTTCTGTGGACATGAGACGCTGAACGTAGGTCAGAGATCATCATCATCATCATCATCACTGGAGGATGTTGACATCATCCTCCAGTGATGATGATCTTGTCCTTCTTCTCCTCACTCGACAAATGAAGAGGAGAGCGTTATATCCGCTCAATCCACAACGGCTCCGACCTGCGTTCAGTGTCTCTGTCCACAGAAGCAGCCGCTGGACAAACTGCTTTCACCAGGCTGACTGACAGCAGAATGAGCTGTCGCAAATTCCTTCGCAAATTCGTTTTTCTGTGGTTCTGTCGTAAATTTGTATCGCTGCCGATGTGAATAGTTTTGATGTGAACTATTCACAGGCGATTATTTCACAATTTCGTGTCGTTTATTCGCATTGCCCCCAGTGTGTAAAGGCCTTTAGAAGTGCTACTACGTACATTTTGCCAGGCTTATTGGCTGCAGCTTTAAATTTTATGGTCATATTATACAAAATGCACTTTTTCATGTCTTTTCTACATAATTGTGTGTCCTTGGTGTGTCTAGAGATCCCCAAACTATGAGAAAAGACCATCCTCTCTCATTTTCTCCTGCTCCATCTTTGAGTAAATGTGGGTGCAAAAACACCATTTAAATTTTGCTTCCTTTATGATATCATAAAGGGATCTGAACATAGACCTCCCCCTCCAGCAGGCTGATGGTCCCCGCCCACTGAAAACCTACTTAATCAGCTTTTGAACTGAATCACAGTTCTGTTGTTGACTGAAGGAACCAACACAACAGTCTTTATGTCCTTCCATCATCTGAGGAAGTGAAGACCCATTGGATTCACGTTATTTTTGATGGAAATGTCCCCCCAATGACCGGAAAACTGTTTTATGTGTGTGTGATGGATCGATACTGGCTGTCCTTGTCCCAACTTCAATCTTGGAAGCTGTAAATTTTGCCATGCTTTATGCTGTTTTACTGTTTGTTTAGCAGGTTAGCCTGTTGAACTTGATGTTAGCATGTTGGACTTATGTCATATTGAGGGACAGTCAAGAGAAACTGTGTGAACATTAAGCCTCATTTGAAGCCAACTAAATGACAACAGGAGTAGGTTGAATGGTGGTAACTGTTTTTTCGTGTGACTTTTTGTGGAACTTTTGGACTGCAGCGCTAGCTCAGCTAGTTTTGTTGTTACATGTTAGATTGTTCTGCTCCATGATCCTCGCCGGTAGTGTGTGTAGCTGCTGTTACGTTATGTAAATGTACTTGATAGACATGCCATGAAGGACACGATACATGTGTGAAAAAGCAATGGTCAAACTGCAGGAATTCCTTTGCTAGGCAACGTTGTGTAACTCTGATTAGCACCCAGCAGCTAATTTACTCAGACCATAGAGCTGTAGTGATTCACTGTGACAGTGTGTGTAAAGTCAAGCTGAGGTTAATACGTCCATTCTGGTCCACAGATACACTTTGCGTTACTGTAATATTAGTATTAGTGACGCTACTGCAGCTCTGTTGCAGTTCCAGTATGAATATGAATACTGTCAACAGCCCTCGTTCTCTTCTGTTGCGGTCATGTAATCTCAAAATGAATCACGGCCAGAAAGCCACAGCCAGATCTGGATTGAAGTGTGGGGAGCAGCAGCTCATTTGCATAGACACAGAAAACAGCCCATCCAGAACAGCAACAAAGGCGAGTAGAGGCATTCTAGAATGCATAATCTGTGGTTTTTTCAGCAAAAAACTTCAAAGACATGTTTGGGGACCTAAGAGACCGATATTAACTTGAACAGGAGTATAATATGTCACCTTTAACAGATTTGAGAGTGGTATCAATCTTCTCATCTAACTCCCCCCCAGAAGGAAAATAAATGTATATCCCAAAGCGAAAGCCTAGTACTTTAAAGTCGAGATGAAATGAAAAATGCCTTTTTAACCCTTTTAGATCACATCCCTAAATTGTGCACCTACTTTACAATATATGCCAAAAAATAAAAAAGAATCAATTTGTTTGTATTCTTGTATCAAAATCCAACAGGGTGCAAAATGAACTTTTTTGTCCACCGGTCAAATGGCTAGTGAATGTTCAAATTTTACCAGCCACCCAGTACATTACCATTGTTTTTTGGGTGGTGAGTGAAGTAAATCTACCAGCCACTTGCCTATTTTACCAGCATTTGGCTGGTGCTAATTCTATGCCCTGAAATCCAATCATGTTTTCCTTCTGAAAAACAAAATATGACATGTGCTTACGTAGGCTTGAACCAACCAATTTCACCCAATAATATCATGACATCCACCCATCAATCAATCTTTTAACAGCACAGAGCTAAGAGTCATTATGACACGCCCACTTTTCAATGTTTAATCAAATTCCTGCCGACATTATGTCCCGCCTGTCTATCCTGTTTCACTCAGAAATATGTCATGATACAGAAGTTAGATACTCTCAAAATGCTGTTTCATCTGGACTTTAAATGACTGAACTTCAGTGCAGAAAAAAAAACATGTTTTCAAACTTAATATCTCTGAACTCACCTGGCTGTATGTTCCCTGGTAAAATACAGGGTGTGACCGACCATACTTCTCCTCAAAACTATGAATGAAGGACACAACATCTCCAACAGGGTCTGTCACACGACCACGAGGATCTGGCCTGATGAACCGCAGGGCGAACCTTGAATAAAAAGACATTGTGGAGATTAGTTACCGTCCTCAAGGTCCAGCAGCAAGTATAAATAAATGTGTTTGAGTTACCTGAATATGTCCAGAAGTGTGTAATATGTAAATCTGAAAGGTAGCATTATCAAGTAGTAACTCCATCCTAGTAATCCCTGAAAAACAAGGCAGACAGTCAATCCTGATGAAAATAGATGAACAGAACACAAATTTAAGATATAAGAGCTAAAAAGATTAAAAAGTGAGGCAAAATCAAGTAACAAATGTATTATGTCACAACATTAACTGAGTGACACCATTACACACTGTGTTTAGCATAAACAATAGTATTGCAGATTATAACAGGAACCCCATATCCTCTGCTGAGCAGCGACAATATTCAACAACTATGCAGAGATATCATCCTAAAGCACATTCACGAAAGCCTGCAGACCTACCCTGGGTTGTGGCCTTGAGACGATGTAACTATATACTCTATGGTCTGCCGTATTGACCTGTAATGGTCTGGATGGTGGAGGGTTAAACACACTGGGCACTCCTTCCTGCTCATTAAGTCTGTCTTGTACTGCAGCCTGAAACACATACATTTAATCCCATCACTCAGGTCTTTTTTTTTTTTAATAAACCAAAAGAAAACATAACAGATAAATCAAAGCAAGGCAATCAAGTTCACAGGATCTGTATAGGAAAAAAGTGAACATTGCCATGAAAAGCCAATTGCAAAGCCTCTGTGATTCCTGTAATGTCCATTTGTGCAGTAACTTTACCTCTATGTTCCAATTATGCTGCTCTAATGTTCGACGACATTGGTCCATTGACTCCAAACCAGTCAGGTCCTGTGAGACATGAAAAAGAAATCACACTGAAGGCCTCAAAACCATCGTTACATTTTTTTTAATCTTATATACTCAGGTTTATCTTCGGGTATCTTACGGGCTACTGGTTTGCCCTGTCAAGTCCTTCATTAGCAAGTAGCAAAATTCATACAAAAACTACATAAGCTCGGTTATCAAATAGTCAGAATGAAATCATTAGATGAACTGATAAGCTACCAGTTAGTTGTGCAGCTATCAAACTTCAAAATCAACGTCAACATACACACAAAAATCCGTCAACATCAAGCAGGATGACGTTAACGGTTAGCTAGCTAGCTCTCGAAAATATCAAGGGATTTTGACGGTTAGCTTAACATTACTAACTGTCGACTAAGACAACTTCAGCAGACTAAAGATTAAAAAGGGGAGGAAACTGGATCCCTCTTATTGTCATAAAACCAACAATTAACTAGATACAGTGGTGTCGAAACTTCAGTGACAGCTCGATCATGACTGCTGAGCTAACGTTAACTCACTCACGTTAACTGTTAATCTGACGTTAGCTAAATTTAAAGTCAATAATCACATGAAAAATCCAGCACGGGCAATGTCGATTAACAAAGGTGGATAATGTGTATGTATTCGAATAACATACAACTAACTGTAAAATATATATCAATCCGCCCATGGCCCTTAGAAGTCTGCTAACTTGTTAGCTAGCTGAGCTAACGTTAGCTACCTCTGCTAACGTTAGCTCTGACTCAAGTTGACGGGAAACGTTATCGAAGTTGACTGTGCAGAAAGCGTTTGAACACGCACGTTAACCGCCTGTTAGCAGTAATTCAGCACCAACGATAGCGTATTAACACATGAGGTTTCAGATGGACTCGTGTTAGTGTTAAAGTTAGGTTGTCTACCTGAAACTGGAGGAGTTTTTCAGTCTGCGCCTGAGATAATTCTGGTTCCTCTGGCGCCGCCATCTTACCTCGCCAATCATCTAGCAAGGCGTAGCAACGTCAACTGTCTTTTCCTGATGCCGGCTGCTGTCGCTGCTCTGCGGCTGCTCTGCGGGCTGCTGCCGCCTAGTGGTCTGGATGTCAACAGGGACTTGAGCTCATTTGCCTGGGTTGTTATTATAACCATGGTCCGCATGCATTACTTGCATGGATTTCCATTGATTAGTTATTGTAACCAGGGATTTACAGATAACATGGATATAGATTAATGTAGTCTGTATTAGGGAATATTTGTACATTATGTATTTTATTTGATTTCAAAGTTCTTAAACATCCCTTCCAGACATGTTTTAAGACATAAAAAAAATCTACTTTGGATAATGTGTCTGACATGGCTTTTCCACAAAAAAAGGTAAATTACCTTGTTAGAAATTACTAAAATTACATCTACTCCGTTTCCCTCAGTAATTATTATTATCATTATTAATTAATGTATGAAAATATAAATATTGTACATTTCAAAAGTTTTAACTGCCGGACACAAGATGTCGCCTACTTCACTGCAAAGTCCATTCTCAGTGTACGTGCACCTAAGGCTTCAAGTTTCCACATCACACTTGTGTAAGTTGCATACTGGACCAGGATTGGCTTGTTGTGATATCACAAATCATGCCCGTATGGCCCGCCCCTTTAACTCTGATTTTCAGGGGGGCACAGAGAAACTTTCCTCCACCGCAAGATTAATGTGAAAACAAACTCTGCACGTACATCATTCTGCACAGTGAAGCTCAAACATCCAACTGAAGTTACAATAAGAAAAACACATTTTGTGGAGGGGGACAGGTCTTAAGACTGTCTTAATACAATAGTCAGGTGCCCAATGAACATTGAAACAGGGTTTTCTTCATTACTCCTGTTCACACTGGCCATTAGCAGATCCCTTCATAATGCACTTATAATGTAAGTGACCATACAATGAAAGGACCAAAATGATTGAATGATTACTGTGAGGAAAACCTCCTTCTGTTTTCATTTAGGCAACTGACTTTTGTTTTAAAACACACTTGAAAAATTGTGAACATGTCCTTTAACTTAAGTGTTAAAATCCGAAGAATATTGCTACATGAGCTACCTAAATTATGCATATTATTGAGTGCTGAAACAATTAGTTTGATAGTTAGACTATTCGACAGAAATTCATCTACTATTTTTATAATCTATTCATCATTTCAGTTATTCTTTAGGCAAAAATGCCAGACATTGCCTGATTTCAGTCTCTTAATTGTGAAGCTTTACTGCTTGTGTTTGTCTTATATGATGACATCATCTTGGACTTTAGGATATTGTGAAGGTAAATTTTCACTGTTTTTTGACATTTTATATCACAATTATTTGAGAAAATAGCCAGCAGATTAATCGATAAAATTAGCTTGCAGCAGTCCTCAGTAACCACACTTTATTTGTAACAGTATTGATATTATATCTCATATTTTCCAACTATAACTGATAATCAGTCCACTTTTTTGTTACTACTAACAACTAACTGTAACTAATCCCCAGAATACTGAATAACAGCAACTTAACAAGTAATTAATTTATATTTATAGTTTTGAAGTGTTGGTTTTGCAGTCATTAGAAATATGGGTTATATTTAATTTCACTGTAATTAATGACACCACCTTCATTTCTGAAAGACTTTAAAGCAGTAGTTTTTAGGAGAAAGGGTTTCTTATTAGGCCAACTCTTCTACTTCTATCAATTCTTTTTTTGCCTAAAGATCATGTCTCACACACACAGACCTGATGAGTGAAAATGAATTTAATTGAAAAGGAAAATCCAGTGAATTATGTGAATGCAAAAGTTAAATATTCCCTCAGGTTGACTTGTCAGTGTGGTAGTGTACATTTAACAGAGACAAAGCTGACAGTATTCTACACCAGGATCATTTAATTTTTTTTAGCATTCAGAAAAATATAAAGCAAACATTGCATCGAGGACGTAAAATCAGGAAGTCATCAGTTTCAGAACATAGCACACTGTGGAATTTGAATGTCCTAATTTCAAGTGTTGAGCCCACCCTCATCACTTTTTCCCCTCTACCATAATGATATGGTACCCAAATTTGGTCTTGACGGGAGGGTCTGTGTAGACAGGTTTATCCATGGAACTGACAGGCAAGGCAAATGCTGCATCTTGAAAAGGTCCAACCATCGACCCTCGGGTCATCCACCCCAGATCACCCTGTCATGAACAAAACAGTCATGAACAAAACATGGTATGCACCTAATATGAGTCAGAAACAAGGCAAAAAGCTAAGATGTGTTCACTGCACTGAACATAAAAAAATATTTTCACAACTGTGAGCAATGCAGGAATTTGAAACTACTGCCTTTTACAGCTTCAGTTACCAAGCGGTAGGCCACAGATAAGGAAATGAGATAGAAGCTTTGTTGCAAATGAAAAATATCAACAACTCAAAAATTAGGTGGTGCCCCTGAGTAACAACACATTGGCCAAAGAAGTTTCCCAGTAGCTGAGAATATATCAGTGTAGGTGTTCTAGTGGGTGAAAAATAGCCAAGTTTAGTAAAAGAGCTGTAAAGAAATTATCAGGTAGAAAGACTTATTAGTCATCAGTCTGGATTTCATCACCCATGAAGAGTCATTATGAGGTTTAGGCCCGTAGATCATATGTGTATTCATCATTACTTATATTTGTCCCATATTTATCACCACCTGTTCAGATGTATTCCATCTTGAAGAGCCCACTGCTTTCCTTGTTATGTGATAGTTAAGTGAATATCTTTGGGATGTGGACTGAAAAAACAAGCAATTTGAAGATATTATCTAGCGTTTGGCCATTTAGCCATTTTCTGATATTTTACAGATGATTAATCAAGAAAATAATAAGCACAATAATCAGTAATGAAAGTAATAGTTGCAGTGCTAATTACTAAGGTAAAATAATGACCTAGAGCATACAGTTAATACTGTGGGATCATTTGAATCAGTAATGAGGTTGAAAATGACTAGAATGAATGTTCTTACTCCTTGTCTAGCTTTGTCTTCACTGTATTGTGAGGCTACTTCGCTGAAACGGACTCCGGCCTTCAGTTTCTCCATTGCCTCCATGCATTTTCCATGTTTCTCACAGAGGATATGTCGAACCTGGGGCCACACAGATCACAAAAGCACAGTTAATACTACCAGGAATAAACAATGGTTGGGATGCAAACTAAACATAGCACAAAAAGTAAGGAAATTTGTGTTTGGTAGATTATTTCTTTGTTGTAACAATGTTTCTTGGCAATAAATCTTATACCGTTGGAAAGCCTGTTTATTTCCCTTTTAAATGGTGCCACATTTGTAAGGAACATGCATTTGTGGGATGAGCAGCAGAGCTGAGTATGTGGGTTGCACCCATAAAAAATATGCCAAATCTTCTCTGCCAATGCCTAACAGCTTAGTCTGCCATTGACTCTTGTTTGGTGTTTGGTGGATTGGATAATTGAGGTATGAAGAAACAAGACATATTGGCAATTTAACAATTTCTTCAACCAGCATTTGTCACAAGTCAGCTAACGTGGTTGTGTTGCTCAGTATGGCACGAACAGCACACCCAAGCTGATCCCACAAGTGTTCAATGGGGTTGAGGTCAGGACTGCTGGCAGGCCATTCCATCCTCTCCACTCCCAAATTCTGGAGGTAGTCCCTGATAAACGCCGCTGGTTGAAGAATGGGATGCCATCCCACAGCAGTGGGATGTGCGTATTAGATGCATTACCGCCACCTGGTGACCAGCATGAGGAGAAGGTGCCAGGCTGTTGTGTCTGTGTATGGTTCTTCCACACGCTTCATACTTCAATCATCCAATCCACCAAACACCAAACAAGAGTCAATGGCAGAATAAGTCATTTGGCATTGGCAGAGAAGATTTGACATATTTTTCATGGGGGCGCAAGCCGCATACTCAGCTCTGCTGCTCATCCCACAAATGCATGTTCCTTACAAATGTGGCACCATTTAAAAGGGAAATAAACAGGTTTCCAACGGAATAAGATTTATTGCCAAGAAGCATTGTTACAACAAAGAAATAATCTACCAAAAACCTTTCCTTACTTTTTGTGCTATGTTTATAACTACTTAAATTCACTGCAGTCATTATGCTTAGCAAGCACTGATAAAGCATCCCAATAGTGGATCAAAAACCCCTAACTCATTCATGCTGTCCAGCACTGCCAGCACTTTTATGTAGGGATGCACGATATTATTGGCACGTCATCGGTATCAGCGTATTCTGCCAATAATGAAAGGCCGATATGTCGCCTTCTCCTCCGCCGCCTAACTGTGCTTCCCTTGATGGACTGTATCACCCTGACGGTCCCGGTGCTTCCTCCTCAGGCTCCAATTCACTCAAGCTGCCTGTCAGTCCTGCTGCTTCTTCCCACTTTAACCCGAATAACAAACTGGGGATTGGTGGAGAAGCACAGCCAGCAAGCCTTCTCTAGCCTCCCAGCTAACGTTATCCCCAGCTCTCCATGTGGATCAAACTGGACCACTGATCCCCGGTTTGTTATTCAGGTTACAGTGGGAAGAAGCAGCGGGTCTGACAGGCAGCTGAGTGACGTGGAGCCTGCGGAGGAAGCACCGGGACCGTCGGGGTGATACAGTCCATCAAGGTGCTGCGGTGTTCAGCTGCACAGATAGGAAATCCCTCGGCTGACAGGATGTACCACACTGTTTGAAAAATAAAAAACTTCATCTTCTTCTTTTTGGTTCATAACAGCGGTTGGCAACCAGCGTATTAGATGCATTACCGCCACCTTCTGCTCCGGAGTGTGGACCAGAGATTAAATCCTACACATTAATCCTGTCTGTCTAATAAACTCAAAGAAAACTCTACTGCTCCACCCACTTGGAAGGTTCATTAAAGTTTTAATGCTGAGCTCCTGAATCCAGTCTTCCTAAATTCGTCCTTCATATATTGTCTTTCTTGATCATACTCAGTACAATCTATGCTTGCATGCATAATAGTCTCCTCAGCCAGCTAGAAAAAAATATGTGCATATATTGGTATCGGCCACAATGAGTTGGAAATATTGGCAAAAAATCCAATATCATGCATCCCTACTTTTGTGACCCAAAGCAGATGTTGGTGCAGCAGTGATGGAAATTTTTCCACTAATGGAGAAAAGACAAACTGCTTGAAATACTCCCTAACATGCAGGGCCTACACTCTACGAATTCAACAAAAACATTGCATGGGTTGTATGATTCAAGGAGAAAAGGGCAATATTTGTTAAAAAAAAAAAAAAAATCTCTAAGATTTAATCATTTCAAAGGTCACAACGGGTTGTACATTGCATGTTGTAGTCAAATCAAGTTGAAATCAAGGCTCCTTTTAAAAGGTTCACCTCTCATTAAGAATAATTATATCTATTATTATATTAAGTCTAAATGTGGCTCCCCACACCGACACACTCAGCTCTTTCCGTTTTCCTTCAAGCTCCCTTTGTGGTACAAGGAGGAGAGCAGTAGCCGTTTGGCAAAAAGTCCCCAGTAATGACTAAGTAAGTAAAAATGTGTGTGTATACAAAATGTGGTTTTGTTGCGTGTAATGTTACCTTAACAGCAGTGCCTCCCTTCGGTGCCTTTTCTTTCTTGTCAGCGTCTCCACTTCCTGAAGCGGCTCCTACACACAGCAAAGACGTTCATCACCAGGACAACAGCCGTGAGGACAACAAATACCAGCAGTAACATTGTAACAAACAACACGATGAGCTTAAACCTGGCGAGCAAGCCATCATAAAGCATGTGAAGTGCTCTGGCAGTTGTATGCTACTAGCTAGTAAATGTGGCTTTAAGATAAAAGTACACAACACACAACTGACAGGACGTAACTAATGGACCACTGACCTTTACCACCCTTGCCACCTTTTCCCTTTGGTGGCATTTTAGATTACAGTACACTGAAATTCAAGCAATTATGAGAAAGGAAAGCTGTGACAGCACGCTTTCACAGTGTTGTGAATAACGTGCGCAAAAGTCTGCGCAGAAAGCGGTTCTTCTTCTTCTTCTTCATGTTTAATGGCGTATTACCACCATTCAGAGCACTATCGCCACCAACGGTTGAATTACATAGTTCTTAAATCCTATTATTAAACCAGTGCTTTGAAGATAAGTGAAGACATGATTTAAAATATAGTTTCCAGAATCATTTGGAAAGAGTGTTTCCAAGTCCGTGTGTTCAACCCCTTTATGTTCCAGTTTATTTTTAACAGCTGTCTTTGTCTTGTATATTTGAGACAATGAAACAAGACTTGATTCACACTTTTCATATGATTACAGCTTTCACAAGTTCCAGTTAGATGCTTCCCAATGGGGTGCAGAGATGGATTTAGTTTTGTGTGTCCCAGTCTTATTCTGCTGATCAGGCACTCATGTCTCCTGTTTTTCCCCTGCAACCTCTTGTTGAATCTGATATAAATGCCTTCCTTTAGTATCCCTGTCCCAAAGCTTTTGCCACTGTGTCTTTATCCTGCTCCATATAAAAGCTTTTGCCTCTATTTTTCTTACTGCTATTGCAACTTCTACTTGATTTCTATCTAATCCTTTCTTGGCAAGGTGGCCCACAACCTCATTTCCCTGAATGCCCACATGTGCTGATATCCATACAAACTGTACATCACTTCATAATTTACAAATTCTATATAAAGATTGTATAATGTCACAAAGGATATACTGTCTGCATCTTGAAGAGGTATGCTTGAGATAAACCAGGGCTGCACTTGAGTCTGAGCAAAGCGGTGTACGCAGTGGTTTGACTTCCTCTATCTATCGCATGGTTAACAAGATTGCCATCATTTGAACTGTATAAGCAGATATGTGGTCTGTAGTTCTCTTGTTCAATTTCACTTCTAACTCTGGGACATAAAATGCACTACTTGTTTTCTCATTCTCTGGATTTTTTTGACTCATCTGTAAATATCTGTACATATTGCCCATATCGCTCATGTAATACAGTGTTCACATAAGCCTGCAGATTAAATGCTTTTATACTTGAATGAACATGATCCAAAATTGAGAAATCAATAGATAGTTGAGGCAGTAGCCATGGAGGAACAGCTGGCATTAAAACAGTTTGACTAATAGCCTAATCATTGACATCCAACTCCTTAGTTATAGCTGATATGATTGTGCTAAAACTCTCCTTTTTGATTTTGCTACTTTCCCCAAAACTATCCACAACCTTTTTAGTGGGGTGTAAATCTTTGTGACTTTGTAGATTTGCCCAATAATTGGCCATTAATTGTTTCCTTCTTAACGGCATGTCCCCATCTTCCACCTGGAGTGCTGACAACAGTGTTGATTTGACTGCCCCACAACACAACCGCAGTGCTTTAGCCTGAATTCGGTCTAATTTTCTTTAAAGAGGTTTGAGCTGCTGATCCAAATAAAATGCACCCATAGTCTAGAACTGATCTAATCAATGCTATATAGATATTTTTCATAGCTAGCAGCTCCCCAAACAGTGCCTGTCAAGCATCACATAATATTTAAGACTTTCTTACTTTTATCTTCAATTTTGTTTATATGAGTCTTCCATGTGAGCAATGCATCAAACCACAAACCTAAAAACTTGAACACTTTCTTTTTTCCTAATCTTTGATTATAAAGATTCAGGTAAACATCTTCATTGACTCTCTTTCTCATTAAAAAAAAACAGTTTGAGATTTTTCTACAGATAATTTAAATCCCCACATTTGAGACCAGTTTTCAACTTCATTGATAGCTTCCTGAACTTTTTTAACAACATACTTTACATTTATTCCTCTTGTCCAAATTGCCACATCGTCTGCAAAAATTGATTTTCCAATATCTGGACTGACTTGCTCATATCATTTTTTCATATTATTTTTTTTCATCATATCATTTATTATGATTGAAAATAACAGAGGACTTGCGCAGGAAGCTAAAGTCTTTCTTCTTCTTTGGGTAAATATTGGCAGATTGGAGCCTGCTAATATGCACACCTCCACCCAGTGTACAGCCTCCAAAGATATGTAGTACATAAATGTAGTAAATAACCCGTCTGTTAAAGTTAATTAAATCAAATTAAAATGTATCCTTACTTTTCTCATATATCCTCTCTATCCAAGGTCCATTTTATGCAGGAAAAGTTTCTCTACTTTGTCCAATAATTTACTCAAACTTAAAATGTATTTATTCAACACAGACATGTACGTACATCAGTAAACATTGTTAAACAAAAGGTAAATTTTCACCTGTAGTCCAGATGTTTTTAACCCCAGAGAATGTGAAATTAAAACGTTATTGAAATAATGCAGAGTGACAGGTAATAAAAAGGAAATAGACCTAAAGTCAGCAAAAATCCAATGCATCATACCAAAGGTATTAAAAAAGTCAGGTAGTGAATTAGTTAAGCATGCAACACAGAAACATAATACACTACGGAAGAGGATTAAGGCTATATTTGAGTTCTGAGTTTAAAGTCAGGGTGGAAAGTAAGAGAAGTCGGTTAAATCTGATAAGCATAATCATTTGAGTTTATTTAGATTTTGTATCTCTTTTTTCTTTTTTATAAAAAATAAAATGCAAACTCTGGGGTTAGCCTATAGCTTAATGTCGTATTCGGTTACATAATTGCAATAAATTAAAAATATTTAACACATTTTGTTGCAACTGATAAAAAAAAAAAAAAAAAACTTTCCGCCCTATCCAATTTCACGGCGTCAATGGTTACCATGGCAACAACACTGTACACATACGGAGGCCAAAGTGACGTACAGTTTATTGACAGCTGGCTTATATTGAAGTGGTCGTTAACCTCCTCGATACCGTCGTCTTTCTCTCATTCTTTTCAATAACACCTTTTATTGTGTTATTGTGAAATACCAGGTGTTGTGTTTGGGCCGGAGAGGAGCCGCGGACGTGTTCCTGATGAGGCACGCTGAGCGCAGAAGCTTGCACGCAGTCAAGAGGATAAAAGTAGAGGACGCAAGGACAGCAACAACACAAAGAGCTATCCTCCAGGAGGCTGAAATCATAAGGAGGCTGAAGCACCCTCACATAGTGAAGTGAAGCGATGTTTTTGTGAACTCTGACGACGGATTCATTTACATTGTGATGAGCTACTGTGATGGTGGGACATTAGATGACAAGGTTAAACGGAGGAAACGAGTTTTTCTCAGAGAGTACTGTAATGGGGTGGTTTATACAGGTCACCATGGCTGTTTATTACATACACACGGCTAAAATACTTCACAGGGACATCAAAACCTCAAATGTACTGCTAATGAAGAGAGGTGTGGTGAAGTTAGGGGATTTTGGGATATCCAAAGGAATGACAAACACAGCTGACATGGCTTCCACATGTGTTGGCACCCCCATCTACCTCAGCCCTGAGCTTTGCCAGGATGTCCCATACAGCTCCAAGTCTGACATCTGGGCTCTGGGCTGTCTGCTGTATGAGATCTGTGCTCTCAGGCCTCCGTTTGCAGCCATGAACCTCCTCAGTCTGTTCTACAAGATCACCAAAGGAGAGTATGATCCTGTCCTTAGCGTTTACTCGGAAAACATCTCCTCTTTGATCCAGAGAATGCTCTGCCTCAAACCTGAGAACAGGCCAAGTGCTGCCTGCATACTCAGCAGTGCCTGCGTGCAACATCAGCTGGAGTATATCAAACACAGAGAGACTCAGACTGACTGTGTTCCTGTGACTGAACCTGAAGAAGAGATCTGTCCCACGTCACAGGTTCACTGATGAGGAGCAGTTCTGCTGAGCCTTTGGGTAATGTGGGAGTGGAAATATAAAGTCAAACATCTTCATATTAGTGGTTGAAGAAATGCTCAGATCCTTTACTCAAGTAAAAGTACTAATGCCACAGTGTAAAAAAATTCAAAATTCTACACAAGTAAAAATCAGCAATCTACTTAAAGTACTCATTCTGCAAAAAAATGAACCAAATGTTATTTTATTACATTATTAGATTCTTATTGCTGATGAATTCTGCTACACGCTATTTATTTTCAGGAATCCCCCCCATTTTTTGCTTTTTTTGTGAAATATTGGATCATTTTATTTCTCTGAGTCTTAAATACATATTTAAATGAAACTATCTGTGAAGTTTAAAGGGGAAATGTGTCAAATCCAATGGTTTTTTTTAATGTAAAGTCTTAATCTGAAAACGTAACTAGGAACTATAGCTGTCAAATACATGTAATGTAAGACAAAGTACAGTATGTCTGTGAAATGTACCTTGAACTATATAAGTAGCATGAAATGAAACTACTTCTACTAAATGAACTAAGTTCCTCAAAACTGCACTTGAGTAATGTGTTTTCCACTACTGCTGCTTATACAGTGTGAGTGTTTAAAGAGAATTTCATGTCAAAGCTGATAATATGAAACTAGCTGTGATACTGTGATCTTGCAGAATTTAAATATTAGATACCTCAAAATGTCCTAAGTTGGGAGTTTTTGCTTTTTAACCAAATCGTAAGAGAGTTGTTTAATATTGTGCTCACAATTTTAGATTGAAATTTTCCTACAAGCACCAAAACTGATACACATGAATAGCTTTATATTCTAGACATAGTCGGGAAATTGTAAAAAAAAAAACCAAAAAAACAAAAAAAACCCAAAGGAAAACATAACTATGACAATGTGAAGCATTTATGCCATAAAAACATTAATGGAGACTAGTGCTGAAACAGTTTGTCAAGGAAATTAACCAAAAGCAACTTTTGTACTCAATTAGCAATTTGAAGAAGTCAATTTAGGTTGTGGGAAACTGACAGGCACTACTTTTTGACATATTATAGAGCAGATTAGAGTATTATAGAGTAGATGAAAAAAAATCCACTATCATCAATGGGAAAATATTCATTCAAAATATTCAGGTGTTAAATATGTGAATCCATTCCGTTGTGGTTTATATATAGAGAAGTTGTTTTGTGATGTATTTATGCAGAAATGATCCAGATGACTTTGAGGAAGAAGGAAGATTATGAGGATGTAGCAGGCTTAGTTCACACCATTGGTCTTCAGCAGCCACACGATGAGGCACTGGAGGAGTTTCAGCTGTGTGATGCTGGAGGACTGACCATCACGCTGAAGGCACTGAAGGAAAACGGGGTAAAACTTTTGCATCCTTAAAAACCGCGATGTGAAATATGTTGGAACAGTAAAATATCTGTTAAGTGCCTTGTATGTTAAGTGTTTTATATGCATTTGTCACTAAAAATGACATTATATATATTTGAGAAGATTAGAGGATCCTTTGAGAAAGGCCTTGGTTGAAAACATCTGCTGCCACAGTTTGAGCACAACGTAGAAATAGACCGGCTGCAAATCTGCTGTCTTACATTTTCATTGTTTTGGTATGTCATGTTATTATGCAAAATTTCATAATTGTTTATCTTTATCTCAAAATGAGATGAAAGGCTAGATATTGCTTACAACTATGACTTCAAAGAACGTATGTGGTATATATTGCGTCCGCAAAGATGTTTTCCTGCTATGATATCTAATAATGAACAATAATGAAACTAAAGATGAGAGAAAACCACAAGCTAGACACATCCTTGGAAACCAACCCACAGTAAACAGATTTGTCCAAAATAAGCAAAATGAAATAAATATGATTTTTAATTTTTTTTGGCCTTAGATGCTGCATTTTTGTTGTTGTTTTCTATTGTCTCTGATTACTTCAATCAAGGTTTTAAAGGTCATTAAAAAAGTAATTTCTAACTCTTATTGAGTTTTTTAATTTCACTTATCTGACTTAACTGGAAGAACTGCCACACAGCTGAATTTTCTTCCTTCCTGTTACATCAGTTTCAGTTAGAAGCAGAGTACATGACAGTGTTCAAAACAAATAAGTATTTACTACTGTATTAGCTAGTAAAACTTGAACTCACTGTCATTGTAACTGAGGATAAGCAACAACTAGGAAAGGTGTCCCCACAGCTGAACATTTTAAACAATTTGAAAGTCTTAAAATATTGAGCGGGGCCTTTGAATTTGTATGGAGGTAACTAATGAAGTTGAAGCAGTTAAAGGAGGTAAAGTGTCAAGTAATTCTAAGCAGGAAAATTCAACTGTCAATGGAAGTTAAAATGTAGTGCTGATTTTGAATTGAACTGGAAACTGCTGACTGTTGACAGACTGAAAGTCTGTTGAAGTGTAAATGCTGAAAGCAGCTGAAGAGTGAGTCAAAATGCAATTGCTGAAAAAAGGTGACACATCGGTTTAAGAGCAGGACCTTTAATGATTTGAAGCATATATTTGAGATCAATACATAAAGCAAACACCCCGTAAACATTAAAGCGGCTGTAACCAATGTTTTTTTTATGATAATGTAACAAATGACAATGTGTAAAGTGAGAGACGTCGGTCATAGTGATGAACCTACAGAGAATCATCACCTGATTCTACAGCTCCTCTCGACTTTCTTGGAGTTTTGTAGCGAGTTTCATCTCATTGTTTAGCTGTTCAGCCTGCAACTTCCTAGTTGAGCTTTCAGATTAAAATTTTGCATAAAAAACCTTGTGATCCCTCAGAAAAAAGGCAATGTCTAGTTGCGGCTCCTTGTCAAGTTTCAGACATCTATGAGCTGTCAGCAGTTCTCCCAAAGGGACATTTCCCCTCTAAACTTCTCAGATAGATTAATTTAAATAACAGACTGAGGCTCAGAGAGGCAAAATTGTCCAATATTTCACAAAAGAAGCCAAGTATCGGGAAAAGTCCTAAAAATGAATACAGATCTGTGTAGCAGAAACACAGTTAGTGACTAGCTTTAACATCTAAAGAGCCAGATATTTCGTTCAGGATGTGTAAATAAGCAGCTGTTTGCTAACATGTTCGCCATATCAACTGAAAAGGTTATGGTGTTTCAGTTCAGAAAATCAGTAAATGCCGTTTTGAATATAGAGCAAAAACAACTGCAGCATATACCACGAGTCTAGCCAGTGGCGTGCTTCAAAGCCTCATGGGAGCTGTAGTAGCAACAGTATCTTTGCTTTATACTTTTCTATCAAGTAGCTCATGCTGACCATAAGCTTGGGTAAAACTGCTGATTTGAACACAGCCTTTGCTTGTGTTAAGAGTCTGTGGTATTAGCATGGTGATAAACTGCAAGGTGTTATGATAGCGGCGGTAATGCTATGTAACTTCCACTTCCCTTTGCCCATGTAAGGACGCCTCGTTCATCGTGCATCATTTCTCATCAAATATACTTAAAGGTTGAACACTCATTAGCTTCTTCCAATCATTATTAAACTGTTCGTCATTTAACGCTGTTTACTTGAAATGACCTTGGAGTAACGTTATAAAAAACATGAACACACACATACACATACAAACACACACATGCACAATCACCTTATCAGTGACATCAAATAGTATTCATGCACTTTGTGACATGGTAGATAAGTAAGGTCTGAAGCAGAAGTTACAAGAATCATGTTTTTGCCATTAACACATTTACTATCCTATACTTTCAGGTACACATCTTAAAGATGCATAAATTATGGGTTTTGAAGTTAAGCTTTGAATATGATAATCTCAAGATGAAATGTTGTCTCAACGGAAATGTAAGGTTCACGTTTTATCAACACACGATCTATCATGACTTGACCAAAGTTTTCCGTGCTTCCAAGTCAGCAGTCTCGGGTTCACTCACTTACATTACATTTACAAGCAGTAAAGAAGTTAGAATGTACAGTTTATACTCTGAGGGAACACGCACACATTCATTTTTCCATGAGCTAGCTGCCTAGGTAACCATCATTTGTGAATTTCTAACATGCGGGAAATGCATGAACAGTTTCCTGTATGAGCAGAAAGTCTACCTACATCATCATCAGTTTGTACCAGCTGATCAGTCGTTTGTCCGTGTTAACAAACATTGTTTAAGCCTTATAGTTAGTCCACATCCTTCACTATGAATGGATTACTGACCGAGCCCAATTAGATCAAAGGGCACCTAAACCAGTGCCTCTGTGTAATATGACTATTTCCTACTGGAGAGTCAAATGTTTTAATCAAAAGTCTTTCAACGTCTTCATTTTGATGTCACAGCAAAGTAGCCTCATAATTTGTCCACAATTAATTTAAAGCTGATATTTTTGAACTACACTTTATAAGGTCTGAGAGTGGAGTTACGACTAGCTAATAAACACTTGTAAACTCAACATAAGCAACACACGCATGCGTATATTTAACAATAACTTGTGGCACTGGATTTTTTTCTCCATTTCCTCTCCGTCACCACCTTCCCACTATGCAAAGTTCCACCGCTGTGCGCAGAAGAGGTATGATGTTCCTGTCAGTCCCCACTGCACACTCATCTGAAACTTTATCCACTGATGGTGTCAAGACAACAGTGTCACACTAGCTTTCTTTGATGACAGCTGCTAAATGTTGCAATCCCCACATTAGAGAGTATGAGTCATAAAGAAAGTTACATCTCCACAATCTAAAAAGACACTATAGGTAAAAAAATTAGGAGAAATGCATTTAGTAGATAACTTATCATAAATTTAGAAAGTGAGGCCCTAAAAAAAACTGCAGGCAGCATATCTTATTTTATTTTTTATCTCTTATATCCTGTGTTATCTCTCTTCACTACAGCAGCAAGAGAGAATTTATCTGACCTCATTTTCTGTCCAGAGTCAGATTATTCTTTCATAAAGGTTTGTTGATATTTGTCTGGAAGAGGCCAAACTTTGGTCAATCCACAGGGGCTTCAGAGGATTGGAAATTAAATGTAATGACACTGCTAATATTTTTATACATCTACTTTCTGTATGACTCAATGTGATACACATTTTTGGCCTTTTTTTGACTTTTACTCAGACAAGTGTTTTTAAGTTTCAGTCATCTCATTTCCAGAGAATGAATAAAGTATTTCATAGAATTTCTTTTGAGAGTGTTGATCCAAATTTCAGAAAACATTGTCGTTTTAGGCAATTAATGTAAACTCTGGGATGTGTCTCTTCATAAGATATGATTGGTCAGCCTGGTTACTAACAATATTCACTAATTAAGATCATATGCAACATTGTGATACCTTCATGGAAACTGTGAAATGGTAGCAACAAATAGAAACAGAGAGAAGAAAATAGGAACTGATATATATGGGAGAGTCTACCAGGTTCAAATCATCCCTGGATGGTTTACAAGTGGTCCAAAATGCTGCTGCTAAACTCTTGACCAGGTCTTCCAAAAGGTCCAAGAATCCAATTCAAAGTTCTTGTCAGACACCTGCCTACATTAAAGATCTGCTTCAGCCTTACTGTATTTCACCAGCAGGTCTCTGAGGTCCTCTGATTAGGATTTACTGGTTGTTCCTCGATCTAGGCTTAAAACTAGGTTGTGGCTCCTAAACTTTGGAACTCTCTCACTTTGGATTTAAGATCTGTGAACACTGCGGACACTGTTAAAAAGCAGCTCAAGACCCATTTGTTTAGACTTGCCTTTGTGCATTTTTTCTATTTATTTCTGTTTTTATTGTGTTTTATGTCTGTCTGTATGTTTATGCTTTATTTCTTCTGTGAAGCACTTTGTGACCTCTCTGCTCTTGAAAGGTGCTATATAAATAAAGTTATTTAATTACTTACTCATGTCACTAGTGATGACCATATCCTTTTAGCTATTCTGGCCAAGTTTCAGCGTGCCAGTGCCAGTGTTCAGCTGGGGCCTGGTGTGGCAGCCATATGACTCTGAAGTCAAGCACATATCAGGCAGGAATAATGTGAAGGCTGATGCCCTCCAGAAGCTGAAAGAATTACATGTCAAGGGGAATATCACGGTCACATGGTTGTCATTTTCCCTAACACTGGTTGCCAAATGTCAAGTTCCGGTCTTATCTAATATAAGCTTAGGAAAAGGATGGACAAACAAACACAATAAAGCTGGTATGCAGCAGAGTAGCAAAATGATTCTTTTGTTGAGACAATGATAATGGACACTAGGTTTTGTCCTCATCTCTAAAGTAGTTTCTGTTTAGTCTCTGGACTCACCAGGGCTCAGATAAGGCCCATCATCCTTATCTATCAACTGATGGCATTAAGTATATGTCATGCCATGGGATTAGCTGGTATAGAATCAAGGTTTGGCGTTAATTGAATTCCCTCGATATAACAAAAGATCATCTTCAGTACTGTCTGTTCTTTGTGTATTTTCACCACTACACTTATCTTGATGTTGATTTGTGATTATGATAAGATACGGAACATGTCAACAAACAAGTGTCAATGCATGCTGTAGTACATTTCAACTTATCAAATATATTCACTCAAATAATGTTGATCAGACATTGAGCACATTATTTCCCAGAGAAACTCAAAATCAAGTAGACAGTAGGCGCCGTCACTGGTACACGGTCTGTGTGAGAGATCTTCCCACGTCTCCCTTCCCCGCCAACTCTGTAGCAACTCTGCAATAAAGGTCAAAAAGAAAGTACCACGAGCCATGCGACAAGTATAGTAACACGGAAACTATGATATCTACCAAAGTTAATGGTAAATTTGGTCTGACCACAGTGAGTGAGGGCATTTAGTAGTAGTGTAGAGGACTTCTATCATTAGTGATCCTTATGTTATCCATAAAATATGGTACATTTATAATATTTGCAGAAAGACCTCACAGCATTACTAAAGGGATCACCTCCAGCTCTAACTAGTGAACAAGAGAGGGTGTATAGAGATGTTTTCAGAGATTTGAACTGCTCATGTGGTCGCTATATATATGTATATGAGCTCACAGACCATTTCTTGGTATGATGTCAGCAGATGGAGCGCCCGCTGTTTTACCACAATCTATGTTTGAAAAATGACAGCAATTAACAGGAAATGTACTATACTATACAATATAACACTATAGGAAACTGCCAAACCTACCCTGAAAATTCAACATTATATGTGTCAAAATGACAAAATGTAGCTATTGTATTCAATTGCATTTTAATTTATGGGTTTAATAATAATAATAGTAGTAGTAATAATAATAATAATAATAATAATAATAATAATAATAATAATAATAATAATAATAATAATAATAATAATAATAATAATATTAACAAAACATTTCATCTGTACCGCACTTTTCATTCATAGTGATACTCAAAGTGCTACAGTATTAATAACATAGAACACACAACAAAAAGAAAACAGTAATAAGCATAAGCATAGTGCAACAGAGCAGAGGGCTCAAGTCCCCATGGTGCAGAGCTTAGTACTGGGGGCCCGGAGGACCAAGCTGCTGGCAGACCTGAGGGTGTGGGTGGAGGTTTGTAATATGATCCATTCCTGTAGGTAGGGAGGCGCATGTCCACTCATGGATTTGTATGTTAGTAGCAGGACTTTGTATTCATTCTTGAAGGAGACAGGGAGCCAGCACAATGAAAACAGAACTGGGGTTATACTGTATGTTCATGTTTTCGCACTCTTGTCAGGATTTTGGCAGCGCTGTTCTGAATGTACTGGAGCTTCGGGATTCTCCTGCCAGGGATCCCTGTGAAAAGTGCACTGCAGTAGTCCAGTCTTGAGGAAATAAAGGCATGGAGAAGTTTCTCTGCATCTGACAGGGTGAGAGAGGGGCTGAGTTTAGGGATGTTTTTGAGATCGTAGACAGAGGTTTTGCATAGATGTCTTATATTGTCATTAAAAGTCAGGTGAGGGTCAAACCTAACACCCACATTAGTGACTGAGGAGCAAAGGGGGATGTCCTGGCCGTCAAAGGTGAGATGAGGTATGGGGGATGACTGAATCCAGTGTGGAGTGCGAATATGGAGAACTTCAGTTGTGCTGCTGTTTAACTGGAGGAAATTTGTGCTCATCCAGGCCTTTATCTCCTTAAGACAGGTTCTGTGGTATGACATGGCTGCAGAAGGGCTTGGGACAGTTTTGATATTTTGTGATAGGAGGCCCTTTCTATTTGGCATTCATACTCACAGTTCCAGTTTGGTAGCTCTGTCTTAGTTTTCTTTGAAAGGATTTAAAGTACTCTTCAGGTAATAACAGTAGTTTCAAAATAGGTCACTATTGTCTCAACAAGACTGTTAGCATGTAGTGAAACAAGATTGTTTGCTTTCACTCATCAGAGGTGGAGCAAGGACAACCTTTCTTCTTCTATCAGTTTCTAAATCCCTTACCATAAAGCATTCTTTTTTAAAAATTTTAAATTACTTTTTTTTTTTTGCTAACTTGTGCATTTAAAATTTTGAGTGATTTCCACGTAGGTGTATAATGACATCATCACTTCCCTTGCCGGCTGACTTGAGTATATAAAAATAATGGGCAGACACCGATCATATCATCATCATTTCTCATACTTAAGACAACAAAGACAAGCTGTTGAGGAAGTGAGAGAGACGACGCTGCAGTATGATGAAGTGTGTGTTTGTCCTCGTTGCTCTGTTGCATTTGTCCTACAGTGCTACCAATGGTAATGACATGAACAAGAACAGGGAGCTTTTGATCGGACTGCAGAATCTCACCAAACTCTACAAAGACAAAGAACTCAATATTGAATCTGTAAGTATGAGACACTGGTATTATCACATATAACTTTGGGGTCAATTAAGGATATTAATCATTTTTCCCCCTGCAAAATGCAGGAAAATGAAAACATGATGGAAACATAATCATAACTTGCTTTGCATGTGCTGCAGGTGTTTTAATTTTTTTGCTCAAGTATCAAAAATACAGGTTATCTCATGCAGTTATGGAACACCAATACTAGGTGTTCTGACGAGGTAGGGCAGAGACATCCAGTTTAATAATCAGTTTCAGCACAGATAGAGCAGAAAACTCTACACACAGTCTGCTCCTGCTGTTTGGGTTTCTTGACAAGACATCAGCCTGATATGTGCAGACTGCTGGCTAGCTAGTGTTAGCGACTTGGCAGGTACAGACAGAAAGATTGAAGTAGAATCTGCACATTTTTCAGTCCATAATACTGAATCGAAAGCCCCGATCAGTATTTATTGTCTTTTTTCAGTCTGTCTCTCTCATAGATGAGAAAGGTATACATTTTGTAACTATTCATGCCACAGTTTACAGAACTGTTGTAACTGAAGACAGCTAATGTTGCCAATTATCAGTTACTTTTTGACTAAAAATAACTTTTTTGCATGTTGTAATAACTTGATTTTTATGATGCAGACATTTTTGATTGAGGACACATTGAGGAAAAACAAAAAATTGAATTAATCAAATTAATTTGATATGTCTCCGAGGCCTGCTCTCAGTGACTGTTAATGTCATGATCTGCCACTTAAAATAGTCTTCCTGTGCTTAATACATTATATTAATTACATTCATTTTCTGTCCCTATAGCTAAACACAGTGAAGGTGCCATCTAAACAAATGAAACGACATTTGGTAAGTATTGCATCTTTTCACCACCTACATTCTGAACAGTTCGATTGAGCTCAATTCTTGACAGCAAATGCATTTTGTTTGCCATGGTAGCCTGACCAGACCCTGTCCTCTTTCCATTGCAGTCTTCCTGTGTAAATGTCTTTAAAAAGGGGCTGGAGCACCTTCTACAACATGTGAAGATGCATAGAGACAGCAAAGTCCTAGATGAACTTCGCACCAACCTTGAGAGTCTCACATCTCCTTCTGTACAGGTTAGCTAACAAAAACATGAAAGTGTGATGTCTTCACAGACACTGAGTTCTCGCTGTTAACTTCATGACTGCTGCATCAGTAGCAGGTATCCAGACAGAAAAACTAAACTCACTCTGTTCTGCTTTCAGATGTCAGACACCAAATGCAAAATGGAAAAGCTCAGGAACATTTCGAAGCCTTTCGAGTTGTACAAGGATTTCCTCAGGATACTAAACTCAAAAAGAAGATGAAGAAACTTCAACAAACAAAACTTGTTTTCAGTTTTATGCAGGGCAGCTTCTACCAATATTGATTAGAAAATTACTTTCCGTCAGGATTAAATGTGAACAGTGAATGTATTGCACATATATTCACATAAATATTATTTATGTATTTATTAGTCTTATTTAATTTGCTATTTATTTATTTATTTGTTCTTATATGAACATTCATTTTCACAGACATTTCATATAGATGTATTAAACTGAGTAGATGGTGCAAAGTAATAATCAGATTGTGAAAAACATTTTGGCTGAGAAATATTGTGCTGTTGTCTTCAAATAAATCAACAACTTTCATACTTACTGAGTATTTGTCGATCATTTATTGAACTGCTTTAACAGCTGAAGAGTTGATGTCATAGCAATTGAGAATTTATTCACATGGTTTTAATCCCATTGTGCTGTGTATAGAACACAAAAATAAATAAATAAATAAAGCAGTGAGGTTTCTCTTGTGTCTGAAAAAATTCAGTCTTGAAAACTGAAAACAAAAATGCGGAGATGCTAATACCTTAGACTGCAAGGCCTTAGCGGGTGAGAAAGGGGGAGGCGTAAGTGTTGGAGGTGATTAAGACAGAGTTCGAATTGATTCAAACTTCCCCACCTCCTGTTTGACCTAAAAAGTGTGAAGTGCGCCATGAAAGCATGACAGAAGCTATTTTAAAAGCAACAGAAATAAATAAACAGGCTGAGCAGGAGAAGGCTACAGAGTATGACTCTCTCTTTTATCTATTCTACCCATCTGGAGAGCAGAACGAGGTGACGTGTTTGCGTGCTGGCACAAAAAGACCAAACACATGTATTCACATGAACCTGCACAACTATGCGTGACTGATAAATATGCAGGGCCGTGTATTCACACACAAACACACAGCAGACAGAGGGCTGAGGTTTCTTAACATTTTGATTCATAAAACAGCCAGTTTTGCTCTCGGCTGTCTTACTCATAGCACTTGTGAGTTTTGCGGGTGGTTTGGTATCTGTCATCCTGAATCAAACAAAAAACACCCAGGAGTTTTGTCACGAGATCTTAGAAAATTTAAAGCCCCATAAGCCAAAGTCTCCATCAGAGCATGTGGTTGGCAGATTATGTGAAAAGTGTCTGCAGATGAGGATTGTCTTATCTACTCTCACAACCTCACTAACATCTCTTTGATGTCTTTAATAGTGCTTGTCACTTCCCACTGTCTGAAGACAGAAAATGGCTCGGTGACTCAGTACACTGTTAGGAAAATAAGATTCAGAGGGTTTGATAATCAGCATTTTAGGAAACCCTAACCTACAGCGGTTCAGTACATGCAGCAGTGGCCCGTGTGTGGCACGAGAGCCTTTGAACTGCATGGGACATGAGTTAGAGGGGCAGCAGCTGCACCTTTGAACAGAGGAAACTAGCAGAGCAGGAGGCAGGTGGAGAGAGACACTCTGAAGTAGGCCCACACACGCGACCTCCGATCGCCCGTCTACCAACGCTCTCACCTCTGACCTTTGAACTCTTGACCCTGCCCGGCTGCTGTGTCTTTGATGTCCTGGCAGCAAGGCAGCACTCTGAGGTTGAGTCATAGAAAAAGACCGGGGAAAGGGTATGAGCATACACTCTCCCCCCGAAAACACTCCCATGTTTGTGAGTTAAATATGAAGCTACAAACACCAGCTCGTTAGCTTAGCTTAGCATAAAGACTATAAACAGAGGAAACAGCTTGCCTGGCTCTGTGTCAAGGTTACATAATTCACCTTGATAATCCATGTTATATCTTCCGTACAAAAAATGTAACCCCAAAATGTCTAGAGACGATAACATCCCCATCTGTATCCATCCCTGGTAATATGTGATGGGTTCATTGACTGCTTCAGTACTTCACTAAAAATAAGCCTGATATCTTGGTGCTCAATATACCTTTTTGATAAAAATGAATTGTAAAAATTGTATACTTTCCTGATTATACCATTGGCAATGTTTTCCTGTGTACAGCAGCTTTAGTGTGAGATTTGCAATCAGTGATTCTGCAAAAAATGGTAATTTATGACCACAATTGACAATTATCTTCATTATACTTCAATACTCAGATTATTTTTACAATTAATACATTTTTTTTCTATAGAACACCAGAAAATTATTATTTTAATTTAAAATGTACGGTATCATTTCCAGGAGACCAAGATGACATCTTGAATTATTTTGTTTCATCCGACAACAATGTAAAACTCAAAGATATTCAGTTTACTGTCAAATATGACCAAAAAAAGCAGAATAGTCTCACATTTGCGAAGCTGAAGCTCTGAAACCGCATTAATCAACTATCCAATAGTTAAATTTACTTTTTTTTAATTTAAAATCAATATAATCTAATTAAATTAATGGACAAATTAATTAAATTAAATTAAATTAATGGAGGTGTTACAAAAAACAGGCACCAATACTGAAACCGTAAAAATAAAAAAAAATATTAAGGCTTAATCATAATTTAATAATGAAATATCCCCCATGTGTTTACTGGTTTTTTTTGCTGTATAATTTGGATTAAGGATTAAAGAGCAAAGTGACAGATGGAAAATATGGCATATGGCAAACATATAGTATGTTTTTTCTTATTTTATTCACTTATTTGCATCATTCCTTGGGTCTCGTGGCTTTAGCCCATCTATTAATGTACTTCTAATGTGAATGTATGTGAAGGAAAAGGGTAAAAGCTGTTTCTTTTCCTCCTGTCAGAAGTACTTACATCACTGTAAGGTGACAGCTGGCATGTCACGATTGTTTCTGCATCCCATGATGCTCTGCATGCAAGATACCAGCTTGAACTGAAAAAAACAACTGGGCACTAGGGGTATGCTGACAGATATTGCCAGGATTTTTACAAGCACTGCACAATTTATCAGTCAGAGCAGACAGAAATGATGACTGCGGCTGAAGGTGACATTGGTCTGCACATGAAAACTCTGGCATAATCTTCTAATCTTCTGTCTGGGCATAAACCTGTCTTTCATGAAATCTCTATTTCATTCATTAAAACCCTTCACAAGTAAAATCCCTCACAGCGAGGATTTATGTTTCTCTACCTTTATTTCCATCTACAGAAGCAATTGTTCTCTTTCTCCATTAGGTGGCCTCAGCGACCCACTACCCTACGTGTTTGCCCTCATGTCCTGATGGAGTTTTGTAACCTGCATCTTAATTTAATTAAACTAAACCACAGTGCAGATTGAATAAAGTCAAATTAAGAGAAATCACTGGGTATTAAAGTGGCGATATGGGACGGTTTAATCGGAACTGTGACACTTTTAACCTTTAATCTCAGCACAAGTGGACACTCAAGATAAATCTAGTGTTACCTGCTGTATCTTACTGTACATTAGGCAGTATAGCAAGGATGGTAACCAAAGGCCACAGTCACGTGCTTTAATTCCTACTTCACTTACTCTTGAATGGGACAACGTCAGAGCGCCGATGTGAAACTGAGCCGCGGGAGCGCAAAGACTCCGGGATTTGCCCGCAGACGCGCGCTGAAGCTGCAGGAGGACGCAGCCAGAGCTGTGATGGTGATGATGATGATGTTGTGTGTATTATTTAATCGTGAACAACAGCCAGCTATGTGGAGCCACCGAGGATATAATCGGACTGTTTGTTTTGTTTTTATCTGACATGGAGACTTGATGCCCTTCAGACGGACTTTGAGCACTGAAGTTTTTTGATGGAAGCGATGGGAATTTTTTTTTTCTTTTTCTTTTTAAAAAAAAACCAGTATCAAGCAACAGCTGACCACGTCTCTGTGAGTAAGACTATGATGGAAAAAGAGCATTTTGTTTATGTACGTGGGAAGGTGTGACTCTTGATAATGAGTCATGCTTTAGTAATTACAATGCGCTCATGGGAAGATCCTGGTTTGACAGTAATAGCCTATGCAGCATGCTATTTGAAAATAGGATTATTATAAATATATAATATGCTCTACACAAGTAAGTATCATCAGAGCTTACATAATCAAGAAACCACAAAAAAAGATAAAAAATGTAAACAATGTTGCACTTTGATGGTAACAACTATTATCTAAATTAATACAGATATATCCAATGTTTTTAATTCATTTCTTTAATCCACAGGGCTGCTGGTGACTTGAGTGAGCAGACAGAGGATTCCTGAAATTGCAGAGATTTGGGACTTACAAACTGAGCAGACAGACATCTGGCCATTCCACTTAAGAATTAAGTTACCACTACCTCTTCAGCAGTGCTGCTCAAACGATGTCAAATCTAATTTACAAAGTCAGGGGGCTAATGTCTGGCCCCAAGAGGGTTTGCCTCAAAAAACTCATCCTTCATCGTTTATTAGAAAACACAATGATGGAGATTTTTTGCATTTCAGGAGCCTCCTAGATTCTGATCCTGTGGATATAATGTAGGACGTCCTCTCAGCATGACTTAAATGAACACTCCCCACATGTACAGGGATGGATCTCATGAACTTTACGACTGTCATCGACAATGGGTTTTTGGATGAGGCTCCATCAAGCCGCGTCCTAACTGGTTGTTTCCTCTCACTGCTCATCCTCACGACCTTGCTGGGAAACACGCTCGTTTGCGCTGCTGTCACCAAGTTCCGACATCTGCGCTCCAAAGTAACCAACTTTTTTGTGATCTCGCTGGCGGTGTCAGACCTCTTGGTTGCCATTTTGGTAATGCCGTGGAAGGCGGTGACAGAGATCGCAGGGTTCTGGCCATTCGGATCCTTCTGTGACACCTGGGTGGCCTTTGATATTATGTGCTCCACGGCATCCATTTTGAACCTTTGTGTGATAAGCCTGGACCGCTACTGGGCCATCTCCAGCCCCTTTCGCTATGAGAGGAAAATGACACCCAGAGTGGCCTATGTGATGATCAGCGTGGCCTGGACGCTGTCTGTCCTCATTTCCTTCATCCCGGTGCAATTAAACTGGCACAAGGCCCAAACAAAGGCTTCTCTCCTCCCTCTCACTGGGTCCTCTGACCCTGTGGGATCAAACGCTTCTTCTTACCAAAGCTCAGAGAACTGTGACTCAAGCCTAAACAGGACTTATGCCATTTCCACCTCTCTCATAAGCTTTTACATCCCTGTGGCCATCATGGTGGCCACCTACACCCAGATCTACCGCATAGCCCACAGACAAATCAGGAGGATCTCTGCACTGGAACGAGCTGCCGAAAATGCCAAGAACAGACATGACAGCATGGGTGGGGGCTCCAGCATCGCAGAGTCTGAAAGCTCTTTCAAAATGACATTCAAGAGGGAGACCAAGGTGCTGAAGACGCTGTCTGTGATCATGGGGGTGTTTGTGTGCTGCTGGCTCCCATTCTTCATCCTCAACTGCATGGTGCCCTTCTGCGAGCAGTCAAGCGGAGGGGAGGCTTTCCCCTGCATCAGCCCCACCACGTTTGACGTGTTCATATGGTTCGGCTGGGCTAATTCCTCCCTCAACCCCATCATCTATGCCTTCAATGCAGATTTCCGCAAGGCCTTCTCTATCCTGCTGGGCTGCCACAGATTGTATCCAGTAGGCCACAACATAGAGACGGTCAGTCTAAACAAGAAATGACTCATGACTCTCTAACAGTAATGACTCATCCTTAATGCTAAGAGTACAAGCGTTCCTGCTGAGGCCGGTCTGATCAACTTCAAACTAGGACGCTGCTCTCTGTGCTAACTCTTACTGTGACTGAAGGATATGATGACCCTACATGTACCCATGTTTGCATTGGGCGAGTGGCCCGGCTGTGTGCAGACTGTCAGAGTGAGCGTGCCGTGCTCAATGTGGTCGATACAATGTCTTCAGATGGAGGAAGCTCCTAGATGAGGAGAGGGGATTTGGGGATTGAGATTAAGACTCTCCGCTGTTGTGCCAGGGAGCTGGGAGCGCAACGGTGCTGACACGCCCGTGGGTTAGATAATCCCATGACTGGGCAGCACACACCCTAATGCTGTCAGACACCGCTCTCTTCAGTACCATCACACACACGTACACAAACACAAACACTGTCAAAACATGCTCCTGCAAATACAGCGTAACTGCAGCACACAGCATGCACACTACACAACAGAAATATGTTGCATTACGAAATTACGTTAACATCCTGTGCTCTGCAAGGATTCCAGTGGTAAAGCGTCAAACCAAATCATGTTTCTACACTGATGAACATGTAGGTAAAATACATCCAAAAGTGACTTAATATTGAAGCTAGAATGAAAACAGATTTGATTTTACATCCAGCTTAATCTGTTAATGTGATTTTAAAAGCGGACACTTAAAAATGTGATCTGAATTTCTGTTAAAAGTGCAGGTTGTCAAAGAGCTGATTGTATCTTATTGTTGACATTGGTTCACAAATATTATTTTACATCCCATCCAAATGTCAAATCCTTATGACTTCAAACCAAATGTACTTGGCAGACACATTGTTAATTATTTCTGCCTCAGTGCTTGAAGTTGTTTTATGGATGAGTGTCTCATATTAGTTTATGTGTCCTGTGTTCATAAACAAGAGATGATGACTTCTTTTGAAGAACAGGCAAAGACCTGAACAACAGTTATGCCCGACTTGTGATGTCTTTGACTATTATGCGTGTTTAGGGGCTGATAACAGAATTATGATTGATTGTATTATGTTTGAGTAAATCCGTTTTAATTTGCTCTTTAAACTGAATAATTAAAGGATAATTAATTCTGGTTTAACAACTTTGGTCTTATCTTCATTGTTTTAGACATCATTTATAATGGTTGTAATAACATTTTACTTACCAAACTAACTGCTGAGGTCTGGGCACTCAGTGACATCACTGAAATTAAGTCCGACGGGTCAAGAAACACAAGCAGCCAGAAGATAAGACAGGTTGTAAATAAACAAACAGTTGATCCAGATTATCAGCACAACTTCATTTGGAGGGAAAACCAATGTGAGCGCAAGAAAATTGTGAGCACACAAGGGCTGTCACAAAAAAAGTGATTAGAGTTTACACATAACTTATTTGAAATAATTCAAACCTATGTAGTCCAATGCTAAACTAAGTTGCAGAGAACACATTTTTCCATTCATTCACGGTGCCTCTGTTTCCTTGCTTGAGTTACAAGCTAACATTACTGCAATCCAGTTGCATTTTACAGTCAGGAAACAACCCTACCCCTATCCATGATTTTTTAATCCAAAATGCTTCCTCACATTACTCAGGTGGTGTGGTGACATAATTAACCATTCAACACCGCTTCTTAGTTTTCTCCACTTTGTGTTGGGCAAGAGAACAACATTAGCCTAGTTTACTGATAAGGCAACAGAGCACACAATGAGGTCAGATGGACAGGGCATTTTAGGAACACCAACTGCTGGAGTGCAAGGTACGGACCTGTGCTGTTACACACTGAAATTTGAATTCAAACAGATAATTACAGATCAAATATTCCTATATTATTTTCCATGCATATATCAATGGTACTGTAGTACAAATGTTGAATTCTGAGTAGAGAAAGAGAAAGGCTGACTTGAATGGGGAAGTTGGTCTGTCATAAACTGTGATGGATGTTTAAATTAGACAGTTTGGGTGACTTCATTTACTCCTCCATACAAGTTTGGTGAAGCTGTAATCTGATTAGTGGTGTGGTCAGATCTAGTTTTTCTTGTCTCATCAAGCTTTCCAGATCTCAGCAGTTGCAGAAATAGTTTGAGACTTTGGAAAGTACACTTTAACTTTCTTGCCTGACTTCCTGCAGTGGCTGGCACCCTCATAGTGATGACAACACTCCAGGTAATCACCGAGCTCGATCCCTCATATAACCCACCATAAAACCACAGCTTGTCATGTTTGCACTTGGATTAAACAAGTAAGTCATAACAAGTTTATTAGTGAGCCTTAGAGGTGCTGGTAGGCAGACTGGTTTTGGACAGAGTCAAGCTAGCTGTTCCTCCCTGCTTCCAGTCTTTATGCTAAGCTAAGCTAACCATTTCCTGGCAGTACCTTCATATTTGCAAGACAGATGAGAGTGGTATTGATCGTTTCCTTTAATTCTTGGCAAGAGAGAAAATAAGCACATTTCCCTCAATATTCCTTTAACCTGGTAAGTACAATATTATATTTATATCTTTATATTATAAATGATAACCAAAACTATGAGACCCAGGTTGCAAAAAACCTCAAACAAATGAAAAAACAATGGAATCATCCTTTTAAATGAGCATTGTATGGGGTAATACTCTGAACGGGATGTGTTGCCATCATCATTACTCTAATTTGGTGAGCCATAGCTCTTATTTATGTGCTAACTTGCTTCATCAGTTAGCTACAGTGATTATTCATTAAGCAAACAAAAGTCATAGATATGTGTACTTGGTTAAAAACGATCTCTTTAGAATATGCAGATGTTATAGAAGGTTGACATGATGTTATTTCACATTCATAACAGAATAAACCATCAGACCAAACAGTTGTGCAGTGTGTGCTTCAGCTATGTGGAAACATCTCAATGCACAGCTTAATAAAAGTGTATTCATTCACTTTCATGAAATCCACTGTGTGTTATATCTGTGTGTGATTGGCTGCAAAGCTTTGACCTCCACACATCAAACTTCCTGAAGCGCATTTCACACCAGAGTCTGAAGGGCAAAACCTACCGGGACCAGCTGTGTCTCACTTCCAAAATTTCACTCTCACATAACTCTGGTGTTCATGGGTCACTTGTGTCTGGTGATGTATTGCTATCATTAGCAAAGTGAAAGGCCCAATCTGGAGTAGTGAATAGCCTGAAATAATACAGCAGAGCACCCACTGTGGCATCCCTTTATCTCTATTAGCTTTATTTCTTTCATTCATTGCAATAAAGTTGTTTTTCACCGTCGAATGATTGACTGAACTCTTGAAACAATGCCTAAAAGCTAAATATGAGTGTTGGGTCATAAGACGAGACAGAAATAATTATAAATGGTAGTTTTCAGTGGCCCAGTAACTTTGTATATTAAGGATACACCTGTCATGAGAACTTACACGCCCTAATATATTCAGATGGGGAGTGAGAGGGGAATCAAGGTAGTTGAAGTGTGAAGGGAGAGTAGAGTGGTGACAAGGACATGCGATGGATTTTTATTTAATAGTCCCAGATCTGCCTCAGCACAGCGGCTACTTTTTAAATGATAAATTAATCAAAAAATGAAGTGGATCTGGTATTACGTTTTTGTTTATTAAAGCTAACGAGTATCTCTGTAGATGTGCCTGGTCTTTCATAACCATAAAAGTCAGAATGAGATGAATCTCAGTAATACTTGCTATGTGCTGTCAGAAGAGCATTTTAAAGTGATTATGTGATAAAATCACAAACGACTCTCATTAAACAGCAACTCTCAAAAGATTAAGAGGACAGATCTTTTAATCAAATTAAGTTCATGCTCATTAGAAATATGAAAAACTGTAATTACTGTGATGATAACTCTTTCTCTCTCTTTCTCTCTCTCCTATAAACGCTCACACACATGCACACACACAGAGTTGTCCTTTAAAGCCTGCTTTCTCTGGGCCCAGGACTGTCCTTGCCTCTGTGAAACCTCCTCAAGCGTGCCACAGGAAGGGAACAGCAATTAATTTGACTGACATCATTCAGAGTGATGGCTGAAGTGGCAACAAGACAGGGTGTGTGTTCTTGTGTGTGTGTGTGTGTGAGTGTGATGCAGCGCTACTATCACCTGCTCCAGCGCCCATTCCAGAGACCCTGCAATGTCAACTGCTCTCTGTAAACACAAAGAATTTGTTTCCTTTTGCTATCTTTTTTTTTTTCCAGTGGAACTTGTGAAATTCTCAAAGCGATACTGTCTTTTTAGATTGGCACATTGGAGAAGTGATGTTAGACATGGCAACCTCAGATGATGCTAATGACTGGCCCTTAGGAAATGATTTACTGAGACAGGGAGAGAGAAAGAAAGGGGCAAGGAGAGAGACAGCGTCTTATGTAAGTATCAAGCAATGGCAATTTAAAAAAAGACTCAAATGATGCTCTGTAAATAACACATAACCCACAAGTATCACCAAAGTCAGACTGCTGTTACATCTATAATAAAGTGTCTCCTGTGGTCACATGCTGGTTGCTTATAGACAGGCACACCTGGCCATGAGAAAGTGGATTTTTAATGTAGTCAATGATTTCCTTGACACCCAACTCTCTTCAGGCCAGATGGGGTCTTAGGGAATTAAAATGCAATTAAACAGTTTGCAATAACCTGTATTACTCTCTATTAAATATGTATTATTCACAACTGGCAGAGCTATCATAATTGGGCTGGAGCCTAATGCATTTTTAATACCTCACACGACACCAAGATAAGCATAATTGAGAATGAGCGTGTTGGTGACTCTGATCAAAGTGCGTCAACGCAGTTACATGCTGACAGACATGAATGCGCTTTGCATGTTGAAAATTGCTGCCACTCTGTTTGATCATGTCTGGTCTCTTTGGTGAGGTGAACAGATGCTATATATCCATTTTCAACTGACAGAGTGGGAGGACATTAACAAAACAAGCACACACACACTACTGCAACACACACACACACACACTCATCTAGTTGAAATTACTTTATTTCACGGTTGAAAGAGGCAATCGTTGTAGACCGTTGAATACATTTCAAAAGTATGTAAACACAGATCAGATTTCAGCAACAGGATATTTCATCGAGCGTTTAAAAAAAACCTGATACATGAGCCTCTGCTGGAAATCACCTGCATATCTTTTGACCTTTAGTGTTTGTAATTTGTGGCAAGCTCCTCCATTCCTCTCCCTTGTTTAGTCTTGCTCTTCATTTCTCTTTCTTATCACACCCCTCTACTCTCCTCCTCCACCCTCACTCTGTTTACTGTTTGTGCTGTGGGCCGCTGGCAGTGCTGTGTTGCCATTCGTCACTCTAACTTGCTCCAGTGGAGAGGACAGGCCCTCTGACCCCACCACTGGGAAAGGAGCAAGGGAACGGGGGGAAATGAGACAATCATAGAGGGCTCCTCAGAGAGAGAGGACAGCATAGAGGAGAATTATTACAGTGGGAGAGGAGGGGATGCACACAACTACTGGGAAGTCCCTGACTTTTAGTTCTTTTTCCACATGCAAAAATATGAGTGTGACATTAAAAATGACCAGATTAAAGGAAAAACCAAGACAAATTGTCTCAGTAAAGTGTTGGGCCAACTTGAGCTGCCATGTAGCTCAAGTTGGCTCAAGGTGTAACATGTCGCTCCAAAATCTCCATAGGTGTTCACTTGGGTTGAGGTGACTGTGAAGGCCACAGAATATGATTCACATAATTTTCACACTCAACAAACCATTCAGTGACCCCTCTGTCTTGTATGGATGCATCTGCATTCATTATGCTGTTCCACTTATTTAATCATGCTTTTCCTTTAATATCCCAACCTTCAGTATGTGGCAGAAAGTGAGAGTCCTGTTCAGAGTACCTGTTTTGTTGCCTAAATCAGCTAAACTAAATATCAGAGAATATAATCCTTCATAAACGGATACAGTTTGCAGTGTCATACTATGTCATGGAGTGACCTCTACTGGAGATAGGCCAAAAATGGAGATGAGGTGACCTCGGTCTTTGCTAAATTTGACCCGATCAAATCCACTAGAGAAAAAAAAGACAGATTTGATGTATTGACCGTATAATTGCTCATATCCCCCTCATCTCTGGCCCAACACAGATTGTCAGTGAGGCAGAGTAGAAAACGTCACCGAGGCATGTTAAATGAGTACTAAGACAAAGTCAGTGAACGCAGATCAAATTATACAATGAATAATAAGCCGGGTGCAAATGAGGCTGGCTGATGAATAGTGTTTTCAGCAGGGGTGATGTCCACTCCAGCAGCTTAGCTGGAGAGAGGTGCTGTCTGGCAGAGACGGCTCTGAGTGGAGATCATGCTATTAATGATGGCCAATGTTAATGCTCATGCTGGTAGGATGCCCCATGGGTGAATTGTGACGATGCTAATGCTAATCAGCTAGCTTATGGGGGAGAGCAGATGTGTCTTATCTCTTTAAGAGAACAACTTCAGCAGCAGGAACTGACAGAGACAGAGCAACAGAGTGATTACTGACACAGCCAATCCAACTGGGTTGAAGGTAGATTAGGGCTGCTGACTGTCTGGCCTGAGTGTGTTACCAAACAGTGCTGACCATGAGAGGAATGGGAGTTGATGGTTGTATTACTTTATAATTTTTCTTATTGTCCAAGAAGAGCAAAACCAACCAAAATCAAGATGTAAATCTTTAAGAACAGTTCACAAATATGTAGTTTCATTTTTAAAAAGGGCCCAGCAGTTTCCTAAAACAGCTAAAGCCTGTAATGTTTAGCAAATGTTCACAATACAATAGGAAAAAATGTTTGTTGGGGACTATTTTCAGCTGCACCAGTGAGTATATTTCCAGCCCCAGGGGGGTGTATGTGGGATTGATTCAAAATAAACTACAGTGCCAATGTTTGTGATAATGAGGGGACATGACATCCAGTGCAACAGTGTGGCTCATTTATGTGTTTTTAGTCATTTCTGAGATTAAGGGAGCTCTATGGCAGAAAGGAATAAAATATATCAGGCTTTGGCTACATGGACAATAGGCCTGTTTGTTTGTAGGATCATTTCATTGTGAGTCTTTTTATGGGATTTGTTGACATTAGGAAAAATAAAGACTTTCTGCAGCCTCCTCCTTTAAAATGTTAGATATTGTGTAATTATGTCAGCTACTGATTTTCAAAACCATTTGATAAAAAGCCAGTCACTGATATTGAATGAAAAGTACAAAACAAAGCATGTTTGGGACCCTAACGGCATAACTCGCGTGGCACCTAGAAATGGTAATGTGCCGCAGTTTCATTATTCAGTGGAACGACCACATGTGGTGACAATTCATACAGTTTCATAAATGTGTCAACTCTGGCTTCATCCACTTGCTGAAGTTACTGTAATCTCATATAGCTACACCTCCATCTTTCCAAGCTCACAGATGTCTGGAGGAATTCTCATCAAAAAAACAACAAACCCTGGAGCAGCTGAGATGAAAACATCTGGTTACCAATTCAGTGCAATAGGTTAGCTTTCTGTCTGGGTACAAACAAGATCTCTATCTTACAAAATTGTATTGGTTTGACATTATAATGACAGCTCACTGTGTTTCTGCCCTATTCTAACAAACTTCTCCAAAGCTGTGGCCCATACAACATAATAATTCAACACAGCGTTATGTAGGGTTTTTGCATCTTTTTTTGCATGTTCACACTGGCAAAAAAGACTAATTAAAAGGGCACCCTAAGAGTGCCCCTTTAATTTTGTCATTAAGTTCAGTTTAGTCATACACAGTTTGGTACTACATAGCATGTGAAAAAAGTTGGATAATGTTTTAAGAGGCACTGGAGGGAGCCATTTCAAATTTGAAAACATAACCCTGATGATGTCATCAGGGTTATGTTTTCAGTCGGGCTCAGATTGAGCTTGAGACTTAAAAGTTTTAACAGAAAGTCTGTGTTACAGTCTCGGTATGTGGAGTTTGAAAGATTTATTTTCACAAAAATAGAAATATTTCAAAACTATTTATTTTTTGTGCAGCTGGTATGAATATTTGTACATAGAGGGTGTTCTTGGTCAAATTTGACCCGTATTTATTCAGAGGGATTTTAAAGTCACTAGAGGGGGTCAAATCAAGGTAAAGGCTGATTATGTGGAATCTTAAAACAGTGAAACTATGAATTAGCATGTATGTGTATTTCTGTCATTGGGACAGTGGGGACAGAGCTCAACAGGGGACCTTGACACTGTCACAAGAACTGCCCGTGTTACCAACATATTGCTACACTTACACAGGGTTCCCACCTAGGTGGGCATCTGCACCTGCAAACAAGCCTATACAAAGTGGTTGTCCAACAAAGTCCTCCCTGTAGTGGAAGGCAACTTTCATAGGACTATAAAAAGGACCTGAGCCCCTATTTCACTGATTTGTGAAGTGGAAGGAGTGGTTTGGTGGATCTGTTATTCCAAGATGAAAAAGGAGAAACTGAGTTGAAGAGAGAGTATTAGAAAATGGAGGAAAGGTCCTCGTGACTTCTCTCATGCAAAGGCAACGCCACCTTCCCCACATGCCAGCCACAGCAGCACAGTAGTCCAAATCTTGCCCTGATCAGTCTGCAGTCCCACAGTTGCCATAAGGGGACAAAAAAGAGGGAGACGGAACTTCTGCACAACAAAAAAGGACTGCAAAAGTAATGTTTTGGGTTTTTTTTTTTCAGTTTTGTTAGTTTGAAATGTGCAAACCAGTTTGTTGTTCTGTCTTATGACTATTACACTCAGTGCAGAGTTGAGTAGAACTGACAGAAAAGAAGAGCATGTGGTTAACAGGCAGTGTTGATGGATGGTTTAAATGGCTATAATGAAACTTACCATTCAAAAACGTTGTTGCATCCTTCACCTTCACTATATACAAATGGTGTCAAACACAAGCAGGTAGCTCCCAGTCTGAAGAGTGAAGCCAATGCGGAAGTGACTTAAACCTGCATTCTTTCTATTGGCCAGCAGGGGGCGACTCCACTAGTTGCAAAAAGAAGTCAGATTGTATAGAAGTCTATGAGAAAATGACCCTACTTCTCAATTGATTTATTACCTCAGTAAACACCTAATGTGTTTATGGTCTCAATCGCTAGTTTCAAGTCTTCTTCAATACATCTTGTTGTTCATTTAAATTATGGTCCCATTTAAAGTAAAACAGACAATAAAACAGTATGTGCTTTAGGGTGTGGCTACCTTGTGATTGACAAGTTACTACCATAGCAACAGCGCTGATTGCATAATGTAAGCGTGGCATAATCCCAGATTCACAGAGTAAAGGCATAGCTGCCGCTGTTTCACCGTGTGTTTTCATTTAATTAAAGTTAATTGTAACATTTAGGTCGCCTAAAAAAGTCTTGTTCAGTGTTTGGTTGTACTAAAAGACCCTCTAAGGAGTCAGCTGTTCAGTTTTTCCAGTAAGTACATTTTGTTTTAATGGTTCTATTTTTCGCTAGCGAAAATTAGCATTTGCATTATCACAGTTAACCATAGACTGTAAATGCACCATGCTAACCAAGCTAGCAGCTAGCACTAAGGTCAGCTCCAACCTCTCCTCCAAATATGGTCACTACTGGCTCCAAAAATCAAAGATGATGATGGCAAATCCAAGAGGGTGATGGTTGTTGTGTAGAAATTCTGAGCATTGGTCAACACCTCAGGTAGAAGAAAATGATGACTTGATGTCTTATGCTGAGAATATTTATTGAAACACTTGGCCAAGCGGAGAACAGAAACAGTAAACATCAAGGTGTTCCGCACAAGATGTCGTCTTTTCCCGTTCTGCCCTCTGTAGGTCTGACTTCAGTCTTTAACCCCAACAAATCATCTCACGATATGAATAATTAGTCTTATTGGCTCATTCAGTTTCTAAACAAGGAACTGCACTTTACCCGTGTTAGTTCAGGTCACATTGCATGGAGCTTCAGCACATTCTGGTTTGAATGTCTGATTATGCCTTTAAGTCTACGTATTCATGGTTCATGGTTACTGGGACAACGCTGTTCACTCTTTATCCGAGTGGCTCCAGTTTTCCCAAACATCACAGTTACTCTGAGTCTCAGAAAAGGAGGAAATTTCTCCTTCTGCTTAAGAATATTAGTGTGACCTTAAGGCCCATGCTTGACCCAGTATAACCCCTAAAGATGGAAAATTCCACAACAACGGTCAAATCACTTAACTCTAAGCTTCAAAACAGCAGTCCACAAACCAGTGGGTGATGTCACAGTGACTACGTCCATATTTTTTACAGTCTATGGTTAAACCTAAAGAAAACACTCTCTCTGCTCTCTGAAATATTATTGAAAGATGAATCACTCATTTATTATAAGACTGATAAGATATATATTGATGCAAAATACATTTTTGGTTCAAAATTTGGTATAGGGACTAATTATAAAGGGATATTTGAGCCGGGTCAAAATATTTTCGATACTTGAACCGAGTCAAAAATGACCCGCTCTATACTATACAGAATTTGAGCAATATGTAAGGGTTAAGTAAACTCAAACATGTCAGTATGTGCTTTACCTACTTTTGCTCCACAATGCATTGCACAAAGGAAACTGAGGAGCTTATTGAAGCTGAGCCTTTCTAGTTCTCATCCCTGTTTACAGTGAATTTATAACTAGGTCAAATGTTAGGCTAAGTTTAGCATGATTGTAGCATTATATGAATGATCAATCTCCTGTTTTTGTGGATGGTTAAAAAATGTCATTATGCGGTTAATCACAGATTAGAATGTATCTGGGAGGAATAGGAGAACAGACAGGACAGAGTGGTGTGAACACAAACTAGAGCCATAGCTGGGAGAATATAAAAGCCAGGCATATTTTTTAGGTTCTGCTCTGTGCATCTGAAAAGGGGATTAACAGAGCGGATGGATAGTACAGAAGACCACTCAGCAACAGACATCCCATCGAGTGATGGCACAGTGACAAGCTGAACAAACATCCCCAACAGAGAGACGGAAAGAGCAGGAAGGACGAGTGGGAAGGGAGATAAGGACGGCAGAGTAGAAAGACCGTGTTGGAGAGTTTTGGAAGAAAATGAAGGCAGATAGTGACAAAGCGTACGATAAGAAATTTTAAAGTTTAAAGAGTTTAAAGGAGTTGCAGTCCAGTCTCTCTTTGAGGGAATGAACGCTGAAGCTCAGAAAGACACTGAAACATAACCGTGTTTACACCATCCATTTCCTAACAGTAACATTATGGTGCAAGTACGTGAGAAGTGAGAGAGATACACAGACAGAGGTGAGAGTTCATGTTGAAATTCTGCAGTTGTTCTTCAATTTTAACTGGAGGATCATTCAAGCTTAAAATTGAAATTGGAATAACAATAATAACAACTAATTAGGGTTGTGAATCTTTGTTTTAAAAGTGATGTTAATTAATTCATGTTTCAGTTGTCCCAGTTTGATTACACAGAGGGTTTTTTTACACGTCAATTGGAATTTGTAAACATGATTTGATTTGGTAACTTTTGACAAAAAAATACATCAGTGAACGAGACTGTCCTCCCAAGAAAAAAGACAAAGGCCTAACACAGTAAGTCATAATGTCAGTCGCCCAAAAAACAACATATAGTTACGTTTGAATGACAGATGCCACCTAGTGGCCATAGCAATGATGACCCAGAGCAGTGGTGCAGTTCAGATGACACAGTATACAGATGTCCTTTGGAGGAGGAGGCCTGGATGGAGGCATTAAACCTACAGTGGACTACAGGAGACCACTGTTTGCGTCCTGTTTCTAACCACAAATGTCATATTTTCAACCATTAGTCGGAAAAGTTTGGTAAAAAACTTCACTATAGATCGTCCCCTAACCTTAACCATGTGGTTATTATTGTAGCTATGACAACATAGGTCATCTAATTTTAAAGAAGCAGTAACTGTAACCCATACCACATGTTTCTCTGACCTTAACAAAGTGAACATTTTAACCCAAACCATGATCTTTCCCTAAACCTAACCAAGTGATTTTTGTGCCTAAACCTGACCAGGCTTAGGCACAAGTAACGGCTTTGGAAAGTGCAGACAAATGATGTGAATTGAAGCTGATTAGAAAATGCTCCTATGTGTTGTGCACATGGTCACACGACGTATTTGGTTCGACTTGCAACCCTTATCTTTTTTTAAAGTAAAAAAATAGAATATTGTGTTGCTTTTAAAAACTGGTTCAATAGATGGTTAGAATAGATATTTTAAAATAATTAAAGTTAAGAATAAGAGTTCTATGAAGAACAAAGTGTGATCTTCCCTTCAGAGGAGAACAAACTCAAAGAACTGGTGGATTAGAGATTACAGAGCTGCATTTCACAAAAAATATGTATGTATGAGGTACTTTTATTATTTTAAGGTTTCTTTTTTGCCGGATCAATGCTTCTCAAAATGACATTTGAAGCTATGAATGAATCACTACACCAGTAATAAACATGAACAAAGGAAAAGATGTGATGAGAGAGGAGGGTCAGGATCACACCAGAGAGGGAGACAGCTTCACTCAGATGGGCCAGGAATAGAAACACCTCAAACATTAATTATTGCAGCAGGATGGCACTGTGGCTGTGCATTTGTGCTGTTTTTTTCAATTCCATAGGAGGGACGCAGACAGCAAACACAGTTTGGTCTATTTTAGGAAGGGACTTGTCAAACAGGAGCACAGCAGGAGCTTCTTTTACCCTCTGGAAAGTTCAGATGGGACCACACGAGCACAAGTAGATGCACACACACACACACACACACACTCACACACACATGGACACAGCTGGGGAACTGAGGAAACAAGGATTTGGGATCTCTCATTTGTCTTAGTGAGGGAACTAAAAAAACATTTTACCACTTCTGTTTCTGCAGCCTGTTTAATTGAGCTTCTCACAATCATCTGAAAAAGCAGGCCTGCTCTCTAACCTTCAGTGATATCACTTAGAGAGAAACTCAGACAAGAGAGGGGCTGTTACTTGATTTTATTTTAGTTAAAAGTTGTTGAATTACCACCAACAGAGCAGGAGAAGAGCCTTGCTTATACAGCCATCTGTCTCCTACACTTATACAGCAGCTACATGACAGGAAATAAAGCTGTGACCTAACCCGTGTAACATGCTCTGAGCCACTTCAGGGCTTGCTGTGATTGTAACAATGTAATATGACTCCCATAGGAAAAATCTCTTTTCCTTGCTTCTTCTCCTCACAGAGGTCAAAGGTCGGGGTCGGCTACAGAACAGCCTCCCTGGGGCTGGTAGGGATCCAGCGTGTTGCTCAAGGACACGACAGTTGGGTGGATGCTTGAGGGCTTGAACCCAGGACACCGTACTCATTATACCACTGTGCTGCCATATAAGCCCTGTGTGACAGCTCTAGTGCATGACAAGAAGAAAAAAGTGAAGGCCGTCATGTAGAGTCTGTGGATCAGCATCTGAAGGCGCAAAGACAATATTCATTCTATGAGTAAAACGCTTATCTCAACTAATCTGAAGAAGCTTCATCTCTTTTCTTTTTATAGCTCATAGCATGGTAGTGCATGAAGATTATAAAAATTCTTGCAATAGCTGTGATTTAATAGGTTAATATGCTTACATTATCCTTAGATATATCAACAAGTTATCTAAACAAACGCCATGTGGCGTGAGAGGAACCATTAGAGGAACATCAGTCACTAGGATTCATTGTTTGGGCGACAAAGTTTATGGGAAATCATCCAATAGTTAGATATTTCATTCTGGACTGAAGTGACTGACTGACCCACTGACCTGACAAAAAACATCATCAGCAGAGCCACACTGCTAGCGTGGCTGACAAGAGTGTAAAACCAGATACACATTCAACTGTATCCCTCTATTTAAACAAAGGATTTGTGTTCAGGGGGTTTACATCAACATCAGGGGAGATGTGGAAGTGGAGATGAATGTTTTTTCTGAGGACTATGTTAATCTTCTTTAATTGTCCTGTCTGGAAGTCTGCTCCCCTGCTTAGCCCACCTTCTGTTTATCAATAATTCAATATGTGGCTTGCTTTGCTCAATTATATGCTTCACAAGACCTGCTACAAGTGCATATTTACCTGTATTAAATCTGGTAATGTGTACACGGTTAATGTGGATGGAAAATGGAGAAAAAAAGCAAAACACAAATCTCTACGTTAAACAGTTTCTCAAACAAAATGGAAACATGCTGACAGGTAAACATACCTTTGCAGAGAGTTACAACACAGTTGCTCTTTCCCACATTTACAGTGACTCAGATTTCAGTGCTCAGAACATCTGTGGAATTTAACCTCCATTGCATGTGCCTGTGTGAATCAGTCTTTGTTTTTCTGTGTATCTGAGTGCATATCTCATGTCAGCGAGTGTGTTATTAAGTTACAAGAAAGTGTTGGAGGGCTAGGTCTCCTTCAGTACAATAGAGGCCATGGGGGAGATTGATGACTCACAGGATCCCAGGAGACAGAGCGGACGCACAGATCTGTGATGAGACACGGACAATGGTGAAGGCTACAGATGGCACTGCTCTGAAAAGGCTCGGACGGGGGGTATAGGCCTCCCATGGGGCAATGTATGGATGTCACTGTGAGACGCTAATTCAGTTGACATTGGTGTGTCCCATCTGTAAGAGTCACTTCAGAACATAATAAATATATATAATCTTAAAGGTTCAGTACTTTGCGGGTTTACGCTGAGACTAATCTGGAGGAAAGAGGACAGTATGTACCGTATGTACAGTATCATACACGGCAGTCCTGACATGTAAGTTCCTGCTGCTCTTTAATCTGAAAGATCAATAGCGATGTTGAGCCCAGATTTGTTCGTCTCAGGCCTTCAAAAGAGCATTGTGGCTCCACAGGAGTAGACACACATACCATCCTGTCGACGCACGCAACACTAGGCTGCTGCTTTGCAGGGGGCAAGAACAGTTTTCCTTACAATAATACCCTGGGAAATAAAAAAAAGTCCACAGGGGTTGAGAGTTTATGAAAGAGACAGAAAAACACACAGGGTGAGAGAGAGAGAAAATGTTATGTATGTTTCAAGCCACTGAACATTAGCACAAATAAAAAAAATAATATCCTGGAGTGTGTTGTCCTCATTTCTGCAATGACTTCTTCCCCTTGTTGCCATCAGTGCTCCAGATCTTCAAAAAAACACCCATAACCCCAGAGGAGGCTTTCTGTCTTACAACCTCAAAGCCAAAGCTTTTAGGTGTTTCTTTTATGTTTAAATAGGTCATGCTGTTTGGCTGACCTGATTGAGAGAAACGTCTCTTGAAAACCAGTTCAAAGAACTAAACAAAAGACAGAAACTGCTCTAAGCATAGAGGACGAGGTCCGCCAGTGTGTGTTTGAGCATGCGTGTTTCAGTTCAGATCAAGTTTCCCAACAAACTGTAGCATGGCACCAATTTGCCATCATGATCATTGATTTAACAGCAAGGTGATGAAGATTCACTGTGTGCCTCTTTATATTATGATCGTTAATAGGTCCATCTAACCTTTCATGTAACAGGAAATACAAGGACTCAGAATGGAAATGTGCAGAGAAAGAAAAATAGGCGTCTAGAGATGAAGAAACCTAAAAATCTACAGCAAAGATGAAGGATAGAGAAGGGATTGTTTGAGAGAAACACACCTGTTCCACAGCTTTGAAGACAAGATGAAAGCATGCACTTGGAACATCACAAATGTCAACGCTTTTACTCCTCTGGTGTTTGAGGTGTGTGGAGTAAAAATCTACTTTCACTCTCCATGGCTTTTCTTTTCTTTAAACACAATGGCACTGACTGCTTTGTTTTGCCTTAAACACATTTCTAACAGATTAAACTGGTTCATAAATTGTGTGCATTCATGTTAAATGAGATGCCAGTCTCATATAAGTAATTAGACGGCTGCTTACCAGTGAATATCTGTATTTATCACATTAAACGAGAGGAGAGCTACTTATTCTCAATCAGTTTCAATCTTATTCTAAATCATAATTGATGCAATGCTGCTTTGCAATGATGCATGTATAAGGACCTAAATGCTTCCGGCCTGCAACGCTGAACTCTAAATTCCCAATCCCCAAACTCGTGCCATTTACCACTGGCACACAATGCAACAACGCAGAACAGTCTCATCTTTTATTCACTCAGGCACTCATGATGAATTAAACAGACATTATCTAAGAGCCTGTAAGTCGCAAGTTAGATAACATGTAAATTTCTATCTAAGATGATATGTTGTTACCTAAAGTGTTCTGAAATGTCTTTTAAACGCCAAGAATAAGTCCATTAATATGCGAGTAGTCAGGACTATTATAAGGCCTTGCTGAAATCAGTGAGCTGCAACAGATGGGAAGCTGCTACACCCAGTGGATGTATGACTGAATTGCAAGACCTTTGTGTGAGGACCAAGGCTTGCTGTTCGTCTCTTGCTTTACATCCAGATGATCCACTTTCTAGTAGTTAATAAATATAAGATATAGGATTACTTCACGGTATATAACGATGAACATAAATGCAAAACGCAGACTTTTAAGCCTCTGTGAGCTCTTCTGGAGCTTCTGCTCTCATTACTTGAGGATATGAAGATTGCATGACTTGGATCCTCATTGAATATGCTTCCTGAGAAACTCAGATCGGTTTTGTCAGTATTTAAATAAGTTTTTAAGTGTATTTCCATAAATATAACATTGTCCTTTGTCAAATTTGCATGTCTATTTTGTTTGGATTTTAATGCCTTTATATTAATTTTATATGTATGCACCAATTAATCATTATAGATACCCAACCTTTATTAATTAGAGGTCATCTGCTTCACTTTAGGCTGTGATCATTTTCTCCACTAAGGTTTCACATCGAAAACATGTGAAACTGGAGGCTGGGGTTATTGGGCAATCAGAGCCATTAAAGACCTCACTATCAGCTTAATGCTGGGTTTAATTTTAAAATGGAAGGGAGCAAATGGACTGTGAAATATGTGCTAATGGTAACAAGCTTTCTCCAAGTTTACAGAAGGAGAGAGAAAGAGAGAGAGACCATTTAATGCCCTGTTCTGTTATCACTGAGTCTGCACATATAATTTCACAGAGTTTTGGAGTTAGAATTCAGGGACAAGGACAATTAAACCAGGGACTGCAAAGGGACAGGCTGGTAAAATGTTGGGTTACGAAGTTCACAGAAAGAGTTCATTTGAAGTGTACGGTTTAAAAATACAGCTCACATCAAACGAATGAATCTCAACCTCTGTGATATCCAAGAGCAATATGAAAACACATGTTTGCAATTAAACCAACGTGAGATATGCTATTTGTAGAAAATAATCCTTTTTGAAAACATAATTCTACATCTTTAGGGTGAATTTGGCTAGATAAATATTTATTAAAGAGTACAACACCTCTTCACTTGGGCCACCCAGTTAAACATCCACCAACACGGCAGTGAGGCGTAGACGGTCATATGGTATAGCAGATTAGTAAGCTAAATACCTCAGTGGTTTGACTAATATGTTTTACTTCGTCACAAATCACTTCCTTACTTCAAAGGTTAATAAATGCAGAAACTCAACATAAAGTCTCAAAAGGATACCATGGTATTTTGATTTCAACACCCAGTTGAAACTTTGTTTTTTGAGCAGCAGTGTTTTGGTCAAATGTTGTATTATCTACAAGGGAAAGTTGCTTGGGTACATGTTTGTTTAAACTCATTCTACACCTAATACATATTAAGCAATTAGGACTGCTACACTGTACATTGAACCCATACGATTTACTGTTATAGAATAGACTACTACTTAGCTTACAGAGGCATAAAAAGTGACTTGTCTTCAGAGGAGAACAACAGAGAAGCCACATTTGTCAAAGGAGGAGCTTGAAATCAAGTATGTTGTATTGCAAACAGAAATATCATGGGAAACAAGTGTTGATGTTGGGAGGAAGTTGCATTTCGAAGGTAATGCATAGCACTAAATAAACAAAAAAATCAATTTGGTGGGGCTTTCAGGAAAAAACTCAAAATATCAACACCTACGCCAGGACTGCAGAGACAGCAAATCCTAAGCATGTCTGTCATCCATAGAGGCTTCCTGGCACCGCCGGCATGGCAATTTCTACCTGCTCTGAGCTTTTGAGGAAAAAACATGGCCCACAGAAAGGGACGGGTAGCCTACTAGAGGGAGCCGCTTGCTGAATATGGAGTACACAAGAGGAGGCGGTTGGAGGTCAGAAGCAGATGGGCCACCAAACTCAGCTGGAGCGCTGAAATACCACCGAGTGTTGCAACACTCATTAAAGGCTGTGTATTACTGGATGACACCTGTACGTGAGCAGGGCTACAGTTAGCTTGCCATGAGGAGATCAACCATTCTGTATGAATACCACAAACAAGCAAAGAGAACAAAATAGAGGGTTACTTAAAGCTTTAATTTAATGACAAAATGTATATATGCATCATGAAATATATGAATCTAAGGGCTATCATAAATAAATATGTGTCATTTGGGAATAATTTGGCTTTTAACCAAGCATGCATTTCACCTGGATAAAATGTAATTCTCCAATTGTAGTAGTAATTGTAGTTACTGGTCTCAGAGAAGTATAATATAAAATATCCCTGAATATTCAAGGTTAACAAGTAAAAAATTATATTACAGGTGCTGGAATCATCCAGGAAATACAAGAAGAGTAGAAAATACTAATAAAAAGACAATACACAATAAATGCAATCTGGTATTCAGGACAACAATCAGATAAACGTGGCCCGATCAATATTCCATTCTTTATCAGTGACCCTCTGCTGAATCAGCATTGGCAAACAGCAAAGAAGGATCTTTGAGATGCTGTATCCTTGTCCATCCATGCAAAAAGTAAATGGACATTTTTATATCTTCTCCTTGTAACTCAAGACCAGTGAAGATCATGAAGCTTGAGCACCACTTCACGCTCTTCATCAAGTCTCTCATAAAGTGCACGTCTTCATGATATAGTCTTGTCCATCCTTTTTATACACATCCATGTCCCCACAGTTCTGTCTGTGTAATGCTGCTTCCTCTCAGGAGAGGTTGAACACGCTGTAGCCAACTGGAGAGGTGTACATGGCCAGTTGCGCAGCGCGGAGAATGGGGCTGCGGCTGTATGAGCCCAGTCCATAGAGCGCTGCTGATCCAGCCTGCAGGTTAACACCAAAGGGGAAACCTAAGGATGAGAAGCCAGGGTGAAATAGAGCTTTGGGCCCCACGCCAGCTGCTATTTTGAGTTTTTCCACCTCAGCCTCCTGAAGCCTCTTGGCTTTAGCTCGACGGTTTTGGAACCAGATCTTGACCTGGGTCTCTGACAGCGATAGGGAGGAGGAGAACTCGGCCCGCTCGGCGATGGACAGGTACTGCTTCTGTCGAAACTTCCTCTCCAGGGCCAGGAGCTGCGTGGTGGTGAAGGGAGTGCGGGGCTTGCGGTTGGTTTTGTGCTTCCTTAAGGAGCAGACTGCTGGACTGAGCTGCCCTAGAAGACATACGAAAAGTATAATATACTGTTTCACTGGTTTAAGATCCAAATAACTCAATTAAGGCTTAAACAATTAAATTAGATTAGATAGAAAATTAATCATAATACATTTGCCATCTTTATACCTTTTAGGGCTGTTGGTCAGACAAATCAAGTTATTTGTTATTAAGTTATTAAGACGTCATCTTGGGCTCTGGGGATAGTGACATTTATTAGACTAAATGATAAATATTACACAGATTACTCAATAATAAAGAGAATCTAATTTAAAACAATAGCCCTAATCTAAATTCTCTAATTCAACAGCATAATTTAACTGACAAAAAACACAAAAAGGAAATATATATATATATATATATATACACACATATACACACATATATACATATATGTATACACACACATCTACATAAATATTAGAGTACTTAAATATTTTACAAAATAGTCCTGTTATTATATTTCTTTACACCACTTGAGATGACAGGGGCTGATATTGATTTATAGGCCTATTGTATATTTATTATAATTATTCCAATCTCTTCAATCCTTTATCACATTTACAAAACCTAAAGCCAGCTGTGAACAGCGATTTTACCCTTCAATTTCTCATGTCTAAAACATGTAACTTAAAACTGAATTGATTGGGCAATTTGAATCAGTCAAATACTGAAAATATTATATATACCATTATTTAACAGTAATTCCGTATTGATAAATATTTGACATATGACATTATCCCTGATCACTTACTGGGTGGGGTGGAGAGCTTAATGGGACTGGATATCCAAGACGCACAGTCTCCTTGTTCCGATGGCTCTGTTTTGATAGACACTAACTGTTGGGAAATCTCATCCGGCCTCTGCACCTGATCATCATTCAAAGACTTATTTCCGTTTTGTGTGTCGGTCGCAGCCAGCGGCCTCGTGTCCGACATGAGCGCCTCTACGCTGAAGGGCAGGCAGGACACCTGAGCCGTACGCCTCTTCAGCCGCGGTGCTTGCACATCCTCGTCTGTTGAACACTCATCTCTCCAGTCTCCAGGGGAAAACATGCTTCGCTTTGGGGGTAGAGATCGATATCTAATTCCAGTCCAGAAAACTCATAACTTTTTTGTCATTAAGTGCAAACACGCAGCGTCCAACACGGAGAGAACTTCAGAGTAACAAGTAGTCACAAAGTTGTCAACTTTGTGGCTGGTAAAACTTTGGGAGGTACTCGGACTTCCAGCCAATGATCCCGGGCTCGGAGGAAGACGATTGGACGGTGTAGTTGGATCGGATCTCTGTAGGTGCCACACCCCCGATTCCACAGCCGCACATCAGCCTCATTTACAGTTAATTACGCTGGGAAAAAGGTTGTTTGTTGAAAATAACTCGCACGTTTTCATCATAATTACTGACAGCAATAGACCATTTTTTATTCACTCTGCAAACTGAGCAAACCTTTGTTTGACAGTGAGAGCAAAGAAAAACAGTCCTGCTTGATGAGCTGATTTAATGCACAGGAAATTTAGATGAGACTAAGGCTTGGAAAGAGCCTTTGTGGGAGAGAAAAAAAGAACTTTTACATGTTAATCAATACCCTGTTTACTAAACTCTACTCTATCTTGCAATTAGCCGTGTGGATTGGCCTAAGTGTCTCGGAGCATCAGCAGCACAGGATGAAAAGCATCCAGTGTCACATCTGAAGAGCAGTATTTCCACTTAACAAAAGCTGACAGAGCTCCTAATTCAAGCCCTAACATGCACGACCTGACACACCAATTGTGGGAGTAATCACAATGGTAATCAATAAGAATCATAGTGCTTTTAAATTTCAGACATCACTGTGCAGTAACCACACACTTGAATGTGAGAGTCAGTGGGGAGATGGATTATGGTTTTGGGCAGGCTTTAAAATGACTGTCATTACATTGTTATAACACCTTGTAATTAGGTCTGTGGAATCCGGTTCTTTTAAGCAGGATTTAACAGTAATGATGGAAAATTGCTACCTTCCTGAGGTGTGTGGCGCCCGCTGCGATTAGTCCCAGTCTCTGCTCTGTCGGTGGAGACAGAGGCGTCTCGTGCCTGTTTGAAGCTCATACCTGTAGGGCTTGAGAGTATTAGGAAACATCATGAGAAGTACAACAGCAGTTCTAGTCTTCCTAAACACTGCCTCTAACCACTCACTGATGGGACAAGGCCATGAACTTATCTTGAAAACTAGCCAAAAAGTGCATGGATGCTAGAAACTCACATGCTGGGCTCTATAGTCTGTTCCCAGTTTTCTCTTATACTCTCACATCTCTCTCCGTGTCTGTGTGTGTCTCTCATATACAGATGTCCACACGTACAAAGGCCACCTGTGAAGTGACTGTAGTATGCTGGCCAGAGCTCTGTGATCAGCCCTCAGAGAGACTGTGTGCTCTCTGTAATCAGCAGGATTACAGTGGCATCAGGGGCTCGACTCCCCAGCGCCTCAATATCATTATGCTGCATTCACACCAAATCCGGCACTGCAACGTAGGGGGCTACGATGGTGGGGGCGTGTTGTTTGAGGTACCGGTAAGACAATGAAATACGATCCAGGAAGTCGAGTTGGAGTTACAGATTAATGCATTCGAGGATTTATCAGAAGCCAAAACACAGCGCAGCGGTTTGTAAAACTCACAGACATGATTTTGCAAGTCTTGAAAGTTTTCACGGCGGAAACTGTCGTGTTTTTCACGAGGTAAACAGCCGAATACGTTGACGTTACAAAGTAATCCACCAGGAATGTCCGCTTGTGTGTATGTGATTGGCCACCGCAGTGTGACGTCGGGTTGCGTTTCAGCAAAAATTGATTCCAGTTCAATTTATTGCCAGACGGCCTATGCGGTTCCCAGTCCTGCAGCATATACAGAGTGCCCCCTATCAAATGAATGGTAAGACTGCTGTTTTTCACGCATTGCCGGATTTGGTGTGAATGCAGCCATCTCTGTATGAAGCAAAGTGCTCACACAGCATGAGCTCACTCTGTGTTAAACACATGCAAATCAATTAAGAGGCCCCTCTGTCATTTCAGTGTGCTCCCTACAGATAGGTTTATGGACTGCATGGACACGTGCGTGTGTGTGCATGTGTGCAAAAACGAAGACTCTAGGGGAACAAAACTTACTGGAAACATTTACCCGCAGGCTAATAACAACTAGACTTCTCTATCAAAGAATCCAATTAGTCAAAAATCCAATTGAATGCAAACCTCATTTGGGAACATTTAGGAATTGTTTTGCATGGCCTATGGCAGTAATTTTTGTTGGCAGGTAAGATTTGTCCATCTTTCACCTGAATGTGCGCCTGAATCCCTGCTCAATGTACGGTGTGCGCTTGCAATGACCTAAGTTACCACGATACGAAATGCAACAATTGGTCGAAATCACAGGCAGTCTGTTGATTTGGCCATTTCATGTGGAAAATTTGTAATAATTTAGCAAAATTACAAGCTCTGGCAAATATTGCGTGGATTTCTTGAATTTGTGTTAATTAGGCTATTGCGATTGCAAAATCGCTATTTCCTGGAGGGACTGAAAATGTGTAAGTATTGTTCTTTTAATTCGGCTTTTAGGACCATATCATTATGTTTAAGATGTGAAAACTTAATTACTAACTTTATGAAAACGTTTAATATTAGCAAAAATGTATGACTTCTTATTCCAAAATAGAACATATTGTTGCATTTTATCATTCAATACTGGGACAAGAAAAATACTACAGAAAACTAAAAATATAAAAACTAAAAATAATATTCTCATGAGGTTAGTGGTTATGCTTCTGTGAAGATACACGTAAACGTCTACTGTATGTGGACCACAGAGAGCATGAGTAAGCAACAGAAGCTAACAAAGCATCCGACGTGCACCCATCCCAAATCTCAACATTTCTGTGATCTTGTGTGTCAAACACGCTACTTGTTTGATCCAACTTCCTTTAAAGATGCGTGCTAAAACGGACACATTAATGTTACACACAAAAACCATCTCTGAACAACATTCGTGCAAATTTACTTGCGTGCAGGTGGACAAGTATGATCAAGCCATAAGCAGTGGCTGAGGGAGGCTGAAGCAGTAAAAGTATTTTAAATAGTAATACTAGCAGTAGTAGATGAAGTGGTAACAGCTGTTGTAGTACTAGTTGTACCTCTAGAGGTTTGAAGCAGCAGTAGTTGTAGTGTTTGACAGTCTTATTAGAGGGTATCATCCATAGAATAGCATTGACATGTTTGAGCATAATTAGCTCATGTAGCTTGTCTAGTACATATATGCAGATAACCAGAAGTAGCCTGATTTTAAAATAATTCTATCCAGTAGTGCATAACCCCCCAATAATCTGCCACCAGTGTAATCTGTCTCTGTATTCTTTCCTCCAGTAACCAGGCCCAATTAGCTCGCTGCTGTCCACTGGTTTCAGCGCTGGGAGAGTTCCTGCGGGGTCTCCCTCCCATTGTGGATGAAGACACAGAGGAAGTTAGTTACTGACAGTGCTGGTGCAACCTGATCATCCAAGCAAAGGTTACAGAGTCAGAGTCTCCGAATGGGGCAGAGCCGCGACGGACCAAAGAGCTAAAATCCTCAGCTCACATTGATTGCCCCAAACACCAATTAGCACTGCTCTCTCTTCCGCCTCGCTTCACCTGCGTTAGTTCTGCTGGCAGCAGTGTGGGGTAGGCACACATATATCTGTGCACACTCGGCTCAATGTCTACAGTTTGCGTCTGTATAATCGTTGTCAAAATCCATAGAAGAGCAGCTTTACAAACACCCAAAACATTTTGGTCTAAATCAGGGAGGAAGTTTGCTTTAGTCACTTTATCTATTCCCCATGATCTTCAAAGGACACAGAAAATCAAAAAAATAAAAGCCATGTGCTGATTATTCCTGATATGATATATATTCCTGATTATAAAATCTTGGTCTCAGGAGCTTAGAATCCAGCCATATATTCTTACACACAACTTTAGAAAGTGAGGTTTGGGTCCAACCTACCCATGGCGTTGTTTCCATGATACGCAGCATCATGTTCAAAGCTGAATTAAACACTAACTACAGCTGCACACAACAACCCACAGATTTCTTTTTTTTTCACTGTGGCCATCTTGAGCCAATCAAGACTGAATCAATATTTCATCTGGAGACAGTCAAAATAAACTACCCGGAAAAAAAAAGAAAGGCACAACCGCAGACAACTTCAAGATAACTGATGTTTAATGTTGTTATAAGTATAGGGTAGGGTGGATTACAGCTAAAAGTAAAATGAGCTCTTAAGATGTTTATCCCAAATCTAAGGAAAGTATTTATTTGGGGAGCATTTTGGCCTGCAAGCCTTCAGATTAGTCCTGTGTTATAAAGCTGACACCCACCACTCCCATAACTGTTTATTTACTGAAACACAGTGGTTAAGAGCGTACTTTCTTAAACTACAGTCCTGTTATACATATAATGTATTCTGTACTCTACTTTGCCTGAACACATCTCAAGCATCATAACAGTCAAAAGAGAGTCTCACAGAGAAAAGGATCATCTCCCCTCGTTCCCAATGAGGATCATTTGAATAATCAATGTCACAGTTTCTATATCAAGGGTTCATGTTGGGAACTGATTAGATTTTGGCATAAAAATGGAAATGAGAACCGATTAAGAGGTTGGAACTATCAATTTAACTGAGGGCTTGAAAATATGAACATTCATAACAAACAAACAAGTACCCTAGTCATGCTCTATTGTTTGAGTTTCAAAGCAATTCTGTGCAAGACAGCTATGTCATGCAAATATAATCAATGCAGTTGACAACTTGCAAGGGCAAGAGGCAAACCAAATTTTAATCTGAGTGGGTAATTATCTCCTGGGACGCTGGAGGTGGTTTCTAATTATTGCTTCTTTGGGCTATTCAGTCAGTGCGTTCATTACCTCATGGTTAGTTGATGGATCTTTCAGCAGCTACATTGTGTGTCCACACACTGTTGTGTGTAGCAAGTAAGTTCATAATATAAAACCTGAAGCAAATTAAACAAATCCCCTGACTGATGAAAGCATTGCAGCGACAGTAAATCCCCATTTCACCACAACAAATTACAGTTTTGCAAATGTGCAACGTGCATGTGATACAGCATCTCTGAGTCCGGAACTGCGTCAAACTTTTAAACTTTGCCCCACATTTGCTACATAGAGCACCCTCAGAACACATTAACAATGTGTATGCTTTGTGCTTATTTAGCCTCGGCACTGCATATTATAAGCTACAGGGAATTAACAGCAATTTCATGTCACAGAACTCATTATCATGCAAGGAATGCAGGTGTTGAAACATGTGAATAGAAAGTAAAGAACATGAGGTAAACCATATCCTTAGTTTGGTTTCTTCTGATTCTGTCTTTCAGCCCTTGTACACACAAACACCATCTGCAGAGAGTGAGAGTGGTGCCTTCCGCCTGGCTGTGACAGCTCCTTCAGGCAGGGTGATTACACTGTAGTGTAGCTACAACCAGGTGATCCACAGGTAAAACACTACTTTTCATTTGTCATGGCCTCTGGAGATGAATTCACAAGTGACTATGAGTATATAGGTAACCTTCTTCTGTGGTTATAAAATGTTAAATGTGTCTCTGTATTAAGAGAAAAATTTTAAACTGTTCATTTTTGCAGCAAAGAGAAACTGACAGATTAACAAGACAAAGAATATTGGACTAGAGGAAGTCAGAGTTCATCCAGAGGGAAACATGTACCAAATTTCATGGGAAGGCATCCAACAGTGGCTGGGGTATTTCACAAAAAACTAATAGCGACAACATGGATCACCAGAGTCATTAGGATTCATCCTCTGAGAACCATCAATGTCAAAAAATAAAAATAAATGTACAACATTTTGTTCCAAACCATCAAGTAAATGTTGAGACATTTTACTAAATAAATGAATACACTGACCTGCTAGTGGCACTAGATGAGAGCACCAAGTCATCAGGACTCTTTGTGAACAGAGGATATCAGTACAAAATTTCATGGCAATTTTCATGTCAAAAACTGTCTTTTTTTATTTTGACTAAACTCAAGTTACTGATACATTCATAGGAGATAAATGTTTTTTTCAGGTCTGGAGAACAGCTTAGTTGGTTAATGTGTCTTCTATTTCTCTACAGATGCTACCAGCCACCATGCCGTGCTAAAAGACACATTAGACTTAACACTCCACAGCAGTGTGCTCTTGGCTTGAAAAGGGTTGCTGCCTATTGACTTAATTAAGGCTGATGAAACTGCAAATTTCAACACCCTGAACTCCATCTGGCAGTGAAAATAATTAAATGCTTTTAAGGAGTTGGCATCAATATGAAACACATGAGGCACCATAATCACACTGTGGTTCAGGAGGTGTCATGGTGATAATTCTTCGTATTTCTTTTGTTCTTACAGGAATGCAAAGAAAGGGAAGAGTACTAATATGCTGTCAAACTTACCTTGTGAGGCAGCTGGATTTGCGAGATCACGCAAGAATCCGTTTTGTCAGGCTTCAAGTTATGCCCTTGTGTTCGAACCACCAGTGGTTCAGACCAATCAGTGTCACGAATCCAGCTGCCTAGCAAGGTAAGACGGTGATAGATGGTTCATCCAATCACCTGCAAAGTATTTTTTTGAAAGTGCCTGCCTTTTTCCAAACAGTTTCTGAGGACGAATTTTCAGATAGTTCTGTGTAACAAATCATCTGGAGCGTCAGGTTACTGTCAAACCACATACTCAAAAATTATGTGCACTTGAATGGAGGTGGACAAGCTAAACAAAAGGTGAGACTTACAGACGTCGCCAAAATATTGGTACCTTCCCATCTTTTTTAAAAAAAAAAAACAAACTACATTTTCTCTGTATTAAGATGAAACTGACAGAATATATGGTATCCATCATTCTTTATTTCACATTGAATATAACTAAAACTTTGCTTTTGATTTACAACTTAACATATTTAATACAATAAAACAACTGAAAATGGCATGGCCAAAAACACTGGTACCCTTAATATTTTGTAGCACAACGTTTTCTATAACTCTGAATAAGGTTTCTACACTTCTACACTGGTAGTTCAGCCCACTCTTCTTGAGCAAACTGCTCCAGTTCTCTCAGGTTTGATGGCTGCTGTCTCCCAACTGCAAGTTTCAGCTCTTTCAACATCAATCAGATCAGGACTCACAGCAGGCCACTTTAGAACTGTCCAACGTTTTCTTCTCATCCACTCTTGGGTGCTTTTGGATGTAGGTTTGGGGTCATTATCCTGCTGGAAAACCCATGACCTGCGAATAAGACACAGCTTTCTGACACTGGACTGTATGTTTCGCTCCAAAATGCCTTGATAGACTTCTGATTTCATTGTGCCCCATACAGATTAAAGACACCCAGTGCCTGAGGCAGCAAAGCAACCCTAAACCATCACTGAGCCTCCTCCATGTTTCATGGTAAGCATGGTGTTCTTTCCCTTGAAGGCTTCATTTTTTCTTCTGTAAACACAGGGTTGGTGTGATTTACCAAAAAGCTCTAATTTTGTTTCATCTGTCCACAGCACATTCTCCCAGAAGAACTGTGGCTTGTCAACATGTATTTTGGCAAAGTCCAGTCCGGCTTTTTTGTGTCTCCCTCTTAGAAGTGGGGTCTTCCTGGGTCTTCTACCATGGAGCCCATTTTCATTCAGACAGCAACGGATGGTGCGACTTGAAACTATTATATCTTGAACTTGAACATCAGCTTGGATCTGTATTGAAGTTTTTCTTGGTTCTTTCTCGACCATTCAAGCAATCCCTCTGTTCAATCTCAGGCCAATTTTCCTCTTGCAACTACATCCAGAGATGTTGGCTACAGTTTCATGGGCCTTAAACTTCTTAATAATATTGGCAACAGTTGTCACAGGAACAGCTCTTTGGAAATGGTCTTGTAACCTTTACGTTGACCATGCTCGGCTATTACCTTTTTTCTGATGTCTTCAAACCACTCTCTTGTTTTCCTTCTGTTTCCCATGTTCAATGTGATGCACAAAGACAACAGCAGAGTGAGTAATTTTCTCCTTTTAAACTGGCTGCATGAGTGATTATAAGATTGAAAACACCTGTGATACTAATTAAAACACAATAGTCTGCTGAAAGTATCACTACAAATCAACTATTTCTTACAACTTCTAAAGGGTATCAAACCAAAACATAGACATGCATTGATAATGAAATATCTTATAATTTCAACACTGTTTAGGGCGAATGGTGCATTATTTTAATCAAATGCAAAGGTACCAATAATTTCGGCCACATCTGTGTGTTTTATTGGGAATATTTTCAAATGTTTCGGTTTTGTAGGAGGAGAGGCTTCAAAGATTAGGATTTAGTGGTTGTTTTGGAAAATGCACATCTTGTTGATGTCTTCCCTGCCTCTGATAACAGGCAGGGCTGCCAGGCACAGCCACTTCTCTAAACTTTGTCTGATGCAGACAGAGCTGTCTGTCAGATGGAGCATGTCACTGTGTCGGCCTGAATGGAATATTAGTACACCAGCAGAGTGCAGAAATGTAATTCATAGCATACTATATGACAGGTCCATATGCACATACACTAATGCAATCAAAGATAGTGTCAGTGTGTGATGTATTTTGTTCTTTGATCAAAGTTGGCTTGAGATTACAGTTATTAGAGATGGAAGAAAAACAGCCTAAATGCAGGTGGAGACTCTAGATCTTCTGTTCATGTTGTAGACAGTTGAACTTATCAGTTTCTATGGCGATGTCAATAGTCACAAGTGAAAAAGTTCAACCAAAATGAGACAGCACTTTTTGATTTGATAAAGTCACTGAGGAAAAAGGTGATCAAGTATAGCATGTGCTCACATGCTCTTAGACAACAGGTGGCTGGCGCTCGATTTTAAAATGAGTTTGTCCGGCCAGAGTCTGCGGCATAACGACACAGCTCTCAGATCTGCTGACATTACCAGACAGTTTCTCACACTTAGCTATTTCAGTCAGGATGTGGTTCAGTAGGTGTTATAATGAGACATTAGTCACCTTTAGAAACAGCAGCACCACCGTGCTGCGATCTTTATCTAGGGGGACAACATTCACACAAACCCAACACTCACTTCAACCCAAGAAAGTTGGTTGGAGTCCAAACAGAGGCTTTCCCTTTTAGAGCTGCAACAACACAAGACAACTTTATGTAAAACATGAATTCACAGCTGGGCCCAAACAATACTTAATACAAAACATTTTTATTACTTTACATTAAACCAAAGTTCTTATTGCTTTACGTTACATTTTACGGCTCAGTGGCTTTTATTTGCCTCCTCTCCAGCATATCACCAGTTTTACTGAAGACATTATAATCTGAATAGGTCCTGCACAACCAGCTTGTTACAAAACTGCACAACATCCCAGGGCCTCTGTCCATGTAAACAATGCAGCAAACCGCTGGTCAACATGCTTGACAGTGTGGTCAAGAGGTACATCTGCTACAGTCTGCCAGTCTCCTTGCAGACCACAGCTCTGATTAAAAGGCTTGTTTAACTGCTAATCACCACACCAAAAGCCATTTATCCTCAATGCTGTAAAAACACTGTCAATAAACCGCCTGTTTACTGGCTCAAAACCACCAGCTCTATTTGCAGCAGAACTCAAACTATCAAGTTGGCAAGTCGTTTCTGAAACAGAGTTGAAGCATCTTCAATTTTCTGTGTTCACACATGCTGAATCTAACATGGTATTATTAAATTACCAAGTACATCCAGGCTGCTTGAAGCTGTTTTACATAAAGGGAACAGATAATGCCCAAATCGTGTTGTTCAAACACGCTGTGCAGTTTTTACTATAGGAACATTTAGAAAGTTATTTGTTTGAGAGTATACCTTGTCAGCAAACTTTTTTAAATGAAAGGCTGCAGGTGCAGGTGAAACATGTCTGATTGTAGGTACTCTACGGTGAGGTGGTTTACACATAATGATAAAAAAAAAAAAAAAATCACACTAGTGACCTCAGGTATGCCAGGACAACACATCGCTGACCTTAATGCAATACAAGTGCCAGTCATCTCTCTGTTTAGTCTTAAAAACATTCAAAAGCTACAGCAACTGTTATTTTGATAAGTTTGTTGAAAATACTCACAGCAGCAGTAAAAATGGGTCCTACTCTATCCAACTTCATTAAAGACTACACGTGCTTTATATTACAGCACATACTGTACTTGCAATCACTACACTTCTCTGAACTTTAGTGAGAACTCAGATAAGGCAGCCATGTTGTGTTCAGGGCAGAAAAGGGTAAAACAACTGGCCTCTAAACACAGAGGCAATGAGGCTCATCAATCAAAACACTAAGAAACAGAACAATTTAAAGTAAATTGTCCATGCTTTAACAGCAATTATTTTACAGTTAGAATAATCATAGCCATATGCTGCTCTCAAGTTGATTTACTAATATAAATAAAAGGAATAAACATAAAACCTCCGGTGACAAATTTATCACTGAAACCTTTGGTGAACAAGTTCAGGTCACTAACAAATCTAATATTTTTCAACAAACCTCTTTTTTATCAATGAAAAATGCTATAACTGATTGAACAATGTCAATGCAGTGAGCTGTTTTATACTATGCTATAAAAATGTCATATTATTTACTTCTGTAATTCAAAATCCGACCAAATAACAGCTTCTGCTTGTCAGTTTTCAAAATCACCAGCACTGTTTCCTTTTAAAACCTAAACAGTAACTGCAGTCGACATGTAGTATTTTGCATTCACGCAAACTGGCAAATTCAGTTAGTGTTAAAGAACAAGGAAATTTCCCTCTAAGAAGCACAATACAAGCCACTATTTGAAGTCTAATAAGGACAAGTTATTAAAAAACATAAGTGCAACATTTATACAATACTGAAGATCAAAATGTTAAATTATTAGATTGGCTTTATTAAATTTCTAAGAGATTTGACTTTACTGAACCATCATAGATGGTTCAGTAAAGTCAAATCAAGCTGGTGTGTGATCAGGAACTGAAATTTGCCATAGCGGACATTCATTTTAGAGGGGGTGGCGACCTCTGGTGGACAATTAAGAACATTTTCTCTAAGAAATGGTCATTCCTGCAACATGCTGCACTATGGGTGCTGCACAATTTCACTTTATGATCATTTCAATGGTAGCTGTTTGTTGTGTTATTATACAATTCAGATGTACATAATATTTTGTCCACCAATTGTAATTTATGGGGACAAAATATTGTAGCATGAGCTGCAGGCTCACTGTGTTGGACTGCATTAAGCTCTACTATTTAACATTGTATAGCAGCTGAAAAGCTTGATTTGACTATATCATGTAAGTATAAACCGTGGTTCATTTGCATGAAAATGTTAAGCAAAGATTTGAATATGGACCCTTCTAATGAAATAACAGTGTCCAATGAACACTGTAACAAATACATGCTTTTAAGCAGATTGCTAAATGGTCTGACATTGAATTACCAGTTAGGACACATAAAAATGAACCACAATTGTGCCATGTTGTAAAACTGGGCTCAACAATCCATGCTTAAAGAATTAAATGTATTCATTAATTAGAACATTGATGTGGAAAAAAACACTGATAATGTGTTTCAGATACAGAAAGAGACCTGCTTCATCAGTCAGTGCAGCCTGAGTTGACCTGGTTGAGGGAGGCCAGTCTCTGTCTGATGTACTGGTTCTCTTCCAGCATCTTGGAGATGGTCCTAAGAACAGCAAGCCTGGCCTGTCCAGGACAGGAAACACATTCCCAGGAAAAGAAAGAAGCAGTATTAAGAGCTTTGTGGTCTGGTTCATGGGTACAGACGGTACAGTGCATGTGTGTCAGTATGATGGATGAGGAGAAGGTGATTCAACAAACATTTTGACTTGTCATACTAGGAAAAGCACAGGTGTTACTAATTACATCAATGATGGTGAGCCAACATGCACAATACCAGCAATCGTTAACTTGATTATTTACACCTGTGTTTTTCCACGACATGTTAAAATATCTTCTGTTAAAAACATCTATGTTTGCCAAACTTTTCACTGGATTTAACAGAACACACACTCACTTTGTACTGGAGAGTATTCAAGTAACAGTTTTGATGTCAAAGTTAATGGAATTAGTAATTATGATGTTATCAAAACAAATATTTTTAAATAAATATATATCTAAATAAGTATATATCACATACATACTATATATATATATATATATATATATATATATATATATATATATATATAAAAACATGTTCAGGTCATTCATGAGTGGGCTCTAGATAGTTTTTGAATTTAGTGGTTAAACTTGAATTGATCGTTCATATATAACTTGTGGCATGCACAGTAAATGCAATATACAGTACAGCTGAAGATATAATGTGAGCGCCTCTAATAATTGGCCTTTTTTGCAGTAGGAGAAGTAAATAATAACATTAATGATGGCTGGATTCCTTTCAGTTTCAGGTTCCTGGAATTGTGCGTGGTGGCTTCACTGCCATGGCTGGTAGACTTGAATAGAATAGAGACATTGTTAATGTTATTAGTTAACACCAGTGTCTTTTTATCATTATGACACGTCAAAATATCTGCTGTGAAAAAGGCCTATGTCTCTGGCTGTTACAGTGATGACACAACTTGCACTGGAATTTAGACGGCCCAGTAAGAACTGTAATTGTTATTTTTAATTCTGAAATTGTCTTTTATAGCCTTTATGCCTCAGGGGACCTTTTAATTCCAGGCAACACAACTTCACCTTGTAGTTCTAACCTCTGTCACAAAGGCCTTTACATTACGCAGTTTGTGTGAACCTACAAACCACAAACACCTCATTTAGATAAACAAAACCTTTTAATTATAGAAGGATGAAATACCAATATTAGTCAGCTTGTTTACCCTGTCAGTTTGTTCCACCATGTGTGCTGTCCACTGTAGGTGTCATATTACTCATATCTGACTTCATGAGCGTAAGACACAGCCCACCCTTTCTGCTTTTCATCATCTAGATGCACGCATTATCTCCACTGACAAAGCGAAAGCTAAAGCAGAAACTAGCCATCTTAAAACCAAGGCCATATAATATGCATACAGTGCTGACTTATTGATTTTTGACGCACATGGCATTTTGCAATTGACATGTTGCCAGGTTTCATTTTTTGTTTGTCACAAAATTGAACCCAAAATGATGTTGAATTCAACTGAATTAAATTATAAAATGTTTGAGTGCATCTTTCCCCTGTTCAATGTCTTCTCCCATGACTCTTTGTCACTAATCAATACATACTGTAAACTTTGCATAGGGCCTACCTTTTTCTTCTCAGTTGTTGCTATGCTGTTGGGTCTTTGGGAGAAAAAGAGAACAGCTCCACCAACAGAGTCAGAATCAGTTCCAGCACCTGACAACACAAATACTGCATGTGAATATGAGGCTTCTCCTGCTAGCTAAACCTGTTTAGTACCAACAATGTATTTGTTCAATGTTCTTCGGAAAAAAGCAAGATCATGTTGATTTTGTTGTCTCGCTGGCTACATTCTTTATCATGATAGTTTAAACCATGGTCACCCATTGTTAAGACTTTGACCTTTGGAAATCCATCTGAAAAGATTGTTGTGATAATAAATTAGCAGATCTGCATCTGTGTGAAGGACACAATAACAATTTAAGGCAATCCAGTGCAACACCACCACAAACAACAGCTCAGAAAATTACCATTCATTTGAAAAAAATATCTAATACAATCTAAACAACACCTGAATATTTCAGGTTTCACCAAAGTAGTTTGGGATACAGTATTGGGTTTCCTTAAATCAGTTACTTTCAGCCTTTCCGGCTTGTGACCCCAAACACGAGGAATATTTACTTCTGACCTCATGAGTTATGAGCCGTTTAACCAAAGAGTAATTTTTCCTTTCCATTGTTTCGTCTGAGGGATTGTTTGAGGCCAACGGAGCTGAAAATACAGTCTTTCAAGACAAAACAAAAAGCAAAACTTTGATGGAAAAAAGGAACATGGTTCTGTTCATTTTTACAAAAACAATGCACATTTATCAACATTACTGTAAATGTGCTAACTTAGTGTTGTGCCAAAAGGTTCATTTTCAACAGTTGTCTCCTGGCCATTAAAATAACTGATTCTTTAAGGGTTTTTTTAATCTCTTTATCATCTTGTTACCCCTAAGCTTTTACTGCATTGTTGATGTTTTTTCTTATTGTGTAGCTACACTCAAGATAAACTAGCGCTCATTTGTCTGTTTGTGTACATTTAAAAATGTCTGCTACCTAGCAACAGCTAACCTAACTAACAGTTAGGTATGTTAGCTAACTGATAAGCTAATATTAAGGCCAACATTACACTGTGTTTCTTCTTCTCGACTGACGGTTGTCTTGGATTCATTTACAGTAGGTTCTGACATCCATCTTCTCGGCGTCTTGTCCCCATTTTTCACTTTCTTGGTGTGGCTGCTGAGACCGGGTAACTTGACTTTTAAAACGGACCGAGCTTTCTCACATTTGGCCCGTTTGTTCCCGCGCTTGGCCCTCTGAGCCTGAGCTCCATTACAAGTGGAAAGGTCGGTCTGCTCCATTTGTGGTTCACCTCTTTGACTGGAGTCGAGCTGTGAGCCAAACCGGGGCACATACACAGTCTTAGCCGACATAATTCCCCCTTCCAGACTCTACAAACATGAACTTTTTTGGAGGAAGACGCCAACTGCCTTTTCCCTGGGTCCAACTCTGTCTGCAGGCTTTAGTGGTTGTGGTGTTGTCAGCCAGCAGGTGGCAGTAAAACACACAGTGTGGATAGTATGGTCTACAAAGTGTGGTTTGCTCGTTTGCTATGGGCTCAAAAGGCCAAATATTCATCATTACCTGTGTAAATTTCACCCATAAAGTTAACTGAGGCAAGGCAAGTTTATTTATATGGCACATTTTCAGCAACAAGGACGTTCAAAGTGCTTTACATAAAACATTAAAAGAAACTGAAGTTAAATGTAAGTCTGAAAAATCAGCAAATGTCCCAAGAACTTCAACTATTCGCTGAAAAATATCCATATTTATTATTCTGTAAGAGGATTGAGGACAAAAAAATACTATATTATTTATATGTCTTTGGCATGAAACATTTCCTTCAGTCCCCATTGAAATAAGTGCAATTAATCTGAAAACTTCTGAATTTCTACATACTAGAGTGGTACAATCTCTAAATGATCAATGGTATTACTGCATGTTGCCTGTGTGTATTATATTCCCTTTTTAGAAAAACACAAGCTTTTATTAGACTACAAAAAGGCTGAGACAAAAGACATGAGGTTTGCATGAGCTAAATAGCTCTCAGTAAGGCCTGAAATAAGCCTTGGCCTATAAATACCTCTGACCTGATTCAACCTAACTCACCAGATGTGCCACAAAAGTGCTGTCACACAACAGCAGCAGTTATGAGATTCCCATTTGCTAGAAAGAGAAGCGATTTATTACAGTCTTCTTAGAAAAAAAAAAAAAAATTAGGCAGATATTTCTTCCTCACAGCTGTTTTATTCGTTCAACATCTCACATTACAAATACTTCAAATGTATGCATACAGTTACAAACAGTTGGCAGCAAATGAATATATGACATTAGATCTTTGTTTTACTTCAATACTACAAACCAACTATAAAAACTGACGTCTGTATTGTAGCGTAAATTAATCAGGAAGAAAATATAAAAATTTGAACTTACGTATAAATGTGAAATGACTTAATAAAAATCAAAATGATATCAGGTAAAAAAAAAAAAAAAAGTTAATAAATATAACCTTCCCAGCATACAATTAAAAACTATTGAAATCTTGCAATCAAGTAATACTAACAGACATAATCAATATTCTTTTCATCTGAAAATGTGGAGCACAATACAGCAATTAGAAAAACTAGACACATCAACGAGTTTAACACATCACCCCAAAAATATAACAAAAATCTGATCAAAATGATAGGTATACATTTCAATTGAAAATATAGCAAATGCTAAATACATTATCGACCTAGTATATACAATGTTTTCAATCACAGTAGCATGGTAGTAGCAAAATAAGTAAATAAGCACAAAACTAATGTTTAAAAATAAATTCAGGTATAAATTAGTTTTTTTTTTCTTGCAGACATCAGCATGAACAATAGGAAACAAATAATGTGTAAATGACTGCATGGTTTATATGGATTAAATGACTTACACTGCGGAGACTTGTTTCTGGAAAGAATAAGTATTGCACATAATGGCTCAAAGTTAACTTGCAACATTAAATCACATTCAGGTTATGTCCCAAAGCATGCCACATCACAAAGGGGGTCAAGTGATCAAGTCTTCTCACCTATGTCCTACCTCTACATTACAAAACGCATCCAAAGTGTTGTCACTGTGTAGATTGCATAAACATCATGTCTGTGTAAGGAAGGCAGACTCCATCATGTAAAGAGAGGCTACAAGAGAGGTGATCTCAAAGAGATAAGGAAAAGAAAGTTAAAAAGCAAAAAGGAGATCTAGTGCATTACATTAGGTCCTGCATTAACACTAGCCATGTTATTTTTGTATTACATTATGCATGCCAAGAATAAGTAGAACTTACAGGCAGTCCCATAAAGAGGATCTAAATATTCAAACAGCTGATATCCACTCCGGTGATAGAAGGGAAGATTTCACGTTGACCAAAGCCAAAACATTTACCCTATTGATAATCTTATTGACTACACCTAGGAGCGAAATATCAGAATATATTTTCAAGACTATCAAAATCATTTTAGAAAGGTCTTGTCATGCCTTAGGATCCTGTAATTATGTTAATTAGGACAGAGGAGAATCCATATATGACTGGCTAATGATAGCCTTATTTTTTTTTTTTTATCTACAGAATCACACCAATGCACCAGACAATTTTCAGATTTACCAGCACTTAAATATATAAAAGCTAATTGAAAATTATATTAATATCATTCATTTTCTTTTTTAAATTAAGTTTACCATAAATGCAGATCTCTTAGTAACAAAGGTACAAAATTATTTTTCACCAAGTGAAAAAAATGAGGTATTGCAAAAGGAGTTCTCCCATCTGTGAAAAATGTGCCTAAAATGACTATTGAAAAAAATATTTAGAAAAGTAGTGCATAATAAATGTATATATGTTCATGACAAAATAATCAGCTATAAAACACTGTACAAAAATCAGCAGGCCATGTATAAAATAATATCTTTATCTCTGTGACAGCAAATTCTAGCTACTACCATATCCAACCACAACACTTGTGATAGAAGCTCCAGTCATGGTAGAGCGTGCAGTGGTACACCATGAGGACAGCTCAGGGAGACTGGACTGTGCATTCCCATTAGTTTGTACTACATTAGCATGTTAGCTTCCAGTGCTAATATCCCTGACAATATAAAGTGAGCAAATACTACTGCCAATACCTGAGCCCTGAGGGCTGTGTCTTTATTAGCTGAAACCCACTGACCGAAACTCCAGACAACTCCAGCCTTCCTCCGCCATATGACAAGAGGACACACCATTCTCCTTGACAACCCTCAGATCAACATCTGCTTTTGATGATGCGTTTTAGGCCAATCTTTGGTTTGCCCTTTCTGGTTACAAAGTGTCGACTTTTAAACCAAGACCTAAAAACTCATGCCAGCAATCTAAACACATGTGCCAGACTGAGGGGAGATTTTGTTTTGTGACGTGGCCAGATTCTGTACACTGAGCTGCTTGAAAAAAAACTCAATCATCATCCGACCATCTGAAACGGTGTTCCTCCTCTGTTCAACCCAACCATTTGCACTCAACCTTTGGTAAATGGTACAGTTGTTCTCTAATCCTGCAAGCAAAAAGTAAGAAAATGCACCCTTCTTAAAACGCAACTTCCATAGTTAGTATACTGATTTAGGTATGATGAACCTCACTTAAATTTTATGTTACTCTTGACAACAAATGTAAGCAGCTTTGCCAGCTAACACCAACAGAAAGTACAGTCAAGTCAGAAAACATCTAAATCCAAATCTAATGCATCCATATGCTCATGCACACTTAAAGTCAAAACATAAATGGGATTTCACTCTCTTCTTAGCATTTACTTCTTTTAGAGGGCCCAATTAAAAAAAAATAAAAAATAAATTAAGTTTTTTTTTTTTTTTTTAACTTAAAAGAAAAGTGCATTTATTTTTCATATCGTAGCCCGTACCCCTTCCCTAACTACCCCTTTTCTCTCAATCCCTCCCCGATCCTGCGTTCTCTCCCTCCCTTGCCCTCTCGCCTTAGTTCCAGCGGAAGGAGATGTGTCGTGGTCGGTCCCCGCCCTCCTTCACCAGCGGCTTGTGGAACTCGCGGCCAGCCCGGGAGTGGATGGCTGCCCAGCAGTACTCACAGTAGTACTGCAGACAGGTCACGTTGGCGCAGAAGAAAGGAGCGAACTTCCCCCCACAGCGGGTGCCCTGGCACTCATCACACAGCTGGTCGTCCAGAACATATGGCTTCACTTCCACCTGAGAGGAGGGATGAAATGAAGGACAGAAAATGTGTCAAAATGGAGGCTGGGATAAATTTGAATGCATGTTGGATAGGTGCAAATTGATATTTTATGCACATCCACTCTTCATTTTAAGACCTGGACAAGAAGCTGCTAACATTAGACTGACTCACCCGTTTATCAATCTCCCCGTGCTGCAGTTGAACAAATCGGGCACTAATGGCTGCAATGTAGCTTTGCTGATTGGAGAAGGCCACTCGCCCCGCCCCTTTTGGATACTTGAGTTCAGGGTCTGTGTCAATCCCAGCGTAACACACTCCCCCATACAGACGATCCATGATCATGGCAAGCTCCACTGGAATGACAATATATAATTCAGGTTAATGGGATCAAAACAGCTTCAGTTATGGGAATGCAATGCTTGTGGGCGTCACAATATGACATGTACCTGCGCGAAGGGGACGAGGGACACCTCCTACAAAGATGGTCTTCCTTGGGTCCAACGGCTGAGAGCCGTCCATTACAAAGTCACTGTCATTTAGGTTCCAGGGTCGGATCTGGACCTACAAAAAGAGATTTAAAAAAAAAAAAAAAAAAAAAAAAAATCATGAATTCTCTGTGTGTGAAAATGAAAGCGGCTTGCTGCTTATGTAACATGGATTAACACATTTATTCAGTTCAATTTGGCTGCCATTACAGGACGTCATCAGTTGAGGGTGTTTTTTTTTTTTTGTTTTGTTTTTTTTTTTTTTTTACAATAAGCCCTCAAATAATGGTGAAATACTGTAGGTGTAACAGTGATGTCAGCATTTACATTTGTCACCTTTTGTGTTGTGGGTAAATATAAAGTAACAGCCACCTAAGAGTAGATAAATATAACCAGATGAAAAACACTAACCAAACCTATTGTTTGATCAAGTTTTCAACTGAAAATCTAAAGACCTGATGGATTATCACAATAAAACCCTCATTTGCGCAAAAAAACCCCAAACTACTGCTTGTTTGCTGCCACAGAGACTAACACACTCACAGGCTTGTCTTTGATGGTGGGGCTGGAGACACACAGGTAAAGCTTCCCATCCTCTTGAATGCAGGCATCAATCAGAGCCTGAACAGAGCTCTCGTCTTGAAACAGCAGGAACGCATATCCTAGAAAGGTTGGACATACAGAACGATGAGTACACACACACACACACACAACAAGCAAATACTCATCATCCCAACACTGTTGAGTCCACCTGCTTTCACAAATATAATGTCATACTGGTTCAACTCACCTTTTGGTGGAAAATAGGACTTGCTCTCTGCCTTGTGAGGCCAGTCTACAAACAAGTGACCAAAGCGACGGAAACTGGCAGTGATTTCATCTGAAACAGGAAACTCGGTTAGCAAATTCATCAGTTATTTAGCCAATACTGTCATTTAGTGTGACCATGAAAACCAAATTATTTTACATGAATTGGTAGAATTGAAAAATGTTCTCTGATAAGAAACAGTGTAATTGAGGCAACAGAGTTGTAAACATAAAATCTATGATACTACTTACATTTAAATGTCTAAAACAAGGTAAATGACAAACTGGGGCTGGTGTAGAATCCTCTGGATTGCAATAATCTCTTTACCTTCATCTATATCTGGGGGCAGCCCGCCAACGAACACTTTGCGAGAGTAACGCTCCACACGTTCACCGTTGAGGTGGGGGAAACAGTGGGCTGAACCAAGGCCAGCAAGCCCCTGGTCACCTGACTCGTCCTCTCCAAAAGAGCGCTCATCCTCCATGGGGAACAGAGAGGAATGACCTAGAGGGGAAAATGATCTTGATTACACATAGTGGCTCGCCACTACTGAGGTTAAACCAGAATTCTTACTATTTTGAAAGTATATTAATATTGCAATGAGCTGGGAATTTTGATTAGATGTACATAAATAATGTCAAGGAATACAAACAAAAGCAGCCATGATTGCTATTTCACGCACTGCAGAAAAGGGGCATAAACTCAACATTCAAGGCAAAACAGTCACTGACACTGAAGGATCAAGCAGACAAACACAGGCAAAACCACAAAGTCATCATTTCAGGGGTCATTGCTGCTTTCTAAATAACATTAAACAAATCAAGACACATTCACAAGCTTTACCTCGTCTTCTGCCATAACTTCTCGCTGCATGTAAAACAACACAAAACACTCTTGAAATGGCTTTTTTTACAAAAAGGCACATGATAAAAACAATATGTAAAAACACTGACAGGGCTTGAAATTAATTTTTCAGGTCACCAACCAAAATGGCTGCTTGCCTTTCAAAGTAACAGCACTCTGAATTTCCACCAGCTAAAAATGTTTTTTCCCCATCAAAATGCCAACATGCATCAATTTAAACTTTTAGCATTATAAATCTACTGCATCTAATTTCACCTGTATATATAGACTGCACCTGACATCACACTGGCATAAATAAATCTACAGAACTGTAAACTAGAGAGAGAAAGATGAAATCATTCATCAAATAATATGGCATGTAATCATAACCCAATGATTATGACGCTCATTGCTGTGCATGGAAAAAACTGAGATATTGAAAATCGAGTCAGTAAACATTAAGTCAAAAACAAAAGGCACATTATTTGCCATTTGCAGCATCTACTTCCTGCTTGGAAAAGCTGGTCTGGTTTCTCATTTCCATTTGGTGAGCCATTTTGGACATGCATGAAATTGACTTGCACAGCAGTTTAGAAAGGTGTAAAACAAGTCATATGTCTGTGTCTGTTTTGTGTGGTTATGTAATGTCCTAAGATTCCTGTTTAGTTTGCTTTATACGAGTAAATTTCTAGTGTAGCGCTTAATCTTGACTTACATTCTTAAAATGGCCAGAATCCATTTGCATTTGACCAGCATTAATTTCAAGTCCTGACCACAGCTACAGCGCTGCATTTTTGTATGTATGTACAGTAATTTACATACCATTCATAGGTAGAGGCCCGTCTCCACCCTGGTGAGAGAAGCTGTAGCGTCCTACACGACAAAAACAGGAAAAAGACTCAAAACACAACGTCATGAAATGATTCCTAACTGGAGTAATAATTACATTAAATTATTTCCATTAAGTATAAATAGCTTACCCATTAACATTATGTTGGCATGGTTTTAGGTAATGTGTACTATGATTGCACATTGGAAGTATACAAATCAAACAGTACCTCAACTCAACTAATTATTCTTAAATGTTAACAGAAGTGCATGTTAGTGTAATATCATATGCAAGAAATTTACTGGGATAAGTCCAAGACTTTGCGTTAGACTTGACAACTATGCAAATTATTAGTACATTTCTGATAACTGAGGCGGCCAACTTGTAAATTAAGAGATGGAAAACACTCTTATGAGAAATGGCAGAAAGGTTGTACAGTATAAATGATCAAGGACAAGTTTTTAAAAAGAAAGTACGTGCATCAGTTGGCCTAAATCAGCATAATGGAAAAGTCTTCAAGTAGAGCTGACTGCTTCACACGGATGGAAAAATGTCCTTTTAAGATAGATTATAACAAAACTGAGCTGAAATGTTTTATTAATGAGAGCTTTAGTTGAGATCAAAGAGGATCCACAGCAAAAAGGATGCAGGTGATTGTTACATTGAGTTTAAGATGGAGTTACAAACACTGAGACAGAAATGTGCTGTAATGTGAGAAATGTAACCGACCTCAGTGGATTTCATTCATGAAATGTTCATACACTTAATTTGATCTTAACATGTGTGTGTACAGGTCAGGGTACACTTGGAAAATTTTCAAAACCAGAGGTGATACAGTTCCCAAGTTTGATACCAAAACTATATTTGATACTTACAAACATATTTTTCTGATTGACAAAAGAAGTCAGTTAAACTTCTCAAATGTGAAATTTTGTCTAAATACATGCAGCTGTTGAACATGAACTCAACTTTAATAAGAGTTTAAGTAATAAAATTACAATTTAGGATCAGGAACGGTTTGATCACGGAATTAGTAAACAAGATTAGACATCTGACCAGACATGTGTTGTTGGCTTTCAGTTCTTGACAGTTTTCAATAATCTGTGCTACGGACACAATTTGGGTCAGTAGGAATGTAGGATTCAAGGATTTGATACTCCCTTACTTATACTGCTTTACTTATACTGCATCTGAATCACATTTTTGTTTATAGGGGAAAATTGTATATGAGAATATATATTGCTACTGGCTACTATGTTGCCGTTTGTCATATGGCTCAGCCGAATATGAAAGACCGATTTTGCACAGTATCCTAAAAGGGATAAACAAAATAAAAGAAACAACTTATACTTGGGGCTGGTTATTGATATTGGCAACCATACTTATGAATTTTGAATGTGCACTAAATATAACTTTGGTAAAGCTTGTTAATATTTGTTTTTTGTTGGTGCATTTGCTATCAAATTATGTTGTGGGGAAAGATGACAAGTCTCAAACAGTCTCAAAATCCTGACTTTATATGAAACCACATTAACAAACAACATATGTCATCATAAGCGGACCCTCAGCAACACTGACTGAAAGAAAAAACAATATATTTGTCTGATAAAACTCCAGACTACAGCCTCGGAAATTGCCATCAAGCTGATCAAGTCCTGTGAAAGTCTTGACAAAAAAAAAAAAAAAAAAAACATTATGAGAAAGACCAAATTGGTATTTACAACATTTCTGTTTTTTGTCCACCTGCTGTAGATACACAGCCATCTCATTTTTGGCCCCCAGTTTGCAGCATGCATGCTTAAACGGAATTAATTATCAACAATGTGAAAAGACACCCAATTTCTACTTACTGCCAAATACAAACGGTTGTATTTATCTACAGCCAGCGGTGAGAGAAACTATCCCTTCCTCACTATTGCTTGTGTGGGAACCAACCTTTCAAGGAATCCTGCTCAGCCCTCATAATGTCAATCAGAGAGTTCTCCAGAGAGTGCATACTGAAACCATCAAAGGACCGTGTTCTCTCCTGCTGAAAGAGAGGAAGACAACAATTAGCCTCCTCACTTCTCACATCATCATCTGAGGGGGAACAGGCTGCAAGAGCCCTGACATAGTTTGCTATGATGCTAATAGCTAATAAAAAAAAAAAAAAAAAAAAAAAGCTGCAGAGTATCTCCGTAGAGACCTTCAGCGGAAAGCACTGTAAACAGAAAATGGAGCCCGGAGTGTGTTACACACAGTCACTTGCATATCTCTGCAATCAAATCAAAAATTTTCCACTGTTCCTGATATCATCATATAAGACAATATGCCATTTAAAGAGCAAGAAATGCCAATTTCCAATCAATGCACATTATAATTGAATAGCCTATGTTGAAACAACATATTAGCATTTGAAAAAAAATCCAAAAACAAAGAGAAGCTGTGATGAGTAATAAACAACACAAGCGAGTTTGCTTCACTTGTGTATCTAAATGGGTTGAGAGCATGCCAAGCTGCAGTGAAGCACAAGACTTCTCGAATCAGGACAAGAGGAAGGCCATGTGATCAGAGCAGATGATAAGACCGCTCTTCTCCAACCAAATGATCTAGATAAGACCTTAGACATAAGCACACACAATAAGTTTCAATTCATCCGTTTAGTTGGCTTAAACTGTCACGTATCCTGTTTTGCTCAATGGCTTATTTGTTACATTTGATACAGATGAGCGTGTTAAACAGGATTAACATCAATTTGCCCCCAGAGCACACACAAGACGTTTACAATTTGCGGTCTATAGGACCTCGGTCCAAGTCTAACAGTTTTGTTTTGTTGGGTTTTTTGTTTTGGGAATAAAACCCAATAGTTCCCTAAACATCAGTGAGTGTAACCAATGTGATAGGCTCACCTGGAAAGGGTAGACACTATCACAGCGGCTCATGCTGTCCTCCACCCAGCCCTTATGATTGAAGCCAGAGCTATTTCTGGGAAACTTCTGGGAGGGAACCTGCGGGAGAGTCGGATGAGTTTCATACAAGTCTCCTGGTCAAAAATATTTTGGACTATTATATCAAATAATGCAAGGATATTCTAGGATGTATTAGCATTTAGATGAGTTGTGGCACTTTTATCTACCTGGTTGTTTGGGAAGGATTTCTTTAGCGGGGAGATTGAGTTCAGGCCTGTCATGCCTCCACCTACCCCCCGCCGGTACTCTCGGACCCCCTGCGTGCCTCCCCAGCCACCATAACCTCCAGGGCTCCAGGAGGTGGATGTGGGTGTGGAGGGACTCTGGTAGCTTCCCCAAGGCGAAGGGGGTTTGCTCTGAGCGGGAGCGAGGTGGGGCAGCTGGGGGAAGGCTCCGGTGCGATGAGCGTGCGGAGGGAAGGAGGGCTGAGGCGGGTGAGGGCTAGCCGGGGAGCGCCGGTGCTGCTGTGGGACCCCCTGGCCGTGAGGATGGTAGTGCTGGGGGTGAGGTGTGGGAGGGTGGTGCTGGGAGACTGGTCCAATCTGCGGGGAGAAGCTACCTCCCGCTCCAAAGCCAGGTCCGGCGTGGTGGGAGAAGTTTTGGAACAGCAGGGGAGGTCCGTTGGCGTTGGAGCCAGCGGGGCCGAAGAATCCTCCAACGTCGTCTCCCACCACTGGAGACTGAGTGGATGGGACAGCAGGGGACCAGTTGTTGAAGCTAGTCAGCGAGGAGGAGGAAGAGGTGGACTGTGCACAGCTTGTACCCATTCCCAGGCTATCCTGGTAGTCAAACCCGCTTAGCACCGGGGACTCCATCCTAAGCTTCTCTTTCCCACCGCTGCTCTCCAAAGAACCCTTCTCCAATGAACCGTCTTCTGGCAGAGCTCCCTCCAGCTCCCCTAAGCCTCCGCCGGCCTCCTGCTGGCCTGGAGAGAGGGCCTGAGGTTGGGCCTGGACCTGAGACTTCTCCTGCATGTCCTGCAGGTCCAAGGCCTTGGACTTGTCTGACTCCAGAATCTCATCTTGCATGTTACTGTGTTGGGCTACGGCAGGAAACAGCCAAGCACTGCCCCCATTGGTGGAGCAGGTGTTGTTTACGAAGGAGGGGGGGCTGGGGGGGTTGGAGGGGTGGTGTGGGTGCTGGGGTTGGAGGTGAGGAGGGATCCTTACAGGGAAAGCAGATTTGTTACCACTGCTGTTCTTCACCAGAACTCCAAACCCGTAGTCCCCCATTTAGGACACCCAGTAAATCTTCAGTTGACTTTTGGCTTTCACCTTCTTCTTTATCCTAAAATGTAGATTGAGCAGGGGCAGGAAATGGGGGGAGGAAGGGGTGACAAAAAACATAAAGCTGTTACACCTAAAGTGGATCTGGCCTATAAAAAAAAAGCCTCGCCAAACGCAGTGAATGTGCTTGGGCTGCACCCTGCCTGGTCTTGTGATGCAATCAATGAGATTAAATCATTGACTCGCCAAGACATGGGAGGCCTAGATGAAATATAACACGGATAGCAAGGCAGGCAACCACCAGGAAAAAACACCCAACCTAACCTTACCAGCGGCAGGGGCAGCTCACAGCTTGGCTTGGTGGAGCTGACGTCTCCAAAAAGGTCGTTACGCAGCTAGCAGCAAGCTAACAGCTGCTCCGCCACCTTCCATGTGCCCCTGTTAATCATGCAGACCCCGGCAGGGCTGTTTTAAAAGTAGCCTTTCTGCATTACAGTGTTATCTGTGAACGCTTAAGCGCTGTTACAGCATGGACACCTACCGAATAATATCCCCTTTTTTTCAGCAATGACCTCCTCATACGCAACCATTTAAATACAGGAAAATGCTGATGACGTCTCCGGTCTGTTCTGAATGTGGGGTAGTTCCCTGCACCGAGCCGCTACAGACGTTGCAACGTTAACATAATCTGCAAATAAACGGGCACTCAGCTGCTACAATGTCCCTCGACTTCCAAGTAACGTTCACTGCTCCGTTATCACCGACAACCCGGTGGAAAAATTTTCCAGGACATGACAAACTTGGAAATGGTGTATGGCTCTTTAAACGACCTCGTCTGTTTCGTGTCCTGTATGTTCAATGTCACACAGCCCCACCAATCCTTGTCATCATTTTTTACATCTCCAAATTACGCAGCGCAACCCCCGCTCGTCCCCTGTCCTAACACGTCGACAAAACGAGTGTGTGTCGGTGATATGTCGGGCATAGCTACCTTCAGTTCGGCGTCATGACCTTATCGTTTTGATGTTGCCATATTTTAGCGTTTTTCCCTTTTCTGCATTTCCTAGGCAGCCGGTGTAAATGGTCTCCTTCTCTCTCATCTAGATGACAGCTGGGCCAGTCGGGAGACACTTCCGTCTGTAAGCACCGCCCCCGCGAGCAGCCACCAGCCACTGTGCGTGTCAGGATTTCCTTCTAAGCCCCGCCCATCTCCACTGAAATCTAGCGTATGATTGGATGATTGTTGTAGCGTCACGCCTACAGCACTTCTCAATGAATGGCACATGCACTCAAGACGTTCTCCTCCCAAATAAGGACGCCTTGAAATCAATGGGAGGAGTTGTTTGGGGGAAAATACAAGGCAATCCAAGTTAATATCTATCCAATCCCTCAACAAGATTAATAATTAAAAAAAGAATAAGAGTATTGTAAGCCCTTGCAAGTGGAATGCAAAGGGTTAAAAAGCAGCTCCTAGTATTTGCAACCATTTAATCCAAATGCAGATGAGATGATTTGACTAAACAAATGTTTTTCCTCCCTCTCAGCCTATAGCAGCTGTTCAGGATTGGTGTTTGGTGTATCATAAGACAGAAAAAGTATTTTACCAGCAAAGAATACAGATAGACAGATAGATAGATAGATAGATAGATAGATAGATAGATAGATAGATAGATAGATAGATAGATAGATAGATAGATAGATAGATGGATAGATAGATAGATGGATAGATAGATAGATAGATAGATAGATAGATAGATAGATAGATAGATAGATAGATAGATGGAGCCTTTTGTTGGATTGCTATAACCCAAGCCCACAGCAAAGCCTGGCATAGCAATCTCATTAAAATAAGCTGCTGCTGCTATTTTCAGCACATAATCGAGATTGAGAGCTTGATTAATTTTACTTTGGTCTGATCTGTATTGTGCTCTGATCATGCCAACCTATTATAACACCTTTGAGTCAGATAATATCTTTTTATGGCAATGATGTCTCCTTCTTTTGATGTCTACCTGCAAGTGAGAACCTCCACACAGGTGTGTATTTCCCTTTGCTCAAGCTGGTTAATGAAAACCTTAATGATCATTCACCAGGAGAAGAAAGAAGGTCTGAAGTACTCATGCTGGACCTACAGTATACTTTAATCAAGTGGGAGTATTTAAGTAATGTATAGCCTACTGTGTTAAACCTATTCAAGCAAAAGAGGCTCTTTTGAAACAGTTCCAGTAAAAGTCACATACATAAATGTGGTCACTATAAAAGGGTAAATGTGGTATCATAACCAAATCTGCAACAAGTTCCTGTGCAGCTCAGTAACAGTGTTATTAGTGGTGACCATTTTGTCTCATCAGAGTGACTTAGCAAAGGTTACCCTCTTAGGGGAAATAGGTTCGAAGCAAACTTAACTAGAAAATCTTCATGATTGTGCCATAACAGCAGCAGTTTCTAAAAGCGACATGTATACAGTTCTTCAGCAAAAATTCACATGAGTAAAGGTAGACTTACAGGTTTCAAATGTACTTGAAAATGCTACACAGTTTTAGTTACTTTCTACTCCGGTCTCTCAGTAGGATTTATTGCTTGCTTGTTGAGTTAGTCTTGTTAAACAGTGCAATCCCCCAAGGCAGACCCACCCTTCATTTGTATCCTGTAGTAGGAGCACACATCACCCCACCCCGCTCCCATGTGCAGTAGGGCCTGTTGGGGTGGTTTAACAACAGTCTGTCTTCAGCTCCTGTTTTTTTTGTTGTTTAGAAATAACAGGCCTTATTGGTGTGATATTCTCAGTGTGTACTCACAATGCACCCAATTGGTTGGCAGCTATGGCACTTTGTTGCCTTATATGTGAATCTGTACTCTAACAGTGAGTGCAGGCTTTGGCTGGTGGTTGAATGTCTGTTGGGTTCCACCATCTTACACATACTGCTGTCTGCTATAGGCCTTTAGAGGCTGACAGTAACTCGAGCACAGTGAGCTGTGTAAGCGTTTTCTTCCCTGAGAGCAACACATTCTGTATTCCCCAGTGAAACTGAGCTGTGCTGCAGAGGTTCCTTTCAAGCAGGTAGACATTATTATTCAATACATAGTACGTTAAATTTTTGTTGTGTCAACTTTAGGTGAATGTAGGACATTCATCTTCTCAAACCCAACACGAGACAAGATGCGGGGTGCATCCATTCGCTCCAGGCGGTTCTTAAATAACTCATCCATGGAACTTAGGAACCCAGTCATTAATTCATTAGTTCACATAGGAGCACAGGGCAGACGTCCACAAAGCACCCGAGGCTGACTATCTCAGGTTTCTCTGCTCACAGGCACAGACTCTTTCTGCTGCCTAGCCTCCTCTCAGATGTGATCTCTGCCACCTCCATATTGATAGAGTTCCGTTGCCATACCAACCATGCAAGCTGGGTGATTTCTGGTCCAGCCAGCAGCCCATTGTTTGACCAGGAGGTCATCCATCTCAGACTTGATGTATTGTCAAGCTGAGTGTGACACAGCATAACTTTTCCCATACACTGTAGTCTCAGTGAATGTATTACATCACGCTCTGTGGCCTTGCTTATCAGCTCCCTGACTATAGTGTGAAATCAACTGTGTGCAGGAGACGGTGTCAGCATACTGTTTAGTGTTGGCATGGAGCCCAAGCTGCCCTTTCCTTCTGTGTAATATATATATACTTTTTTTTTTTTTTTTTTTTTTTACTCCCTTTCTACACTGTGAAGGCTGAGTTATTGCAGTAATTATGCAATTGTGCGTGATATGTGAATCTGCAGTCATTTCAGCAGTGTATTGCCTGCCTAATCAAACAAGGTTGGTCTTCTTACTGATCTTATTTTATTGAAGACAGTTTGTTCTCTATCAGATTGGAGACATAACGATTTTGTTTGCTTCTCAGTAATCCAAGAGAAAGGGGGATTACAGGAAGTTTAAACACTTAAGGGTCACATTTCTAATCAAAATCTGACCCATCAAATACTTAATCTGAGTTGTATTCATTTCAGCATTAAAAATCAGCCGTAGCTTCAATCAATTAAACTCACCTACTCCCATTAAAAATCAAATACTTGCACCTGCTCCCATCATCAGCCACATGATACAAATGAAAACAGAGAGATGTCATCACCCAGTGGTCATTTAGTGTCACTACACATTCAGCTATGATTAAAAGCTGTGGTTCTGTTGCAGACTGTGCAATGCAGACTGACATTGAACTGCAGTGGTGCTGATATAATAGAAGCTGTATGTGTTATCACTTGGCATGTGATCATCCTTCTTCCCTGTCACACTACAGACAAATTGGAAAAAAAAACAACAAAAAAAAAACAAGGCAGGATTTGTGTGTCAAACTCCCATATATGGCCACTGAAAATGTATCTCAGTATACTTAACTTGGCTATACAATGACCTCAAACCCCCCAAAACAACGTTTGGAAGTCCACCTTTCAAATCAGAGCACTGTCTAAATGTTTAGTGAGGCAATGTACACTGTTGGGACAACTCATAAAAACTGACACCCTGAACCCACCCCAAGAATTGCATACAATCCAGAGCCGCTGACGTAAATGTTTAGGCCTTTCAATAGGGAGGATATTTCCAGTCCTTGAAACTTTAAACACAGCCCGTATTTCACCGTCAGAGAGGAGGCGGCGAGTCAAACGAGAATAGGGTGTCTTTTAACCTGTGTGTACACCTGAGACGTCGAGGCCTTCTCTGCTAACCTGAACTTGAATTTTCTTTTTCCACTGATATTTTTGTCCTCTTGTATGAATTCTGCAGATCGTCTGTTCATTGTGTTCATAACATGAATTTAAACCACTCCAATAAAAATAAAACTAGATAAAAAGACACAAGATGTACAAAATACAGACAAAAATATTTTAATGATAACAAGATACATCTGACTTCATGAGTCCAAAGATATTCATAGGATCGTATGCCCAATGTCTTACAGGTGAGTTACAAACCTCTAGACCATGTTCTGTATTTTCAACAGTGAGTCCTTGTGCTTAACAGAGGAAAACACGTAATGTGGTGATGGAGCACTAACAATACAGGAAAATGTGGTTAGTTTATTTTCCTCTGAACACATAAAGAAAAGCCATTCAAGCCACTACATTATTACAAAAAGCCATATCAAACATAATGACAGAGAGCTGAACAGATTGTCACTTTACACACATACAGTACATTCTCAATAGGATTAGCTTATGTCTCGCGCCGGGATGTCACAGGAATCCCAACTTCCACAACAGAATAAAAAAAAAAAAAAAGAAAAGCAAGAAAAGCCTCACTGATTATTCCAACCCTTGGAGCTTATAATAGTCTCTAAATGACTCGGAGGAAAAAACATTACCTTACTGTAAGTACATCAGGAACAAAAGTGAAAAACCCTAAAAGGAGCCATAAAATCTGAGTATGTTTTATTTATTTATTTATTTAACCTTTTTTTTTTGCACTAAGTGCATCCCAGCATGTGGTGTGATGTGCTCACAGACTTCACTTCCACAACGAAAGCATGTGACTGGCCTGAAATGGTCAAAAGCCTGTGTCTGTGACCTAAAGGAGGAAGAGAAGAAGAGTACTAGGAGAAGGAAAGACAGGGTGAATCATCACATAAAAAAGAAAAGTTGAGCCTGTCTCTCTCCGTCTTGCTACACTCCTCTGCCTCTCTGTGTTGCTGGCTCTTGGCTGTGGCCCAGAGGAATTCTCTGGTGGCCTCGGTAAATATAACATTTAGAATAACAGCGCCAGAGCCCCCGTGTGTGGACTTAACCCAGTTCCTGGGTCCTCGCTGCGTTGCCTGCGGCTCAAACTGGTAGAATAACAGGCCTTCATGTCTCTCCTGACCTAGGTAAGGGACCAGAGATGAATAAGGGCTAATTTAGAGGAGCCAGAGATCTGGAGGGTCTCTGTCAAGCCTCTTTCCTGGCCACTGGGACACTAGAAAAGGGCAACATGGCTCTTTTAAGGAAGGGGCTCAATCTGGTCCTAAGGAGCAAGTGGGGATGCAGGACTTGATGCTGTAGTTGATAAGGACCAGGCTACAACCCAGGGTTTCTAAAATGAAATGTCCTGTACAGTAAGGACGACTGCTCTGGTGACCTGGTCTCATCTCTCAACCTGCAGCAGTCCAACACAAGCTGACAATCATCCAAAGTGCAATATCTAAGACGTTTGTGGCTCAACATCATTGTAAATTAGCTCAACATCACTTGAACAACCTTAAAATCTCCGTGTGACACAGTATCATCCATTCACTTAAATCACAGAGAAGCGGTCACTGTGGACAATAACAAGTTTAGGCACCTTGATGTGTGTGATTTTACATTTAGAGAGGAGTTAGCATCAAAACCTGTGCTATGTACTGAACGTCCTCTCTTTGCTGCAGTTCACTGATGGCTGATAGTTCAATGGAACTCGAAGAGAATGTATATATATATATAACATTTGCCAGTTCAATGCTTATCTGTGAACAAGAACAACGATGTCTCCTGAAGCTACAAACATGACATTAATCTGTAATGCCACTGAGATACAGTTTCTGAAGCTCTATTAACAATGAATGAGAGTGACGTGATACTTTTTGCATCCAAGTGAGACACATGTCATAGTAGCACTAATACTTATGAAAAAAAAATGAGTCTGTAAAACTGCGTCTGCTCTGTGAGTCTCCCTCTCATTGCTGCATAGACAGCAGTGCTTGATGACATCAGAGATCCGTCTGGGCTCTCTTATTTCTAGCTTTGTGAGAGACTTATTGATACATACAATTCTGAAACTACTATCCATATTCATAGTATTGTATTCGCATCCTCTTTAGAGTGGATTTTCACTTTAAGAACGCACACGTTTGTTGGCTTTCGTGGCCATCATGCACTACAATTCATATGTGCCAGAATTGGACTTGAAACCTGTACAATTTTGTATTTAACCATCAAGTATCTATAATTACAATACACATTCCCACTTTGAAACAACAAATGGTGTATGTTACATATCTACAGACCGATGTGTGATGGGTGCAATACTGTGAAGAGAACAACAGACAGCACACCATATACTATTTCATATATAGTATATCAGTATTGCATATTGTAACTATATTTATACATGTTTATATAAATATAGATAAGTATATTTCTATGTACATTTTGATATTTCAACATTGCATAAAGAATAAAATAAATAATACAAATATAATCAAATCTTACAGTAAGTATGATTTGAGAAATGCTATATTAGAGCCAAAATAGTCCTAACAATTGAAATAATCATGATAATAACAGTTATTATTCAGTTTTTAAAAAATCGTGGCCTACAGTCTGGCATAACAGTACAAGCTACACCACAATTACCCTGCAAGTTTACCATGTGGGACTGCTGGAATGACTGGAGAGGGCGGAATAAGGACAGGAAAGGTCGGGGCTTGTTTCCTTCTGCTCAGTCTGTCTGGAAATATGTGTGTGTGTGTGTGTGTGTGTGTGTGTATGTGTGTGTGGATAAGTGTGTGTAAGTAAGTGAGGCTGTGTAATTGTGTGGACATGTGCATAAGTCTGCAAGTGTGGTTTTTAAATGGTGTATGGGGGTCATCGGTGTGGTAATCTCCTGCGTTTTCACCTCCGGATGTCAGTGGCCTCGGGGTCTTCCTGGTCAGCCACCACTCCGGCCTCTGGGCTCTGGCGGCGTGCCCCCTGACTGCGATTGCGTGGGTGAGCGTTGAAGCCCGCCTTACCGGGTTTGTCCTTGTCGCCTTGCCGCGGGGGGCGAGGGTGATCCGGTTCAGGATGGGAGGGCACGGGGCGGCGGGATTCGACGGCAGCGCTGGAGGGAGACGGGGTGAGGGAGGAGCAGAGGCTCAGGCTGTCACACAGAGCCCCCCAGTTCTGCTCACACTGTAGCCGCACGCTTCGTGTCAATGCCTCCTTCACCTCCTCCCCGCAGGTCAGGAGGATATTCACCAGCTCCACATATGGACTGAGCAGAGAGAAGCAAATAACTCGCATGAAGCCAATGATTTAATGTTTGGACAAACAACACATCAATGCCTAGGAATTTAAAGCAGTACATGGGATGGTGTTACTACTGAACAGTGAAGAACAGTACACGCTTAAACTGGCAGAGAAGATAAACAAATCAGAGGGATAAAAGAGAAGGAACACCCTCAGAGAAAACATGCTGACCAGACCAAACACTCACCCTTTAGGAAAGAGATCTTGGAAATGGATCATCTCCACCATGACAGCCACATTCTCCTTCGCAGCCGAGCACAGGTTGTGTTTGATGTAGCACTCTCTCTGGAGCTGGTACACCATCTCCTTAATAGACACACACTTCCTGCTGATACAGCTGAACTTGTGCCGTAGCCCGTGTGCCATACACTTCAGAGCGTCTTTGATGAAGGATTTCCCCTGTTAAGAAAACACATGCACACCTGTGAAGTGAACTCTCAAAACAAAGTCCCTCGTTGATGCCGCTGAAACTTGTGGGCTCATGCATCAGCCAAAGAAAACCTTTTGGCTCCACATGTTGTTGTTAATGTGTCGTTCTCATGTTTATATTACTTGCGCATAATAATCTGGGTACTTTAGAGATGTTGTGCACCTGTTTTAGCAGTGGTGAAGAGTATGTGTGGTTGTGTTAGAGCATATGTTGTATGAGTGTGTAACTATACGTTTTAAATGAAGAATGCTAAACATGCAAGTCCCCAGTGTGTGACCATATAGACATAGTCCAGCCTGGCTTGGCAGGGCTACAGCCTCCGCTATGTATGAAAAGAGAGCTAACTGGACTTTCAGCCAGCTGGCTCATGGCCCCTTGGACCTAACTGTACATGCATCAGTCCACTGAGAGGGAAGTGAACTTCCCAAGAGGGGAGAGGAGATTATTAAACGAGATATGTATGATTGCACCTCTAGAAAAACTGATATGTTTTGAGGTATGTGGAGAAAAAAAAAACAAGTAAACAAATCTGTTCATGGGTGACGAGTGTGAAGCAATGAACCAGTGAAAAGGAAAAGGAATGTTGCCCCCGGTTATACCATTTTTGCACACAGACAGACAGACTAGTTTAGTACCTGAGAGTCAAATTTGCCAGCGTTGTGCAGGAACGTCATGCAGATTTCCTGTAGCCCTCGTATCTCGCAGGAGTTATTCTCAAAGCACTCAAACACACCACAGCCGACATCCCCTGCACTCACCAGGCAGTGCTGGATCTCAGCTGGAAAGAGAGAACAGGTTAGGGGAGGGACCTTATCATCTGTTCACAGCAGAGACAGCAGCAGATTGTTACAGGCGCGTTTGGCAAAGAAGACCATACGGCTCGAAGGCACAACTCCACTTTCACACTGATTGCCGCTACGAATCACAAAGCTGATGTGGCGTAGAACTATTTCCACAGACGCAGGCGGTTGTTTGTGCGTTCGTGACCTAGAGTCTGTTTCGGATGGGATGATGAAAGGGATGCAGGGTGGTGGGGGTGGGGGTGGGGGGGAGTCTAATTTCCCAAGCTGAGGGGTTCCTGCAGAGGAACACTTGGTGACAGAGATATTACTGTGTCATTCTGCACCACAATCCATCCGCACTGCCTAGCATTGAGATGGGATGGTGCATTGCAGATACAGCCTTGACTTCTTGTGGATGAAACACAAATGCAGTTGTTTCTATTGTCTGCCAACTAAATGTGCATCAACAAGTCTCTCATGATGACATTCGTGGTCTGACACTGAAATCAGAAGATTAAGGGCGGATTATTAGCTGCATGTGGGCGCCTTACAGCATCAATGCAGGCAAAAACTTGGGAAATTGTATGTCATGTGAATACATAATATCAGCTCCTGCACACCACTGGCTGGCCCTCAAGTGCCCTTTTCTTTCTACTGTAGCCATGAAAGACAGGAATAGGCCTAATAATTGAGGACAGGAGTTACCTCTAGCTGTCTAGTAGTGTGAGACATCTGACTACCAGCATGGAACATGTCACACAAACTGCTGCTTTCCATATGTGACATCCTCGAGAATGTTTTATTTATAAATTAATACAGCAAATTGCAGGTTATGTTGGGAGCCAGTAGGCAGTAGTTCAGTTTCAGTTTGGCTATGAAAACCCTAACTGTTGACCTAAGTAAAACATAATTACACGCGTGATTTGTCTTGGAGCTGATAAGTGATGGGCGTGAGAACATTTTCCCTCAGTCGGAAGTGCGCACAAGTTGCGTAAAGAAAGCGCTCTTGTGACTTTGTCTTAAGCAGAACAAATAAAGGATTAAATCTGATTTATTAGAAACCACGCTTGTCAACAAAGAGCCTCTGTTGGGGGGGGTGGGGGGAGGCAGCAGTAGTAAGGGGAAGGGGATGAGCTGCTGCGGGGTTTGTAGGCACTGAGTTAAACTTTAGTGCGCAGGAAAAGTGAGCCGCTGTCAGCAGTGCTTGTTTTGGCATCACGGGAATGTGCTTGGATCGTACGAGCTTGGCCGCAACGTGCATTGAATTACACAGTGGTGTTACCAGGGTCTATGCTGTGAAACCTGCATTGGAGTTTTTCCCTTTTTTTCAGAGTGGAGTCAAGAAAACAATTATGCTCAAATGTTTGGACGCAGGTTCACACGGTGGGTCGCAAGTCGTGTTGTGTGTAATGAAAGAGCAACCAATGTAACCAACAAGTCTCGTAGAAAAAAAAGCAGCAGTCCAGCGTAGTATTAGTGCTTTTTGTTAATTAGGCAAATCACACTTGTCTTTTTTAAATGGTATTTAAGCAACATTTCCCCCCAAAGGACTGGCTCAATAAATTAACTCCAGCATGCCTCCAGCGCTGACCATCCACCACACTACTACAACCTTTCCTGCTCCACTAACCTGCTTGAATACATCACCCAACATTCATTTGAAGAGACAGTCTACACGAGACATGCAAACCCCTGATTTCCCCCCCAAGAAAACCACTTAAACTGTTACCTATAACGCGCGCACACACCAGCTCTCACGCACACCTAGATGCGCTGCCGTATACATTACCTATTACCTTGTGCCATTCTATTAATAGTTTACTAACATATTGAATTTCTGTTTGAGAGTATTTACAAGATATCGTCTTTCTGAGTAATCGAAAACTGGTAACTGGTATGCATCGTAGCGTCTGCGTTTAAGTTAAAAACAGCGGATTGCTCAAATCAACCGGACGTGTCTCCTGCATGGTTTAATTTGCAGCCACAGAAACACGTGTCCGAGCAAACCCCACGTAGATGTGCGAGCAGTTGCGCCAACCAAGAATCCCCACATTCTTATATATTGACACTTATTTCTTACCTGTATTCTGCAGGGAGAGGCGTCCTTTCTGGCTGGCAGGCTTCTCCGGCGGGCTGTCATGAATATCAATATTATCCGATCCCACTACTTGCTCCAACACTGACAAAAGCAGCAGCGCCACGGCCAGTTTAACCAGCATTGCGTCTCCGACAGTGCGCTTCGATTCCCAGCAAAGATCCCGCAGTGAGAGAGTGTGTGTGTGTGTGTAAGTGTGTGTGTGTGTGTGTGTGTGTGAGGGTTCACCTTGGATCAGTGATCAGCGCAGCTGCAGCTTGGTGTCTTATGGGGCAGCTGTGCGACTGAATGCATGAGCTGAAGGGGATGCTGCCTATATTTCTCGGAGCCCCGGGTGACAATTTGGATGAAGGAGTTAAGCAGGTGTTGTCGGTCGGGCTTCACAACCAATCAGAGACGCAGACATCCACGTCCAAGGTTTTAGGGGAGTGTCCAATGAAAGTCCCATTTTTGCCATAAAACTGGAGCTATAAAGAAATATTCATGAGTAAGTTGACTGTGACAGCTCTATGATGATCAAGCAGTGTTGCACAAACTAAAGTCAAACATTTAATGACCAATATAACCAGTGGGGACCCCCAATAACCCACAAAGGCATTGTAATAACCTTTCAGTAGCTTTTAGGACTTGCATATATTGCAAAATAACTCACAGTTTCTGCTTGTTGTTGCAGTTATAGCAATGAAAAGTCAACAGCAAGTATGTTTTTGCCATTAAACTGGAGCCCTCATTTAGGCAACAGGGCTATGTATGAGAGCAGTAGGAGGATCAAGAAATACAAAGCTTGCCAACAAACTGGAGAAAATTGAAGCATATGAAGTCCAACTACTCTACATAAAATAGGCTTAGCTTGTGGGTCTACAACCTACTAAGTCATTAATGCAAGGTAGTAATTAAATTAACTACAGCTTCCAAGATGTCTGCACTCATGACTTCTAGGAAAGATTTCACAGAAAGTAGGTGAAAAGTCTGCAGTGATAGAAACCCTCATGAAATGGAAGTATACAGTACTATCTCGCAATCAGTTTTCTAATAATAATAACATGCAAACAACATGATATCAGAACTTTATTTTGAGATTATATTATCATGCTGTAATAACTCTACAGTACCAACATGAGCCCATTTATCAGATTTTCTGTGAGGGAAGTGACTATGAAGAGGTCTGCTACACATTGCCCAGTTTACTCTGTGACAATGAGGTCTGTTAACCACTACTACAGAGAGTGATCTAAGAATAGAGGACCAACATTGGCAGGGATGCACATTTGGAGACATTAGAGGAATCTTTTTCAAGAGCAACACTTGAGGATGCCATGTGGAATAACTGTGAGCCGACTGAGACTGCAGAAGGAACATAAAGTCTCTGTCTTCCAAATGTTTCCAGTGACCTAATGGTGTTATTACTCGCAGGTAAAGGCCTCTATAGGAGCAAGTGGTGCGATGCGAGCCGGCACGTCTCATCATGCTTGGTGGGCAGGCGATAGCACCTACAGCAGAAAGTGACTGTCAGGGTGAAGGTGGGCAACTGCACTTGGATCCCAAGCCTCTAGGGGGCCCACTGATACTAATTGTTCCTCCCTTTCTTTAATTACAGCACTAGACCAACATCACCTACAGTATAATAAACTCAACTGTATCAAATGTCTAGACCTCCAGGCAGTCATAGGGCTAACATATGTAGGCAAACAAATTCACATCAACTAAAGGCCATGTAGAGCTTCCACTTTACCTGCATGTCTTTGGATTGTGGGAGCACCTGGAGGAGACTCAGGGAGACAAAAAGAAGACATGCAAACTCCCAAAATCACTGGTGGTTTACTGTGTAAATTCTCAGGTTTGAAACAGGCATATCATGGCAGAATGATATGGATGTAGGCGGTAGTTGAGTGTGTGTGTGGGTGTGATGGGGTGGGGTGGGGGGTGGGGAGCCCACAAAACCCCAGACTGAGACAAATACGCCACTGCTCAGGCGCCCCGTAAACGAACATGGGGAAACGATTGGTGGTCGTGTGTGCAGACAGACAGGGGAAGAGACAGACAAACAGGCATCTGATTGTGGCCGGCCGAATTTCATAGATCTGTGACTTTGAAATCTGTTTATCATAACATTTCATTTATGTTCATAAAATCCCTTTTCATGGGAAGCTCTGGCTCTGTTTGCTGGAAAAACTTTAAAACCCAGGCTATATTTAGACCATCAATGAAATTAGCCTAGAGCAGGAATTGGACTCCCGCTCTAACCTAACCAAAATGACGATCACTTATAGCTCTAAATATAGATAATTATTATCTTGAGACTGCAGTATCTATCGTTTTAATTGAGGTTTTTAGTCAGTGGGATGGATTTTTAGAGGAGTCGCCACAGTTGAGAAATGGGAGGTATTTTGGCCAGGAGATGGTGCAGCGTAGAAAACCTCAACATTTATTCTCATTATATTCTTATGGTGGATGTGGTAGAATTATTCTGCCATAAATTTACAGTGTCTTGTCCTACTTTTGCCTTCTGTCTCTATTTAATTTAATGTTTACATTTAGTTTTGGAGTGATATCTGCGTGGTGTAGTTTACATTTATGGCATCATTATAGACTTTGTTCAACTCCTCAATAAAAAAAATAATAAAAAAAGTTGTCCCAGTCTATGCGCCACAAATTGGTTTAAAGTTGACGAGCACAGAGCGGAAATTGGATGCAGTAATATTTTCAAAGTCCACTGGATTTGCAGCAGGCTCACACAGGAGGGTGTAGCGCACCGTGGCACGCGTCAGGAGATGGGGTTGGTGCGTTTCCACTTGAGCCTATACCACAAAGTGGAATCTCCTGCTCAATTCACGTCTGTTAAAAACTACCCACGCTGTGAACACACCCTCGATTTGGCCCAATCAGTGTGCTGCAGTGGACCACAGGCTTGTAGGCCTAATAATGTGTGTCACCGCTGCCTACTGATGCTGCATTCAAGTCATACGGGGAAAAAAGGTCATCTAACCAAAGGCAGCAACCTGGATGTGTTTAAGTATGGTAGTCATTTAGAGACATGAATTATCTACTTATTTTCTTTAGCATTTAAACAAATTTAACAGCCATTACTGAGTTTACTGCAAATCAAAACTAAAAGATGAATTTTCTTTCTGTGCTAAACTTCAGTTAGCTTTTTTTGGCAAAAAAAACCAAACCAAAACAAAAAACCAAAACAAAACAAACAAAAAAACTTCAAGGTCCACTACTAGCTTTTTCTAGAGCTTTGAATCACATCTCACTGTCTTCTTAAGCCAGTAGAGAAAGCTCAGTGAGTTATCTTAAGTATCTTATAACTTATTTTAGCTATCTCCATGACAACGAGGTAATCCCCATCCACTGTAGAAGACTAGTTAGTAAGTGGGCCTTGAGTTGAGTTCTTTCTTTTTTTTTTTGGTCAACCTTTTGTTTTCAAGGTCAAGAATGAACTCTTATGCTTTACAGCCAATTTCACCTGTTTGCAACATATAAATTGAGTTAAGGCCAGGAAATATGGATGTGACCCCAAACTTAGAACTGTTTATTACTGGCTACCATCAGGCAAAGTGTTCCTTTAAATGCATTTACCTTAGGAAAATTGAAGTGAATGGCTGAACAGTGGCGGAAAACAATATTTTCGAGTATAACGCCAACCTGGTCTCACAATCTGTGTACACAACTTTACACACTACGCCAATGTGCAATGTTGCATGCAGGTGATACGCCAATTTAACACAGCATTTTTAATCTTTTCGCGTGTCATTTAACACAGTTGGTTAGGTTTAGGCACAAAAACCACTTGGTTAGGGTTAGGGAAAGATCATGGTTTGGGTTAAAACAGTAAAGTGTAGTAAAAATGTCCTGTCCTGCTAAAAATCTCCGGTTAAAATGCCCGACATGATGTTGAGGATGCCCAGTTGGTGGTCTCAAAAAGTGCTCTCCTGCTACTTTTGCAACTTTTTGCCAACTTATTATCTAGCCAACCCGCCTCCTCCTAATATGCCAAAAATCACCTTATAAAATAACAGAAAGTTGCATTATATTGATGTCACTTCCCTAGGAAGGTTTGACCATGGATGGACCAAAAATGGCGCCCATTCAGTCCTATAAGAACTGCTCGGCTAGCGCATATGGCAAAAAAAGTTTCTAGTATGCGGTTTGCTTCCGTGTTGTACGGCCCACTGAAATGCACAGTGGTGTTTCTCCTGCTGGCCCCGTCTCCAAGTTCTCGCTCAGCCCATAGACTTTACATTGTGATGAAAAATTCATAATTGACCTTGTTTGCAGTTTGAGGTGTCCTGTCAACAATTTAACAGACGTGTCTTTTACAATGGTCTATGGGGAAAATGCTTTTTGGGCCGCAGGGGGATTTTTTTGCTGCAATACCGTGAGTGACCACTGGGAAAAATTGGCTGCAAGGCTGAGCAGTGGCACCCTATCCATGGGTTTGGCATATCACCTGCACACAAAATTGGACTTTGGGGTATGCACTGCACACAATTTGAAAGTGTAAGGTTGTGCTATTTGTACGCAGATTGAAGAGGCTGGTAATGCGTATGTAGCCTACTGCTTGATTGCAACACAAAACAGCAAGCATTGGCACTGAGAGCAAGAACATTCAGCGGTTTCTAAGAGTAACCAAATGAATGAACATCATGATTTAAAACTTCATTCACGAGGTTTAAAATACTATTTAGATTCACGTTTTCCAGAGCAGCTTGCAATGAGCGAGCAGGCAGCGGTTCAGCGGTCGAGTCAGTCTCTCAAAGTTGACCCACAGTGGCTTTAGTTCACGTACAAGTTGGACTCACATCCTCATAACATCAGAAAAAGCACATATATGGCCTACAGCGTCTACATGGAAGGCATTCCTGTTCATTTTATTGTGAGTGTGTAAAATGTATTTAGGAAATGTCAACTGAATTGTGTGTTTCCAGTGTCATTTCTACATTTTTTGGTCAATTACTGCACAAACATATACAGTATATTGGAAATATATTTATCTGACAAAACAAACTCACCTCAGCTTCCATTTACTAGCTATTCTGGAGCTTTTGATCGTATTACAAGATTGTCATCAGCAGATTGCAGATGTTCATATTTCCATTTTCTGAGAGCTTTAATGATTTCTCATCCATATTGGCTTAAAAGTTGAGTTTAATACATTCAGCTCTTCATATGAAGACCTTATGTTCCATTTACAACTTGACTGCATCCACGACAGTCACTTAAATATGTGAACACAATGTAAAGCTGTCAAAATCTGTGTCGTGTCAGTGGTATTAAGAATCTATTTCATGTTTATATTGCATAAATGCATCGTCTCCTTGGGTGATAATGTCCAGAAAATAGACAAGTATGCTTTGACAGCAGTAATGTTCATTCACTTTGACTGCTGTACTGTAAACATACAGAAAGCAGACATGTGTTCTGAGTTGGGGCCCCTGGGGCCCTGGCAAGTGATCAACCAATGAAACCACAACAGAGAGGCCAGGCTGGGGTGTGTGTGTGTGTGTGTGTGTGTGTGTGTGTGTATGGGGGGGTCGCTTCACTGGGAAGGAGGCTTCTGTAACAGCAATTAATGTTAGCAGTTTACAGACTTCTTATAGTACTTTACGGGAAGCATGTGGGTGTAATTCGGCTAACAGTTCAGGCTCAGTAGTGGAAAGCAGCCGGACAATAACTCTTGAGTGACCCCGCAGAGGCTTCACTCAAAAACCTTTAGTATCTTCTTCATTCACACTCACACACTGCATTGTTGTGATAAATTGTAAACAAATGGTTCACAGTGGAGGTGAAAAGAGCCCCAATCTGATTCTTTTACCCTCATATGTGATGTCAAATCTTTGCTTAATTTCTTACATACATTACACTTGGAAATGTGACCTCAGTCTGAACACTCTTGTGTAATTCCTGTGCATAATTTGTCATAAATCTGCTCTGGCATTTGAAGAAAGCACAGCTGCAATGAAGGTGTGTGGCCATATAATGATTTGGAATTTTGCCTCCATGTCAGAAAGAGATGAGTAATCAATGCAAGGTTAAGAGCCTTCAAGGTTAAGAGCCTTAAAGGAATAGTTCAACATTTCTGGAAAATTTGCTTTCTTGCAGAGAATTAGATCGATACCACTCTCAAATCTGTCTGTTATATGAAGTGACAGCTGCAGGGGCCGGGTAGTGTATAGCTTAGCACAATGATTGGAAATGGGAAAACAGTTCAAATTTTTATGAAGTCTGTATCCACATACCCATATGTACATTGAAATATTTTTTGTTTGATGTAATCATTCCTCCTGTTCTCACTGACCATTAAGGGATACCTTCCTAACATGCTTCCAATGGAAGAGATGGGGGATAACATGCAATGCAAAAATTATTCTGGTGTCTATTCTATGACTTTGTATTCCAGAGTTGATCTGAAGTGAATACAAGGCTTCATCAGTCTGAGATAATCAAATCAAGTTGGTATTTAATATCTTTTTAGTACTGAGCTTCCTCTTTGTGTATCCACAGACAGTGTTTCTGTGCTGAGATGCAGTGGAGGCACAGTAACACAAAAATCTCCTAATAAAAAGACTGTTCTGTGTGGGACTATCCCTCTGTTTCCAGTCTTGGTGCCAGGCCAAGCTATCCAACTGCTGGTTATAGCTTTATATTTACCGTACAGACATGAGAGTATCGATCCTCTTCTATAACTGCCAGCAAGAAAGCGAATGAGCATATTTTCTGAAAATGTTGAACTATTCCTTTAAAAAAAAATCTGCCAGTGTTACACTGAGTTGACTTTTATGCAGTGAACCTAGCCATCTGCCACAGGAGCTGTGTGATGACATGTGGCCTCCATTTAATTTGCATACTTCTGCTCAAGCATGCCAGATGTTTATTCTTTGTAGTAATGTTATTTTGAAAAAGGTGACTGTTTCAGACTGATGCTGGATATGGGCACGAAAATATAATGTAAACTGTCTTAAAAGAAAAAAACTGAGCAGTAACTCAAAACTGAGAGTTAAGTCTTGCATTGTAAACATAACTAATAAAACCCCTCTGAGGAGAAAGAGCATGAGAAGGGAGCAGTGTTGGGCTGTGAGAAGTCGTGAAATATCAAATACCAAAGTCTTCGAGGAACCTGAAGATGATATCTTAGTTTCTAAATTTGGTTCAGTTTATGACTCTGTGCATCTGTGTGCCTGTGTGTGTGTGTTTGTGTATATGTGTGCATGTGTGTGCCTGTGTGTGTGTGTGTGTGTGTGTGTGTGTGTGTGTGCATAATGCTGTTAGGTGAAAACCTTGTATCTTCCAAATGCGGGCTTCTTGGAAGCTGCACCTAAGAAAAACATTCTTGTTTTTGCAGGATGACAGTGCATTTTTTGGCCATATCCAAGAGAGTTTTATGAGTCAAAGGAGTTGAAAAACATGCAATCTTGTAGCATGGAGCTGCAAAATCTTTCTCTCTCTCTCCCATTAATGCACTCTTTGGTCTGTTAACTCACCTGAGTCGTGAAAAGAGAGGTTTTACTGGCCCAGCTCAGCAGGCCAACTCTGGGCTCTGATTCCAACCGGTGTGAAAGCACCATATCTCAGACCCTCACTTAATTCGCCTCAAACAATGTGCTATTATAGAGTTTGCTCTGTATGGGTTATATTGCTACAGCGCTGGCAGGCAGATTACAAAGTGCTCCGTCTCATTACTGTCCATATAAGCCCGCAGGCCTCGCCAGCACAAAGGAGTGATTGAGTGATAAGGGGAAAGAGATGGGCCGTAGCTGCCCATGAGAGCCCTCACCTTGGCTGCTACAGCCTGGATGAGGGCAGAGGTGATGTCATCATGGCTAGAGACACAGGGGTCGACCCCTCTGATAGGTGGGCATGCTGGGACAAAAGAGAGCAGCTGGGACACAAAGGCCCCATTTAATGAGAGTGAGACATGAGGCCAGAGCGGACTCCGTGGGTGGCACATAGTGTCATAGCTGCTGAAAAGACCGGTGAGCAATTAATCATCTGATTCAAGAACTGGGCAAAGGGCTTATTATGTAAGGTCAGTTGAGACAACATCATTGAGGCAAAGGGAGCGTTTCTGGGTTACACTTCTATTTGATCACACACGATCCCCCAAATTTTCCTTGATCCCATAATATTGAATCCAGGGATGCTATATTTATCATGATGGTCAGGTCCAACAATTGTGCGACACACTTACCCCTCATTAGAGATGAAGGGTCCTTTGTGGCAGCCTGACAATCATTAAAACTTCTCCCCTGGCTTGGCTTGTTTACTCTCTGGTAATTACCAGGTGATTGTGTAGCCTGTGACCCACATTCAGAGTCAGGTCAGCCAAGACATGGGGGATAATTGACAATATTCAGAGAAGTGCACGTAGAGAAAGAGTGTTAGAGTGGATAGTCATTTGTTCCTGCCTCATTAGACTGTGTTAGAAGACAAGCTGGCTCACAGTATTCTTGCGGTGGGACAATACCTCTGTCCACTGTAAGACCAAAATGTGGGCTCTGGTGTGTAGATGTGTTTGAGAGGGCATATGGCAGCCTCATTTATCCATTTATGCATTAATTTATTCACTCGCTGGTAATATGGAAAATAAATGAATAAACTCACTGTGTAATGTATATGTCTTCGAGGTGAGCTCATTCCGACTGAATATAGCTTCTGAAGCATTTTTGGACTGTGTGGTACTTCGGCTCCACCCGTTTCACCTGTCCAAGTGAGTACACCACTTCTCCTGGCAGCCCTCCTACCATGACAGAAACAAGTGACTGACTGCCTCACTTAAACACACACACACTCACAGACAAACACACACCTCTGCTCCATCTTGAATCCATATATTGCAGAAGTCCAGCTGCAATTTCATGTTGTGGTCCCAGAAGTTAGCTCCCCCACGGTTCATTGGCCGAAGCTTGAGTTTATGAATATTGGTTTTGTATTAATGCTGAAAATCTGCTTACGGTATTTAATGTGTTTATTATGCGATTATCTTCACAAAGTAACTCTGGGCTAAACACAGCCAATAAAAGCTAATGTTAGGCCAACCTGTGAAAAACTAATAGGTTGCATGCCTCCACCATCGCAAAGGTTGGCAAACTATATTGAATTTGGCTGTGCTCTCAAATTTCTGTCACACACAGCACAGTGAGGTGTAAGCTACTCTGTGTGAATCCAGGCATCCACACAAAAAGGTAAACCTCATGAGTAAAGCTGGGAGCAGACACAACTCTTAAGTTCCTCAAAGTAAGAAGTAATCAACTATAACTTGATTGAGCCGAAAACACAAGGCTCAAAGGACTGAATGTAAAAAAAACACACACACAACACAACATGGCACTGTTGACCAAATACAGGTTTGGATGGTCAGCCTGAACAAACTGCAATTGTGGCCAAATGTAACACTTATTTTTGGTCACATTCATGCAGTTCTGCCAGTGCAAACACACCAGATTTGATTTCATTTGGAGTACAGTTAGTTGCTAATACTATACTAGGATTCCTGCAATTAAAAAAAATACAACTGGAAAGTTTGTAAATTGGAAAGTCTTTCCAGAAATAGAAGTATTGTGAAAAGAGCATAATTACTACTGCATAGAGGCTGTTTGCAAATTGGATGTTTGATGGACTATTTCACCTCAGAATGATGCAAGAAATTGAGTTTAACTTGTGTTAACCACCAACACTGTGTTAAGTTTTCATCCAAAATCCCATTCAAATTGTGAACCAGTTGCTAAAAATAGCTAAAAAAAAAAAAAAAAAAAAGATTTCTCACTCCTGTCTTTTAGTGTCAAACCCTCAAAGTAACAATATTTAATTTCCATTTCATCAACTTGTCAACTTGGTTTCATGAGCTTGTTAGGAGTCACTGGTACATAAACTGTCACATCCTCAAGCTGAAGTAGGCAGCCTTTTATATATGTCTATGTCTGTCTGCCAGTGCCCCTCAGACATATGTTGGACCCCTAAAGGTGATGCGCTGGTGAGCAATAATAACCCTGTTAGGTAGCTCATTAGAAAAGTGTTGTTTGACATGGCTTGATTGGAGAGCATTGTTTCTATACTGGCGCCTGTGTTTACAGAAAACAGAGACTTGGACTGTTATGGTATGGAGGTAATATAATGGTCTTATATAAAACTACCTGTCTATAAAGAATAATGTATTTCATTGTACTGTTGAGAAGCAACACACGCATTTAGCATTTTTTTGTTTGTAAAAAAAGGAAGGAACTATCTTCTGATAGTGCTATAAATAAAGCATGATATATTTAGAATAGTTGAGGTTAATTAGCCAGCTCATGAATCAGTGGTTGGGTCCAGATCAAACCAACATGTCACAGATGCTTGTGAACCTCAGTGCCATGAGGTTACAATTGTAGGATGTTTTGGGATATTTGTTGTTTACGATGTGTGCTCTAGAGTTAGGGGTAATTGATTGCTGTGATGGTGTGTGTTGGAACATGTTGTATTTTTCCGTAAGGCCAGCGGCTGAGAGGGGGCTGGGCCGCTGCAGCAGATGAAAAGCCTTCTAGGACCGTCCAACCTTCCCAGGAATTCCCAGAATTCCAGTTCCTAATTATGACATCCGCGGAGCAGAGGCCCAACAGCCTGACCCCTACCCCCCCTCCACCCCAACACCCATTACAAACACACACTTGCGTGAACACATGCACGCATTACAGGCACATGCACACATTCCAATTGCTCCTCCACCAGCATCATCATAGATGAGAGACGGAGAGTGACAGGAGAAATGGAGGGAGAAAAGGATGGAGAGCCTTGGAGGGGAGAGAGGAAGATTATAAGGCAAAGAAGGAGAAAAAGGTAGTCTGTATATCAGAGAGTGACTTAAAGTGGACAGTTCAGTCATTCCTGTTTGCCTTTCTGTCTCTGCAGGCATTTCTTAGGTATGGCGAGCACACCTCAGCTTAGTCCAGTGTGTGGAAGTCTGTGGAATCCAGTAAAAGGTCTTCTTATAGGTAAGGAAATACCCCATCTCCACACTTGAAGGTTTAATACTTTGTCGAAATTAGCTTAGCATTAATAGTTTTTCTTAAAAAGTGTTTTTACAAGCTGTACCAAACATAATTCTGATAAATGCATGGTAGTTGAGAACAGTTTCTTTCAAAATATGCTTTTTTTCCTCCTCTGCCTTGCCTTAGGTTACAGTGACCAGATGTCCTGGTTTGCCCGGAATTGTCCTGGTTTCAAGCTGGGTGTCCCGAGTCCTGACAAATATCTGTTAAACACTAAAATATCCCAATTTTCAACATTCACTACCAAATTTTCCCAGTTTTCACCACAAAAATAAGAATCATAATATTATACTTGTTTTCTGAGCTTACATAGACGTTTATGTTCTGTCCTACTAATTATTACCTAACCCAATATAAAAACATTAACAATGCACCACGCATCTGAATTCAACACTGATTTATCTGTATGTGTGTCAATCAATCAATGTGTTGTTGTCAAGGCTGTTGCTAGCCTATGACACTTGCGGCTCTTTCTGACAGAACTTGTCACTATGCTAACGGTTAGCTATCATGCTGTAGAGAGAGTTGGTCTTTTCTAAAGAGACCCAGGAGGCTTACTCTTTCCTTCGTAAAGTACCTGGCAACAAAAATGCTGCGTTCTGCACACACTTGCAAGAGTATATTTTCGGTCACGCAAGGTGGAAATGCTGATATAAAAGATCATATTAAGATGGCCAAACATAAGCGGTGGTTTCCCTGAGAGCTCCAGAGAGGAAACTCTAAGAAGAAAGACTGCAAAATGTAAAGTACCCTAACTTTCTTTAAATGGTCTTTCTCGGTGCAGTGATGTTTTGATGTTTTAATCTTTGTAAACTTGAAACCAACTCATGGCATAGTGTCGTGAAGATGTAAGTGAAAGATATTTGTATGTTGCCTATAAAGTTATTTATAGGCCACAAAGAGATTTGTACCTTGTTTTGTTTAAACTCTGTGAAAGGAAAATCAGAGATTTCTTCTGAAACACATTATACATGTTAGAAAGTAATTGCTGAAAACATGTGAAAAGACTGTGAACTATGTAGTACTGAATTGTGGAGTTAGAGCGATTTCACCATTTCTATGTTCAGGATTTTTTGGACAGGCCTGAAATGGTGGCTCTATGATGTAGAGGGGTGACTAGCATGCCCCCCACCCCCTGACTATACTAGAGCACATATACTCATAGTTAGTATTTTTACAGTTTTTGAAACTTTCAATGGAGAAAACTGGGATTCACTTCAGATAATCCGCTGTTACTGGTGAATGGGGTCATTTTCAGTCAACGTTAGCGCTTAAGGATTTATTTTAAACCCAGCTGAAGCATCCGTTGATGGGTGGAGCCGCCAGTGGCTTCAGCTTCAGCCCCGGCTGTTCAGCTGGGAGGACGGGTAGAGTCAACGGACATGGCACTGGCAGTGGCCGACACCAGCTGCCACCAACACCGGCTGCCGCCCACGGCTGCGGCTTCAGCACCGGCTGTGCGGCTGGGAGGTCCCCGGCCAGTGGGAGAGCATTTGCCGAGCAGCACTTCACCAAAAAGCATGGCTTGAGAGGCTTTTGCTCCAAGGGTGACAGCCACAATGAAGCTGCCAAAGACATTTCAGCAAAGGAGTGAGTAATGTTAAGTGCACAGAATTCCATTGAAAAAACCAACAATTTAACATAAAGATGATTGGTGATGGATCACTTGTTATCTAGTCCTTTAAGTTATATTTTTACTGAAACAATTCCACATTTACCTACAAAATATGTGAAAAATTAAACACTGGCTCCTACAGTTACTTTCTTTTCAAAATATCATCCATGTTGCTTGCCTTACACCTACAAACATTTTTATTTTCTTTTTATTTCTATTTTAAATTGTATATTTTTAAAAAAGAGTTTGGTCTGAGCGTTGTTAACTCAGGGGCTGTTCAGTTGGGCTGTGCTTTCAGCACCTTCAGCGGACACATCCCCAGCATTTCAGAGTAGAGAATACTGCCTATTTTTACACAATTTTGAAACCCAATTTTATATACTTGGTGACTTTTTTAATCATTCAAATTCAGAGAGGTGATCAATTACACATTTTTGTGTGGTGTGTCAAACTCAGAACACATATTTATTATTGCTTTACATGGACTTTAAAAAAAAGCTGGCAGAGAATGTGTCACATTTGGCCATTTAGACGGCAGCCTGTGCTTGTGCATACTGACAAATACTTTGGTGGATTTTGGGCAACAAAACATAATTTTTCAACTGCTGAGGCGCTGTCCATGGTGTTGAAGGGTGCGCTCGCTAGGTGTGCTAAGCGCTAAAACAATTGTCCCCCATCCTGATGAAAATGCCTATGGTGCATGTGCATAGCACAAGCGCATACATGTGCACGTGCATGAATGCGCGGTACACTTAAGGGTCCTGGTTTGGGGGTTTGAAAATATGGTCACCCTACTTTAGGTGGATGCAATTGAAAGTAGATGGAAATCTATATAGACTTTTACCAGAATTAACAAAGTATAGTTTATTTATTTCATCCATCAATTCATGGCTAAGTGTACATTGAATTCCCAACCCGAGTGGACTGTAGCTACTATCTAAATTGACCTAAACTGGGCTAATTTCAGCGGTCAACACAGAGCATGCTGCACAGAGAGTAAATAAAAAGATAGCCATACAGTTTTCTTTCTTTGGGTAAAGCTACAATAACTTACAGCACTTAGGGCATTTAGAGACAGCAGAAACAACCTAGAATGTTAAACACAACACAGACAACACCTCTGAAGTTGATATGGCAAATGTGGTAGCAAACTATAAGAAATATATGGCTCTTTACCTGCTAAATGCTTCACTATGTTCACCAGCTAGTTGCTAACTTTGTTCAGCTGCCTGATGCAGCTAAAAACAACGCTAATGAGAACTGTGGAAGCAGTGTTGCCAACTATTTTCAGTTTGGCGTCATGTGCTAATCTGCATATAAAAGATGACATAATTGCATACAAGATTTGTAAAAATATAAGAATATTAAGCTAAACTAAACTGACTGTAACTAGCTTTTCAAGCAGATCCTCAATGTGCATCTAAATCTATCTCTAATAATAATAATTATGCTGGCTGTTGTATCAACTCTAACCGAAGTATCATGAATAGAGAGATGATTATGCAATGGAATAAATTCACTATTGTTAACTCTGTCTATTTTGACAAAACAAAGTCAAACTTAGATAGTAAAATTAAATCATTGAGAATAAAAACAATGGGGATTAATGATTGGTCACGAAGTACGCACATTTACAGCTGCTCTGTCCCATCCACTGAACAGTCAATTGAGAGAGCCACATTAGTGCTCATTCAGTGAGAAATACTGGTGACTCCCTTCAAGGAGAGGAATTAAGGTCTGTCCAAAAAGTCGCTAGATATGTTGCTAGCCACTTTTTTGATTTAAAAAAAGTCACTAAAGGGGTCTGAAAAGTCACTATATCTAGCAACAAAGTCGCTATGTTGGTAACACTGTTGAAAGTGAACCAAAACAATAAAGTTGTGGGCCATAAAACCAAAACAATGAGCTAAAAGACCCTATAAAGTTTCATAGAACTGAGAGGACCTGCAAAGTCAGGTGATAACTGATTATGTCACAACAAGCATTCTCTTTTAAATACAAGAAATCATGTGATCCATAGTTATCATTAAATATTGATTATAGCTGCTTTAAGTAGGTAGTAGTAGTAGTAGTAGTAAGTAGGAAGAATAGTCAAATTAAAAAAAAAAAACACGTAAAAACCACCACATTTCCCATTCACGTCAACTGGTACAGGGCTGGATAAGTGTGTTGTCTGGCTGGCTTCATGTACAGCCTCTTCGTTTCATGTGCCAGAAAAGCTTGGGACATAAATTCTCTGGTGTGAGTCGTGGGAGGTACGAACTGAGCACGGGTGTTTCTGTTTGCTCTGTACATTTTGTTCCTTGGGGAAATCGCTCTGATTAAGTGCTACTATTTTGACAATATGTCAACTCACAGGGAGTGAAGATGAATTTATGTGCTTGGCAGTTCTGTAAACAGCATTGCTGACCAACATGTTCCCAACCTCATCCCAATGCCGTCTGAAAAAAAAGGGTCAGTAGACTGCCTATTTTAGTGCTGCTGTCAAACTGTAAAACTGTAATGAATCGCTTTAATCAGAACCCATGAAGTACCCTCTCTTTTTTTCTTTCATTTAATTTTTTCTTCTAAATAAATCCTTGGTGTAGCATCAGTGAGTGTGCATGAATTCTCTATGACACAAATATACCAATTCCTAAAATGCATATGTATGTTTCTTTATTTTTAGGATCGAGCCCCTGGCCAGACCACTCTGTGAGTCGCCGTGGGGATAAGAGGGCCCTTTATTAGAGATGGCACACAGGGGTCCTTCATAAGGCTCACATGAGCACTTTATAACATCTGACATAAGCATTTGTGAGTGTGGTTACCGATGCTTGTGGTTCCATCTCTGACGCTGCATGGCTGATGGAGTCCAGTCTTATGGGGTTGGAAGACTCGCTCTTGCTCTCTTTCTCTCCCCTCTCCACTGCCCTTCCATCTAGAGAAAGAAAAAGACTGAGAAAGAAACAGACGGGATAAACATAGAACCAGAAGAAGGCGAAAGGGGAAGGCGAAAATCTAGTGATGCAGGACCAAAAACACACAGAAGCAGTTGGATAAACACCATGAACTTCATATAAAAGCTCAGAGGAGGCTTTGGCCAAAAAAAGAAGCTAATCATTATTAGCCAGTGCTATATTGGTGTGCATCTGAGATGTAGGCTGACTTCATTAATGTACACAGCACTTTTACAAGTTTTATATATATATATATATATATATATGTGTGTGTGTGTGTGTGTGTGTGTGTGTGTGTGTGTGTGTGTGTATGTGTGTTTTTTTGTGTAATTGAAAATGTTCATAAAATAGCATTTTCTAACATTGTTTGTCAGTATGTCTGTATATGACCATCAAAAAAAAAATTCATATGACCATTTTCTAATATGCCACTTCAATGGTTAAGATTGGATTAAATTTTGGCAACTAAATCTACATGGTTATTGTTAAAAAAAAAAAAAAAGGCAGCTTAACGAGAAGGCAGGACTGTTTTATGTTCTATAGTTCTGATTGGTTGTTGTTGGAATGTCGTTTTGTTCTACCAATCATGTACAACTAAGGTGATGCTAGATATCTCAGCTCTATTTTCTGTTAATTGAGAGAGAGTTAGGTATCCAACTCGTGCAGGCAGAAGACAGTAATATTAGCATTGAGCTTGAGTTGAGCTTGAGTTGAATTGCCTTATTTTGTTGGTGTGCTGTCCATTGTGTGAACAACAAAGTATTTTGTTTTTACGATCTTAATTGCTTTGAATCATAGAGTTTGTTACAGTTTTGAAGGCATTTCTTTGTTTAATGCTATGTAGAAGTGGACCACATAAGAATGTATTTTCGGTTATGCACATGTGCATATTATTATGCACTGTTGTTTCATACTCTGTATATTTTATTTGTATTTGTTTCAGAACCACACATATACCCAACTTTCCATACACACCTTCAAATGTAGCAACGATAAAGGAGCAGTTCAAGTTGAAATAAGCAAGTTAACCCCTCAACCAGGAAACAGTGACTGTGCCAGTTCTAATCAGGTGCCCTGTAGTGGTTCAGCCCTCTGCATCAGCACAGATAGTATCTTTGAGCTTACTTTCATTGGTCCTACAGCAATGTCACAACATAAGCAAGCAGACCCTACAGTTTGGGAGTGTAGGCAGACCTGTTTCTCTGTGTACATAGCTGACCTCACTGGACCAAGGTCTCAGAGGCAGTCATCACAACCAAGTCATCCAAACCAAGAGGAAGATGATAAGGATTCTTCCGGTACATCGGGTTCATCCAGATCAACTTCACCAGTAAGCCAAGCCTCTAATCATGGGTGCATGGTCAAAGACAGATGGGAGAGCAGACAAGGCTCTGGCAATAGGGCCAGCCAGCCCCCTGATATGCTTTCAGCATATTGGGAGATGAGAGAGAAGAATGCAGAGATTAGGAGGGAGTAACAGCAACTCAGGCTGGAATTAAAAGGCTCCTCACACTGCACTCCAGAGTCATCATGCAGGTGGCCTGAACAGCAGCAGAAGCAACTAGACAGTGCCTCCTTTACACTGAGAGACGTCTCCCCACCTGGAGCTTACAAAAGAGACAGACATACACAATCCCCAGTTCGTGCCCACAAGCGGCACATATCTGACCAATTGGGGATGCACGGTGATCCCAATACATCCTTCCACCACTCGCCATCCAGAATAGAAAGGACACACCCCCTCAATTCATTCCCACAGGAGAGAACTTATAGGAGGCCAACTCCCACTATCCCTCATCTGACCTCCCCAGATCCAAGAGAGTCTGCTCAGCTAAGGATCTCATTGGAGAACCTCCTGCCTGAAGATGCAACTGAGCGGTTTAAATTTCAAATTATCAAGGACCATCTTAAATTTGAAGAAGAAATGCTGGTAGCAGATTCATATAGTAATTCCAGATAAGCTCATCAGTTAGCTCTCCATTGTATTGCTCAGCTAAAGGATGGTCCAAGCATAGGCAGTGGTGACATAAAGGCATTCCACATGTTTGTATTCCGCATGTGGTCCCTAGTGAGTATGCTGGAGGAGCTTGTGTCTCCATCCCCACCCTGCTGGATTTTTCAGAATGGCTTGAGTATGAACTGCAGGTTCAGGAAGATGGTGTGTTTCCCAGCTACATGAGGCAGGAGTCTTCAGGTAAAAGGAGAGATAGTCGCAAAGACACCCAACAGGGAGCTTCTGTCTTTTTTGGCATGGAGAGACTGCTGGAACTTAAAGTGCCAGCCCTGGAGACACTTCCTCATCCAAGTAACAGCAGGAAGGAGAAATCAAAGACATATCGCCCTTATTGTGACAAGAATAATCACTTTTTGAACCAATGTGCTAACTTTAAGCAGCTGAGCCAAGAACAAAAGAAAGGATGGATATGGGCCAACAACAGATGCTAGTATTGTGGCAGGGGGCATCAAGCAGCCAAGTGTACACTGAAAGCTCTCTGCAAGATGTGCAGCCAGAAGCACCTACTTGTGCTTCATGAAGTTAATGAAAGGTCAGAGAAAGGTACAGACAAAGCCATAAGAACACCTTTGGAATGGACTCTTCAGGGGCTCAAACACACTATCACTCCACATCAGTGCCTCTTCACATCACCCTCCCCTCCCACCAAACTTTATGCTCAAGTGGAAAAGCTCTGGCAAATGGATGTGCTTTCTCATCAGAGTTAAAGACTCGCAACAAGATCCCAACAAGACCAGGCAGCCATCAACCTACTCAAGGAAAAGACAGTGAAGATCAACATAGATGGCATCGACAGATATGGAACACCACTGCTCAGGATAAAGTACATGCCACAGCTGAGAGCACCGCCAGAGGCAAATAAGATAAGGACACCCAGAGTCTACCCTTGGATTGCAGGGCCACTGCCAGACTGACACACTGGGCTACAAATGCTGCTGTATAGACTGCTCCTTGGTCACAGTGCGCATTATTTACAGGATCCTAACTAGCTAGTACGATCCTCTGGGTTATATGGTTCCCCTCACTACAGAGGCAAAGTACTGGTACAGCATTTGTGGACCAAAAAGAGATAATGGGATGACCCAAAGCTGCCAGAGGACTTACTCAATGCATGGCAAGTGTGGGAAAGTGAACTGAAGGACCTTCAGAATATCTGCCTCCCAAGATGCTACACCAGCCCAGAGCTAGACAATACAGCATCTGTCAGAGACATCTTCTGTTACACCTGTGAACAGGCTTATGGGGCTGCAGCTTATCTGCACACAGATAATGGTCAAAGCAAGGTGGAAGTATCCTTCCTGGGAGCAAGGTCCCATGTGGCATCCAAAAGACAGCAATCCATTCCACAGTTGGAATTGTGTGCTGCTCTAACAGGTGCACAACTTGCCAAGGTCCTGAAGACTGAACTAACCCTCACCATCAACAGTGTCAACACGTGGACAGATTCCACAACCATAATCACCTGGTTGCTATTAGATTCCTGTTGCTTTAAAGTGTTTGTGGGAACTCGGGTTGCAGAAAGAAAGGACATTCCCGAGCCTGACACCTGGCAGTACGTGCCATCAGAGGAAAATGCAGCTGATGACATCACAAGAGGTAAGGCTCTCCAAGAGCTGACAGGGCCAAATAGGTGGAGCCAGGGGCCCACCTTCCTTGCCTTATTACCTGACTAATGGGCCAACTCACCTCTCCTTACCCCCTCCCCCCCCAGCAGCAAGATGAGTCAGAAAACCCACCTTCTGTGGCCCATGCCTCTCCACTGCCAGACCTTACACAGTCTGCTAACCTCACTTGATTTATTACGGCATGGACTCGTTCCCTCAGGAATTTGCCCATTTACAAGCCAACAAACCAGTGTCCTCAGTTAGTCACCTACTTTCACTCTCCCCTGAGTTTGACCTTGCTACACAGTTGATTCGTGTAGGTGGCCGGCTTAGAGCTGCAGAGCACCTGGAAGAAGATGTGGTTCACCCCATCATTGTCGACCCACATCACCCAATCACCAAACTGGTCATACAGGATTATAACCAAAAACTGCCTCACCCTGGACCAGAAAGGATGTTCACAGAACTGCACAGGAAATACTGGGTTTTGCATGGCCATGAAGCAGTCCATAGACAACAACGTAAGTGTACAGAGTGTCAGCGCTGGCGTGCCAAATTCCATCCACCCAAATGGCAGACCCTCTCCCCGCCATGCTGCGCACCTTTAAATCTGTGTTCCACTCAACTGGGGTTGATTGCTTTGGCCCATATCCCATCAAAGTTGGACGAAGAACGGAAAAAGGTGGGGAATAGTTTTCAAGTGTTTGCCCTCTCAAGCAGTGTACTTGGACTTACTCTCAGGCATTCTCAATTCAAAACCTCTTGACTACATCTCAGCGGACATTGCAGACCTGCACTCATGGGGTGATGGGACATGTCTCTACCTCAAGTGGTATAGCCTGATTGAAATGTTGAGCCGGCGGCAGTGGCGCCACAGTCAGCTTGTAGCAGCTTCTTTTGGAGGCACTTTATCAAACATTAATTACGATTATTGGCATATCCCATATGTCTTTGTTGGAATATACTACTTTCGGAATTGATTAGCAGCCACACATTTCTCCCTTCTTTTTTCTCTGTTTAGTGTCGTCAGGTTAGGCTAATCTTTTATTGCTAACTTTGGAGCTAACCCCCTTCACTTTTCCAGCAGTTGGGGAAACAACAGACATGACTTTTCTTGGTCTTGACAAGCTGCAGCATTTATTAACTGACACTGCAGCCTGTACTGTACATTTACTGCCAGATTGACAACTTACTACTAACCTTTTCCTCTGCTCCGCTCACATTCACCGTCACTTTTCTGATGCTCGCTCTCTTAACCACTCACTCGCTTACACATTGCCCTATTCCTTAAAAGTTACGCTACCTGGAGTTTCCCAGGCAACGACACAGACGTTGACTGACGTTTCTAAACAGCGCTGCTCAGAGGCTCCCAAACGCTATTGATTTGTGAATGAATGGGTATTTGGCTTTATTTTTGGCATTTAAAAAAATATTTTTTTGGCCTGGTGGGGGCTCTCGTTGGCCTGGTGGCCCGCCAGGCCTGTACTATTATAGGGGAAACACTGCTTTTACAAGACCTGTGGTCAAACTCATATGCCTGCCTGCCCTACCAGATTAAACACGTTGGGCATTATAGCTTCATAGCTGTTCAAATTCCCAGTGTGAATTTGGGGGCGGCTGTATAAAAAGCCACTTACTGAAAAGGCGGGACTGTTTTATATATTCTATAGTTCTGATTGGTTGTTAGATTGTCATTTTGTTCTACCAATCATATACAACTAAAGTGATGCAAGATAGTGCAGCTCTAATTTCTGTTAAATGAGAGAGTGTTATTGTAATTAGTAGGCATCCACCTTGTGCAGGCAGAAGAGCGTAATATTAGACAGCATGGTTTTTGGACTTCAGTTGCCTTATTTTGTTAGTGTGCTGTCCATCGAATGCGTACAACAAAGTAAGCGATGAAGGTCTTTCCAATGGTGATTTTAGGGGGTGGCCTACGGTGGTCACAGCCACCCCTGAAATCTCACTGGGCACCCCTGTGGTCACCCCAGATCTGATAGGTCTTTGGTCAAGTTCATCAACACAATAAGGCAGGACAAACATTGGTCAGTCAATGATGACAGCTGATGCAGGTCTCAAAATCGAAAGTACATGCTGGCTGCCAGGACTCAGGATTCCAGTTACAGTGACCGTAAGATGAGCTAATCCCACCATGATAGGAATAACAGTTCTGACAACTGTTTTATATATGTTTTGCACAGATAAAAGTATAATGGGACTGTTATGGTGACAAATACAGTACCTCCTGTTAGTGTTATGGACATGGGTTTGGGGTCACATACAATATGAATTTGAATGTACATGTGGGGCTGGGAGGAGTGAATGTGCTGGAAGCATTATTGTGTCATGCTAGCAATTAGCACTAGCAATTAGGATAAGGATATGTAATTGATTTTGATGCATTAAAGCATGTAAAATATTTAGTTTATGTGCACCCACTACAGTAGTTTGTTGAGTTTTGTTAATAGCATGTAGGTAATATTATTTGTGTTCAGAGTGTGTAAGAGTAAGATTATTGCTAGAGTACAGTTAGCCAGCCAAGTTACACGTGAGCCTGTAGAGATGTAGGTTGGAAAGCTTGGTCATTCAGTAAACACAGTTTAAAGTTGTAATGTGAAGTTTTCAATTAGTTAAACTGAGTACATTTATGGAACATAAAAGAGTTTGACACATGCAGATAAGAAAATATGTTTATGACTGTGTATGCTACATATTGTTTCTGTATTGTGTAGAAAATGTTCAGGTGCAGTTTACATATGCACAGTAGGTATTTGTAGCATTGTGTGCAGGATGTTTAAATGAATCCATTAAGAAGTTGTAAGCTAGTTATTACAGTGAAGTTCACAGTTCAGAGGTAGTAGAGCTGTTGCAAACTGAGTTAATGCCATGATGATATTAATAACATGCTAACTACTGTTTAAATATATTTTGCACAGGTCCTCTGTGAATAAATGTGTTGCACCAGAGCTTCATTCTGAACCTGTAACATATACATATTTACTATAAGATATACTCTGTTATCATGTCTCTCTTATTTGTATTTGTTTCAGAACCACACATATACCCACTTTTCCTTACACACCTTCAAAGGCAGCAAAAATAAAGGAGCAGTTCAAGTGTTCAAGTCTGTGATTTAACCCCTCGACCAAGAAACAGTGGCTGTGCCAGTTCTAATCGGATGCTCTGCAGTGATTCAACCTTCGACATCAGCACAGATACTATCCTTGAGCTAATTTTCAGTTATGGTTATGGAGAGATCGTGGATTGGGTTAAAACAAGACAGTCTACAGGCATGCTAGAGGCTCTGTGAGGCTGTACATAGCACACAGCCCTGCTTTGAGTTAAATGCTAATGTTGACATGCTAACAGGCTGACAATGACATTTAACATACTGATTATTAGCAGGTATAAAGTTTATCATGTTCACCATCTTAGTTTGGCATGTTAGCATATTACTGTTTGCTAATTAGCACTAAACACATAGTACATCAGAGGCTAAAGGGATGTTTTGCAGGTATTTGGTCATAAACCAATTGTTTTAAATTCTACTGGATGATGGCCTTAGATGAAAAGTCTGGGATCAACAAAGTTATATAATTAATCCTAATGGGGACATGAATGTGTGTGCCAAATTTTTGCCAATCAATTGTACATGTTGAGATCATTCTTTGGACAAATGAAATCTTTGAAAAGTCAAGGGATCACCAAAGTCAGTAGCATTCATCTTCTGGCGACCTTGAATGTCTGCACAAAATTTCTTGGCAATGCAACCAGTATTTGTTGAGATATTTCTCGGTGGACCAACAGACCATTGGACTCACATTGTCATCTCTATAGCCTTGCCACTAGGCTAAAAACCTCTTGGTTCAAGTTGGATAAGTTTGTGTTTTGGGTTAAAAAAACCACTTGGTGATGGTTTGGGGAAGATTATGGTCATGGTTTAAATAACACAAGGTTCACAGCTGGTAGTAAACAGGATGCAAACAGCAGTGTATCTGGTGTCAAACCCAAACATCCATCCAGACTTGTTCCCTAAGAGGTTTCGTGATACTAACATCACATTGCTTCCACCTATGCTTCTGACAGACAACAGTCATAATTCACACGTCCACACGAGGTCCTTGTCCGAAAATCATAAACATCATTTTAGGCATTCCAACAAACAACCAGTGCTTCAGTTTTTCTGGTGAGGATCAGACTCCAATATTAGCCGATGTCTTCCAGGTCTGGAATGTTAGATAACCTGCTACCAGTTTTCAGGCTGTGCCTGAATGTTTGTGTTTGTATCCGTATGTGTGAACATTCCTTGCATGGCCAAGCATCAGAGCTGAGTGCACAGACGGGGGTCAGTGGAGTGCTTGTAGACCAACTCAGTGAACCCTGGAAGGCCGGTTCATCCTTCATCATTACTTTGTGCTGAAAGATCACAGTGAGAGAGAGGGAGCAGACTGCCTTCAGTGGTTTGTGCACACACAGTACACACTTTTATCCAGCTCACAATCCCTTATCTATCCCTTAAACCCTTACTTATCCATTGCCTCTGAGCACCTTTTATTGACTCATGTAATAAATCTGTTCTCTGTGTGGTTGGTTGAATTTCAAGGCAAGAGGCTAAGTTATTTGTTATGTCTGAACAAGGGTTTCTCAACCTCTCTGGCCCAGTTTTTAGGACCCCAAATTCTCATAACTACCTAAACTGTTGTCATGTGTATTTAAGTATGTAAAATTTCTGTTTTTAAGATCATAGAGGAAGTTCCAAATACACTACATAGACATTTTGATGTATTTAAAGCTCATTATTTTAAATAAAAATATATGAGACACTCATGTATAAGTCTGACAAATCTTCTGTGACCCTGTTTGCTTATTAAACAACCACAAATAGCATCTCGACCCCGCGGTTGAGAACTCTGGTGTAAACATTTGAAGCTCTGCTGCTCTTGTGCAACAAGTAGAAATAAACTGGACCCGTAAGTACTTGTTGCAATGTTGATGTCTTCCTCCAGCGTGAACCTCTTGTTTTGTTCTGAACTTTCTAGCAAGGGAGACCACATGGCAGAGCAAGACATTTTTAAGGTCCACAGAACCTCAGCGCAGCGAGGTGCAGCTTAGTTTTCATGACATTGCGACGGTGGGCGCCACTCATCTTCATGGTTGTGGATTCCAACCCCCAATCTAATGATTACGCTGTCTTGGCCATTCCAGCGTGCATAGTCATACCTGTGGGTTGGATGGGAGCTGCAGACAGCTAGTGAATTGAAGTTGAGCGTTTATGGTGTGAGAAGCGGCCCCGGGGCTAAACGTGGTCTTAGTGGAGCCTGTCACGGTAGATTTGGTGAGAGAGGCAGACAATGGCTCCCCCGGTGCCTCTGTGGTTATAGGCTTCTGTGGTCGGAGCTGATCTAGGCTGTGGTGTCACATGATACGAGTTAGCTTAATACGTTAGCTTGATACGAGTTGGCCTGTATGTCTGTGGGCTAATGCTTCTGGTGAACAGCTAGCCATTTTATATGTGTTGTGGGTTAGATTTAGCTGCTAACCCAGAGCCAGGCTTCTTTGTGAGACCTAAGCTGGATGAAGTTGCTGTGTGGGCTCTTCGCTGGTTGAATGTGCGCTGTTGGTTTGGGTTAGAGCGAGTTGGCCTGAGGAGCTGAGGATGTAGCAGACATGCACAGTGGTGGGAAGTATGTGGTAATTATTGTGTTCAGGACTGCCATCTGTCAACTCTCCCCTTCTAGATATTTACTGGACCCGCATTCCTCCTGCTGGGTTGGTGGATGGGATGCACTTTGTACTGTGTGTGTGTGTGTGTGGTAAATGCATGCATGCAGTGCACAAAGTGGTGCATATGGTGTGTATGCCAGATTCTATGCCCCAGGCCATCTTCCGTCATAATACCTCATTGTCCAATTCTCCTTCTCTTCCTCCCTCTGTCCCTCCCTCTCTCTCACTTTCTTATTTTCTCATGGTTTATATCCCCTCTACAGATTCAGTTTGTCTTTTTGAGTTATTTACATTTTTCAGAGACGCAGTTATTCATTGAATATACAAATATAACTCAGTCTGTTTATGTGTTGTGTGTATGTTAGATTCCAAACATTCTCCTTGTAATGATGTGCAAAGCATTAGGTGCATTAGTTGTGCCGGTCTGCGGACAGAGGCGGGAGAACGCTTTTCATTAGAAAAACAAAATCCTTTTTGCCTTTTTGGTTTGTATAGTTACCCACAGTCTATCCAAAAAAAACAAATAAGAAAATCTGCTAGGTTGAGTTTCTCTTCACTGTTGGTTTTAAGTTTACCTGTCATGATGTGAGCTGGCTTCTTGCTCCACAGATACAATATGAGCAGAGCTCTTGGCTTTGCAAATGGAAATCTGTTGAGAGCTTATACATGGGCCATTTTGGTTTCTGTTTGTGCTGCTATATCTGGTAGAAATTGATTAAAAGTTTGTGTTTGAACTGATTTGACTCTGCAGGGATTGATGAATAAATGAATACAGATGAATAAAGACGTGTGTTTTTCTTCTTCTCTGTCACTTTCTGGCTCTATCTCTCTCAGTCTGATAAAGGAACAGTGGTCCTGGTCTCAGGAGGGAGTAGCTTTAGTGGCATCGCCTGTGGAGCCAGAGCTGATTTAGGGGATTATTATAATCCAGTCAGCTAACAAAGATATTCTTTTAGCAAGAGCTGAGGAAGCCTGTAAAACTGTTACGATGCAAAAGAATATAATGCACATAGAGACATAAAGGACAGAATGAAAGACAGACAGGGACAGGCTGAAGGTCATGCTAGACGGCAGACATGGCAGACATGAGGACAGTTTCACCAAACTTCTCTCTCTCTATGTCCTGCCTCTCTAGAGACCAGACATACACATGCATGCGCAGTTAATTTGGTCTGAGGTGGTTTCTTATATCTCCACACAGGTCTACCTACCATCCTCTCGCAGGCGGAGACGTGTGGTGATGTCAGAGGAACGACTTATGTGAGAGCTGCTCTTGGCAACAGGCCAGACAGGTTGGTCAGTAAACACAGCACGGGTCCCCTGTAGCTTGTTTGATGTTTGAAGTATATGCAGCAGGCAAGGCCCGAGCAGTGGTCTTGGCTGTCATGGTGGGACCCTCGAAGGAGGCTGTGTTGTTATAGGAAGGGTCCCAAGCCACGGCATTAGCTCTTATTCCCCACAGCCACTCATGACAAACCAGCAGGCTTCAGATGTGGCTTTTCCACACACACAAGAGCAGAGTGGTTCAGACTAATATTTTATAGACCTGTAAAAACAGCACTATAAACAGAGGCTTCACTGAGTAACACATGGGGGTCCTGTCCTGTAAACCAACAACTCAAAGAGGCAATGATTTTTTGTGTATGCGCGTGCATGTGTATGCAGCCATTAAAATGTTGTCATCATGACACTGAGTGTTTAACCTCCATCTGTAAAATTAGGTGTGTGATTCTCCGTATATGAACTCAACATTTTATAAGACCTGGCAGTAGGTGTTGCACATCCATAACATTGAGTGTGGATGTAGCCTCCTTAGCACTGCAGTGATGACTTTACTGACATCTCAGCTTTTCCTTGAAGGTCTGCGTTTCTCAAGGCAATAAACTTTATTTGTTGGCTGCTCCTCTCACTGGCTAGACTTTCAAAATCACACTTTCCTAAATCAAAAAAATTCCAGTGAAATATAGTTCTCTGAAATACTGTAAAGTGGAGTGTTCCCAGAATATGCTATTCCTAGAAAACTGGGTGCTAAATCTCTGGAATGCATCTGAAACCAAAATGTGGGCCAAATGGTTTCTGAAAGCCAAACTTGGAAACAGAATGACACCAAGACTCTTTGGAATATCAATAGAGAGCATTATAGTGGGAAATGGGATGGGGTGGTGCACAAGGGGAGGAGGAGAAGGGGGTGTCTTATAACGATCATGTTGCTCATGACTCGGAGTGCTGAGATGATTGATCCACTGAACGAGCATTCTCCCCCTGCAACCTTAATGGACTAGGTGGTGGGCACTGAGGCTGGCATTGTTTTTTATGTCACACGCATGCACACATGCTCGCACACACACTCCAGCGGAAAGCCAGGCATGAGTGCCACCACACATGAATGGAGATAAATGCAGTGAGTGCCTGAGGTTTCCAACGTGGCTGTGTTATATGAGTAAATGATTAATCCACATAGTTGGACCCTGTCTTCTGTCCGCAGCGGCATACTCCAAGGCCACACAGCTGGTACCAATTTGCGTGCCCCCGCCACATCGTGATCCAAGTGCATGTGTAGGAATCATGGCTTATCGCGGCAGTAATTCACTCCTTCCTCTCATGCCGAGTCTATTCTTGGCCTTTCTGCCTCTTTATTTTTAGTCACGGCTGCTTCTCTGGGTCATTGAAGTGGTCTTGATGTGGTGTGTCAGCTCAAAGCAATGGACCCTGGGCCCTAAACTGTCATGAATCACCGATGGGATGCCTCTTTCACCACAGTCACAATCTCTCTGACACACATAACAAAAGCTCCTTCGTGTTGCTTTGTTTGCTCTTAAAAGCTGCAGATGTTATCACTCACCTGGATGTGGTGGAACCAAGAATGCCGTCTTTGTTTTGTAGCTTTTGTGTGGCTGTCCATGTTTGGGTGTACATTTACACATAAGACTGCGTGTGTGTTTGATTCTACCCCCCAGTGCATCAGGTTTAAATGGTATCTTGCACAAAGAATCTGGGCCCCATTAAAACTTTGGCAAATGAAAACCCAAATAAAAATCAACTGGATAGTCTGATGAATCTCATTTGTGCGTGTCTTCTTTAAAGACATTAACATGGTCACTCTTAGGACATCTGCTGTATTTCCAAGCCGTGGCAGACCCTGAGGTGACCTCACAGGAGAACGGATGGCCATGGGCTCCTCATTTGATGACCTCATTCACCGTTCATCGGGAGATGAACTTGTCTCCCCTTCCTCTGTGTCTTGGCTCATCCCCGGGTTTCTGGGTGGACTGAGAGCCACAGAGAACATGGAGTGCATCCCAGATTAACATAATGGAGTTAATTGATCAACTAAAGTTCGGAGGGGGGACAGTCGTTGAATGCACTCACTCCTTTTCTGCTTGTTACACACTGTGGTCCAAGATGACCTCACTCCATTCATAGTTTCGTACCTGAATCTGAGCTCTCGGGTCACATCAGATAGTAATGACAGCACCCTTTGTCTCTTTCTGTTGCCTTTTCTTTGTTCAACATTTCAGTTGGGGTAATCTGGACACCGAGAGCAGATGGACAGTTAGCTCCACTGATTGAGTTTGGACGCATGTAGATCAAAAGTTCCTGAAGATGTCACAGCAATAGTTTAACATTTTGGGAAGCATGTTATTTTGCTTTATGGTTGAGAAGACTGATACCACTCTTATTTGTCCACTAAATATGATGCCAGCAGCCAGCTAACTTAGCTTAACATAGAAATGGAGTATTTCTTAGATGAGGGTAGTAATTTATCTGGAGTCTTTTCACTGAGGGTGTTTACATGCACATGAGTAACCTGGTTTTGAATCTTATCCTGGTTTTGATCATATTCTGGATATGGTGTTTACATGATTCTAACAGTATCCAGGTTTTTGATCATCTGTCTCCAGTTGTGTCTTAATTCCTCAACATCTAAGCCACTATGTTCTGTACCAATGAGGAATGTTCAGAAACCTGCATAAGGTGTTTACATGCAACAGTATCCTGGTTTCTATTGGGGTATTCCAGGTAGCATATCCAGGTTTCTGAAACGAGGATAAAGTGTTTACATGTGCAAAACATAACCAGGATACTCACAAAACCCTTATCATAAACAAGATATTAAGATGCATGTAAACACAGTCAGTGTGAGGATGCCAGGCAACCAGTGAAGACTTTAAAAAGTCACTGCTCCTGGCCAGTTATATTCAGTCACATAACCCACCGTAAAACCACAACTTGATGTTTTTACACTTTTTCTCCTTACAGATTGAACCAACAAGATGCAACATACTAAGCAGTGAGCTTTAGGCTGCATTCCAACTGAAAACAGCCCTGCATTACAACAACACAAGGGCCTGTGTCGGTGGGGTTGAGTGATTTAAGGTACCAGTGAGACAATGAAATACAATCCAGGAAGTCCAATTGGAGTTACAGATTTATGCTTTTAAAGACATATCAGACACTCCACAGTGCTTTGTAATACTCACAGACAGGAGTTCACAACTCTGGAAAGTTAGCACAGATCTTTCATGTCGACGGTTGCAAGGTAAACAGAAGAAACATGGCATTCAAAGTAATCTACCAGGAATGTGGGCTTGCATGAACAGTACAAGTCAAAAGTTTGGGCACACCAATGAGACAGTGTGTCCAAACTTTTGACGGGTACTGTATGTGATTGGCCAATGCAGCACTTTGCAGCAAAAGTTGACTCCAATCAAATAAATGAGAGGGCTGTTTTTTCTCACACAGAGCTAATGTCAGTCTGAACGTCACCTTGGAGGTGGTGGCGGGGAGGGGCATTTTGTTACCTTTGGACATAGCTAGGCTAGCTATTTGTCCCTGTTTTTAGTCTAAGTCTGAAGGTTTATGCTAAGCTAAGCTAGCATGACTGTAGTTTTATATTTAGCGTACAGATATGAGAGTGGTATTGATCGTCTCATCCAACTCTCATCATGGAAGTGAAAAAGCTTTCTTCCCAACATATCGAGCCACTCCTTTAAGAAGAAGATCATAAATATGTCTCGTTTAGAAAGCAGTATATTGAAGACTGTCCAATACTCCTTTGACATATGGGAATGATAGCAAAACATTTCTAAAGCTTCATGTAAGCAAGAATGCTACACTTTAAATTTCTACCAGTTTAAACTCCTCCAATATTCCCCTCTCACTTTTATCACTTGATTTATCACTTGATTTTATCACTTGATTATATGGGGATTGAAGAAAAGTCTGGCCTCGGTTCTGTAGAGCTATTCTGAGGTGTTGAACTCCCTCTTAACTTCTTCTACTCCAAACTATTTTACAGCGCTATGACAGGAGAAGTCCTTAAAAAGTAAGACCTGGTCAAAAGGCTTCTGTATTCGAGCCTGGGATAGATTCCCACCATTCTGGGAGCTGAAACTGTGTTTAAAAACCTCAAGTGACAACAGACAGTCAGAGAAACCAAAGTCTTGCCGAATCTTCATGTCTGCTGTCAAAACACTTTTGTTTGAATGGCATGTAAGGAGCTGCTGCCAAGTGCAGTCTTCATGTTGCAAGTTCTCTTGCTCTTCTGCACACATACACGTGCAGATATACGGATGTTTACACACATATTCCACTATGATATCATACATCAACAGATCATGGGGCACATTTCAGCAGCAGAGGAGTGAAGTCAGTCGATGTAGGTGCTTTAAAGAGGCTCACACTGAGGGTGCTGTATGGTTGGTGGTGAAAATTAGGCTACATTCTGGCCAGTCACATCCCATTAGCTGTAAGACTGATGTTGATGCTTGAGCTGACTCCAGAACTGTCATTAGGCTAGTTTTATATGGTCTGACCAAGCAGAGGTGCCCGGAGGGGGTATTTAGCCAGCTGCCTTTTACACGGATGAGCCAAGATGCTGTTCATCTTCATTTCATCTTTGTTCGACACAGATGCAAGTCACACGCTGAGCTCTAAAGAGATATAAGGTGGAATACAGGTTGAGGACAGAGAAGAACAGTAAGGGAAATGGATGGCAAAGCAAAGCAAAAATAATGACCAATTTTCACAAAGTGGTCAATGAGCTTTGACAAAGATGTAGGGAAAGAAAGAGAGATACTAGGTTGAGAAATGAGAGGAAGAGTGAGGGATTTATTTATTTATGTATGTATTTATTTATTTTTGTCCTTTTTTTAGCCAGGAAGGTGCCGTTGAGATACCAGATCTCTTCTTCCAGGGAGTCCTGGTCAAGACGGCAGCATAAGCAGTATCACATAAAACAATTTCACATGATAAAACACATACAATACATAAAAGCTACACAAGGCACAGAGTAAAAGAAGAGGAGCATACAGGCCATACGATCAATATCCATAACACAGTCCATCTCAAGTCAAGGTTATATAAAACAGCAACATGTTTCATCAGGACTGTTTGTAAAAGACATTTAAAGGTACTGGTAAAGGGATGAACTGAGGTAATGCCTGATGCCCTCCTGCTTACTGGCTTATGTAGATCAGCAGTCCCTCATTAAAATATCTCCACGGGATGAACCTCTTCCTCAGCTTGGGGAGCAAGTACAATCTCTTTAAAGGCTTGACATCAGCTTCAAATTAGCTTAATAATGTGTGTGCATGCATGCACGAGTGTGTGTTTTTGCAGCTGCAGGGATACGTGTGTGAAAATGTGGCTGTGTAAGAGAAAAAGAGACAAAGAATGGGAAAGCAGAGAGAGGGTTATTCGAGGTAGCTCCTGTTGTGGCAGATAAGCTGCCACCGGCTATTCAGGGATTTGCCAAGATGCCTTTTTATTGTCATTGAGTTACTGTCTATTAAATCGAAGAAGAAAGGTATTGGAGGAATATAGCTGACATGGTGACAGACACTTGAAACAGACAATTTTCAACTTCATATTATCTCACCACTCACCATATTTTCAATATTGATCATTGTGTGAATGCAGCACCACATTCTAATAAGAACATCTTATAAAAGGTTATATGTATTTATTAATGGCTTATAAATTTATTGATGCTTATAAATCAATGATACTTAGGTGATAATTGTGAAAATTTTATTGGCTGGTGTTTATCCTCCTTTTTCCAACATGACACTTTGTTTTACATTATCTTTGAAGTCATCAGGAGCTCAGTCCAGTGGACAGTTTGACCTTCAGGTTTGTCTTATCATCTGGAAAAGAGCTGCAGAGCAGAGCAGAGTACTCCGACCAAGATCCATTCAGTAATGACTTCAAACATTTACAGCTGCAAACTTGATGGATAATTGTGGCAGAATAACCCTTAATTAATAGTGTTACTAATACTAATACTATTAATACTAATATTAATACAGCCTTACGTGCATAAGGCTGGCGATTTCTCTTATTGTCAATAAATCTTATGTGCCGAGCCAAACCGACAATGAACTCATCCAAGTACTGTGCGTGTATCCAGCCTGATATATCATTTTCCTCTGTGCCGTAGACTTCCTTTGTTGTCCAAAAACTATTAAAAACATGTCACTGAGTCAAACCACTGCACTAGGCGACATGTTCCTTTGTCCCTGAAGATAGTGATTACCATAGCTTGTTTAGAAACAGCTTCAAAAAGTAAAAACAGCAATAAGATAGTAACCCTCAGGAGAGGGGTTCCTACAGCAGACACCACTATGCATGAGCAGGAACGTGGTTCCATTTACAGAGGTTTACTAGCTTGTTGTGCTACATAACACAACTTCTCAACTTTGTACTGAAGTTCTTTGAGAAATTTACAATGTTGTTCAAAGTCAAGAGGTTGTGATATGTAGCACAACAAGCTACTGAAGGAGCAACAAAACCACATTCCCAGGCATACGCAGTGGTGTCTGCCCTACACAGAACTAGAACTCTTCAGAGACTGAAAAATGTGATCTGTTATTACTCTTTGGAGCCGTTTCTAAAGAAACCACTGCGACTGTTGTCTTTGTGGTAATAATGTATTAATTTTTATTATACAAAACCCATACAGTATAGTTACAACGTCAGCCTTTTACAACATATGCCACATTAGAAAATACCCTGAGTGTTTTACATGTGTGCACGTTTGTGTGTATACCAGCCTGGATATAAACAAGGGGCTGCCTCATCAGTCAGTAAATCATCCATAAACAACGTAAAACAGACAGAAGCAAAAAGCTAAACCTAATTTGGGCCCTAAATCATTACACCTGTGTGTGACAGCCTTGGGCCTCTCAGGGCATTGTGTGTTAGTGTGTGTTTGGGGGTTTAATAGCTGCCAGCTCTTAAACCCCCAAACACACACTCACAGTTCTTCCTACGTCTGGCCAAGCACAACACTGGCACAGCAGCAAAATGGCCATAGCGAGCACCTGGCAGGGGCGTCCAACAAGAGAGTGCCAAGCTGAGGCAGCAAGAATCAAGTCTATGCAGAAAAAGGTGACACCCTTACCTCTGCCCTACAAACCACACTGCCACAATATGGGCTTGACTGACAGATGAGCATCTCAGCGTAGTAGTGAAGCTGCTCCACGTATATCTACAGCAACTGGAGATTTCTAATGACCCAGGATTTATGCTCCTATTATCCAATATAGTGTACTGTTTCATGAGAAAATATGCTGTGATAGGAGCATCTGCTAAAGGCAGCTAAATGTAAATCAGGAGAGGCAGAGGTCCCAGACCACTGTGTTGGCCTCTCACTGAGCTTTGGCACCGATAACGAATCATATCGCAGACATTTAACATTATTCTAATTGAAGCATTTAAATCCGTCCTGTATGTTATAATGACATTTGTGCATTTCTTCTGGTCACACCATAACTATTTAACTGTTTTCTGGGAAAAAGAAGGACTGATAGATATTATTGGTCAAATCCACTTTTTCCACCATTCATCACAGGGGTAGGGGTAATTGTGGAGGGTACAGCCTATGGAACATTCCATTGAGGGAGGAATGATGGGGGTGGATAGATTCAGCATCTCTCCTGTGCTGGACAGAGCCTCCGAACTGTCCTCCATTAAGGCATGGGTTCTGATGAGTGATTTAGTGTGTCTATATTGGGCAGGAACTCGAAACAGTGACATGAAAACGCAGTTGGCAGCAGCTTCACAAATCCCACATCAGGCCCAGGGAAACCATAATCACCACTTTCATTTTTCAGCCTTGTTTATTTCAGAGGCTGGAGTTACAATTAAGACCATTTGCCTTGCAATTACTGTGTTAAAAATAATAAAACAATTTCGGCCTACCTAAAATACCTGCATTTTGTGTAATGATTCAGGGCGTGCAAATTGAAATTGCAATGTTTGGACATTGTCAGGGAGCTGTGCGAAGCTGCCAGAGTGATAGAACTATGTTTGTCTGGATGTTTGTCTGCTTCTGGATTGCTAGCACTTTGTCAGAATGCAGCCAAACCCTGCTCAGAATTTCTGCCTGACCTTCACAGGATAATTTTAGCTGCGTGGATGTATAATGTCATGATTTACTGCAAGGATTAGTTTTTCAACAGCCACAACGTAACTGAGGAACGTCTCCCGAGGGCCAGTAAGTAAATTCCCCTGTCAGTAACCCACCCCCACTCCGAACAGCCCACCCCCCCCTCCACCCGCATGCTCCCCACCACACCACTTACCCCAATTTTCCCAATAAAGTCACACAGCTCAGCCAACCACTGCCCTCAGGCCAGCATCTAGCCTGGGACATGCACAAACACTCTGAGGGGCAGAGGCTTAGTACTAAAAAAAGGACCCCACCACACACACACACACACACATATACATACACACACACACACCTTTCATTTCCTCTCCCCACTCCTCATCCTGGTGTTGGCACACTATCATATGAAATAGTATCACATTGACCGGAGAGCAATATTTTGATTAGCGCGTTCTCGTATAGTTTCTATCTCGTGCTCCACAATTCATTTCAAATCCACATATCAATATATTGGTGGCAGTAATATGATGTAAAAGGTAGCAGTCTGTCAATTTTCTTTTGGTGTCTTGGGGGCAGCACAACAAGCTGTAACCACAAAATATCACCACCATATACAGTTGATGTGGCAATTACTAGCAAACAGCTGTTTCTTTATACATCCAGCAGACTCAGAGCAACATTAATTTGCCTTTGGAGTTGTGTTTCTGGCGCTGGTTTGTTAGATGCTCCACTATGTTCACCAGGTAGCTGTTTCTGCTGTTTGGTGCTGGGTAGCTAGTTTGCAGTTGGTTTGTCAGAGCTGCGGGAATCAAAACAATAAAGTTGTGGGCTGTAAAACCAAAACCATTCGCTGAAAGATGCCAAAACGTTCCATATAGCTGAGGGGAACTGCAGAGTCAGGTAATGGTGCTCTATGAGTTAGTCACTATGAGTAACACGTTCTCTATGAGTAACGCAGCACTTCGGTCAGCTTGTGCTATATAAATAAACTTGACGTGACTTGACTTGACATTACACATAGTAATTTGATCAACTGTTAATGTAAAAATATTAATAAGTGGAGCTTTAAGGATGCATTTTGGTGTAAACAAAAGAGTGAAAACAAAACTCAACAGCTCACCATTAAGAATAAAATGATCAAATAGTGTAACTGTAGGTTCAGCCAAATATGAAAACCAACTATAACTGTTGAGTAAGTCATCTACATTTTAATAAATGACATTGTGTTCATTTGCTCACAAAGATAAATGTCTATTACACCTCTATTTCTTGTAAAAAACTGTAATTTTCCTTTATGTTTCTATACTTTCCTACAGGCTCATCATTTTATCTCCCTACATACTCCTAAGACATCTAACCGTACTTTATCACTCGACCTTTTCCCCACAGCTTTAATTCCCTTCAGCCTTGTATTGTTTTCTCAAGGCCTAAATCCATCCAATCTTGCGAGTCTTGTCCAATGTTTGGCACTGATGAGCAGCACGGCGTGTGTGCGAGGGTAGCACGGATATGGATGTCCGTGTTTCATGTTTTTGATCCAATTGTTGTGGAATCCTATTCAGTCTGTGACACATGTGCTGTTAAGATGAGAAATAGCGAGCCCATAAAAGTTGTGCGTCACATCCCACGCAATGCAAGCCGTATAGGCACGAGGTCTGGCTGTGCCGTGCGGGGGAGAGCTTGCAGTGCACGAAAAGCTCATGTCTCACACCAAGCTCTGTGCTGCAGGCCCACATACACTAATTAGACCTGATATACAGCCTGATGTGTGCTGATTGAAAGCAGGCTCATCTAACTCAGGACAGGGTCCTGTTGCACTGCTGTGGAACGCCGGAGGGTGTCATTTTGTTTCCAGGCGCTGGTCTAAGGTCAGTTTCATGGTCTCCAAACAAATTTCTTTGGTAGTGATTTAGAGAGGGTAAACTGATGCGGATCTATGGGTATTATGCACCAACTTATTGACGGTGTAAAGGGATGTGGTGGTTTGCGCTCTTGCGAGTCTCTGCAGCTCACAACCAGCTGTCCATGTGGCGACAGCTTCAGCTTCACGCAGAAATGAGTGGCATGCACCAGGCAGCACAGGCCACGGCACCATGCCAACCATGCCAGACACTCCCTCACTGCCTCATGCAGCATGTGCCCTGTGCTGGATGTGCTATGCTATAGTGTCTTGCTTGAGGAATGATAACAGAGAAACAGATCTACCTTTCATTAATTTGTCATACAGTTTGTGTCTGACCTGAGCGAAATGTTCGTGGAGGAAGACAGTCTCCTTTACCTGTTTTTTCCAGGCAACGCTCTTCAGCTATACTCTCTGCCTCTGTCTTATAAAATGGATCACTGGTGAGGCATTGAGATGGCAGGACAATTACCCAAAGAGCTGTTTTCACTGGAACTGCAATCAAGCATCTGGAAGACTCAGCCATCTACAATCAGGCTTTTAGCCAAAGCTTTACTATTTTCTATTGAGACAGTTAATGTATTCATTGTTGTTGAGCAGATTTTTTGTTTAGGTGTGGATTCCATTAGGGATGTTATATAAAGTTGGACTCTTTATTCACTATAGCAGGACGATCCAATGGATCTGTGTGGAGAATGCTCTCAGTGACCTCCTGCAGTTTCACTTCAATTATATGAAAAAAAAAGAAAATACTGGGACAGTTTAACAGCTCAGACCAACAGCATTTACGTAGAGAACAGCCATCCATGATTTCACAGCTGGTTTGCAATTGCAGAGTAATTATAGATTAAGAAAACATGACTTGTGTCAATGAAATAATGGCAGCCCATTGACAAATATGCCTTCAGCAGCCCAACACCTGGTGAAAGACCAATTGTTAGGTTTAACAGCATGCCAGCTTGAAAAGAACACAGTGGGTACACTGGGTTCATTTTTACAATATTTGTCTTCATAATGAACCGAAATTTCTCTTGGGGACGGGGACCTGCCATTTGTACCAAGCTTAAACAAATTATGTTCCAATAACTTGTTCAATGACCCAGAGGTGATTTGACCCTCCTTCAACTCGCACACTATTAGTCAAAATATCACATTTCTGTTTCTTTTGTGAGGACAGTATGTACAATCACAGAGAGCCCAGCAGAGTTTCTGACTGGACTGATTAATTTCTAATCACGCATAACACTAGCACTGGCACAATAGATTCCCAAACACAAGGGCAGTAAATCTGTGTGACTACTATACAGGTGGGTTGGCCAGTCACCAACCCCACATCCCCTCCAGCCACCCTGCCAAACAGAACATCATGAATGTGTAGTGAGCCCAAGCTGTGTTCAGCAAACTATTGAAAACACATTTGTGTAATTATTCATACAGTTCTCTATTATTCATACTTTGACATCTTTATCTCTGTTGGAGGTGTATTAAAGGGGATGTATCACGCACATTTCCAGGTCTATATTTATATTGTGGGGCTCTACTGCTATATCATTGCATGATTTACACAATCTGACGTCATCAGGAGGAGGAAGTAGAGGTAACTTTGCAAACAAAGCGCTCAGAGCCGGCTGAGGCCTTGGCGTTTGACTTTCAGGGAGCATTTTTACATCCATTCACCTCAAGTTTTGGACTTTTGGCTATGTTTAGCATAGACATCTGACATCATAACAGTATAAAAATAACAAAAAATCACAAAAAGCATGAAATGTCCTCTTTGAGGTTGTAGGAGGGAATACAACCTTTTAAATGTGAATATATTTTGGTGCTCTCAACATCTTAAAGTTGAATGCTGTGTGTGTATAATACCAGATGGTCTTTAATAATACAGTAAAGTATACTATGCAATTGTGGTGACTGTGTGCAGTTTTGCTGGCTATCATATAAGAAATTTACAATATTTTGCACTAAAGGCAAGTGACACAAGCTGTGATATGTTTGTGGGTGATGACTTTTGTAGGCAACTGCCAATTTCAGATTTGGAAATTCAAAACAGTGTGATGACACGATTTCACACTCATTGAAGTCAAAAGGACAAAATGCCTTAATCACATTAAAAGTATGTCGCCAAAGATTTGTTGCAGTTGCTTAACTTGTGGCACCATTTTATTTGCAATCATGTGGTTTCTTCTTATCAATTCAGACATTTAGGGATTTTAATTGTGTTTATTTTGTAATCTGTCTGGTGTGAATTGCAACGTCCAGAATGCAACTGGGGCATATCCCAGTCTTATTTCATATATAGCGCACAGTGGCAGCCATCACACACATCCCCACCATGAATTATGTTTTCATCTCATTATCTCTGCACTTTTTCCTCTTTCCAACTACCAGATGTCGTATGGAATGACCTAAGATCCAACTGAGAGACACAAGTCTGGTGTTAGAATATGCTGATTCAGCTATACCTCATTATACTGTGTTTGAAAAAGATCAGGCTCCGTTACTGACAGAGGATAAATGCAGGAGAGATGCATGATGGGGGACGTTGGTTTGTCCCGCGATTTAGCTACCAGTTGGAACTGCTTACAGCGGCACTGATTCACTTATAAAAGTCATTTCAGTAGCGCCAGCTGAAGCCAGCAGTAATGATGAGTTGCAGTATGCCAACCACATGGTGGACGCTGCCTCTCTAGTGGCCTCCTCAGACCTCAGACTGTCTGTACAGAGATACACCTTGCTGTTTGAGTGGAGTGTGTCAGAAAGCAGGAGAAAAAAAGAATTCAGTCATTTTTAATCCTTTAATCAAACAAACTTTTTCTTTCTGCACATGCACATGCACATGCATATACGTGGGTGCATGTATATCCATGCACCCATGATTCATATAAAGAGAGATGTAGCAGATATAACTATACCCCACAGGTGATGTTTATGGTTCGATAGTTGATTCTAAGTGTGTTGTTAGTTTTTGTTCTTTCTCTCCATCCAGCTCTCTTCTTCCTGTCTCTCTCCTCCTCCTCCATCCCTTTTCTGTCTCCCACTTAAAGCTGCCTCTCCTCTCTGTTGACAGCTTTGCTCTGCTGAAAAAAAGAAGCAGAATTACTGAGTAAAAGGGAAAAAGAGAGCAAATAACAGCTCTTAGAATGTTTGGATTGTGAAACCAGAACATTAGTACAAACCATAATGGCTGGCCCAGAGAGCTCAGCGCCTCTCCAGAACTTCACTCTCACAGGCAATGATGTAACGCCAGCCATTTCATATGAAGCATTCGCTTGTTGCACTCCTCAAAGTCTATTTATACCTTCTTCGTCTACTCAAAATAAAGCAGCCTATGTTAGGCTGATGCCCTTTAAATAGCCTGTTTGTTTAAGCTGAGGGAATTAGAATATAACTTTATGGTGCTGATAGCTTACTATAATTCTGGAAAACCTTGAATTGCTTAGTGTCTGCAAAGTAGAAAAAGATGTGAGCTATTTATCACATAAATGATGAAAAGAAGAACTTTTTTATGTCACAGGACCTTGCCTGTTAGTGTCCTGTGCTCAGATATCTATAATTGACTGAATTAGTGGACATAAAATACAAGTGACTCACGCCACTGGCAGGTACAACCTGCTGCGCTGTCCAGGATAGATACTTTTACTACTACAAAGCAGTGTGTGTGTGTGTGTGTGTGCGTGTGTGTGTGGCACGTGTGTTTGTGGTGCCAACCAGGCCTCAGTGTATACTACGCAGCAGAATAAACAAGTCTGTCTGTGTTCACAGTCTGTAATTAAAGCCGTATAAAAGTGCACACGCATGCACTAACAGCACACGTCATGGCCCTCAGCAGCTCTGTTTCCCTCAGCCCTCAGCATGGGCTTGACAACAGCTGACCTAAACCACCTATGGCTAATTTATACACACAGACATATATGAAACATAAAAATGCAGCATAAAAAAAAAAAAGCTGCACAGGCATGGGCCGATTTGCTTGCTTCGATGGAGCTGAACGTGCAGCGTAAATGCTGCGTAATAACATGCTGCTGTTCACAGCCGCCCATTGCAGTCTTGCTTTGTCAAAGCTGGTTTTACAGCGCAGCACCCTGTATCAGCCACTGCAGGCAGCCATGATTGTATTGGCCTATTTCAGTGGGTAATCAGACCTCCCAATGGCTCCACCACCACCTCAGCCATAAAAATAACCTAGACATGAGAAAAGACCGCATCATGCTGAATCCTGCCAGAGTTTGGCTTCAACATAGACATACTCCAGTGGCCCATAATCTACCATGAGGTGAGCTCATAGGGGAGTCAGCCTCAAGACCTCACAGCTCAGAGATGACAGCTACCATTGTGGAAGTTGGTCTTGGGGGGGCTCTGAGATGAATTATGCGGGTTAATGCATTACATGTTCCTCCCTAAACATGATATTATATTAAATCCTCCCTGAGATAAGGGTGAGCCATTGCATTTCATTTGCAGAAGGTTATGCTATGCTCAGCGAGCCTGCCATACGTCCAGATCTATACACTGAACAGTATGTATAATATAAACTATACACGCTGTGAGTTGTATATACTGTATGTTACCACAAGTGGAAGAATGTAAATGCTGACATAGTAAAGCTTGATTGTGTGTTGAATAATGGGGAGTGTGCGTCTGTGCATGTAGACACATGAATATGTGTGTTTGTGTGTGTCTGTGTGTACATGCACGTGAGTTTCAGAGTCTCTATTATAGTTTCTGACCAGATTTTGCCCTCTGGTGGTGCATTTTAGGCAGCACTGTTTTTGCATCACCCCTCGACAAGTGAAGAGCAT